>NC_135707.1:7722487-8022487 GCF_964276395.1 Gasterosteus aculeatus | reverse complement strand
TGGAAAAGAAGATGCCAATGGCCCTTGTCAGAGAAGGATGGGTGCAGTAGGAAAGTGAGAGATTGTATTCACGCAGGAAAGAGGTGAGCGAGGTGGACTGACGAGGGAAGAACTTCAGAGCCATCGGGGTTCCTGAAGGGGACGAAGCGAAACAGCATATGTCGAGCGTTAATTAAAGCTTATAATCAGCTTTGGTCAAAAAGCTGTCACCGGTCATGGTATGTGAATGTTTTCCATCATTGACACTGTGAACAAATATATCTTCCCCTTTGGGGCGACTGTGTTACAGAGCTAAGCCACAGGTGCAGCAACTCCATCTCAGAGAACGTCCCAAAGCGTTTCATTACAGCAACAGAAGTGCAAAAGCAAACACTATGAAAAGACAGATCCCTCCTCGAGTTACCCCACATGACATTTGTAGTCTAAAGAAACTTGAGGATAATGTGCCGCATTGGAGATTTAACATTGCACCCATTTCAGATTTGGCAGTAGAAGTTTAAAGGCATAATAACAAAATCCTTTCGTTTGATGTGTTAGCATTGGGAACATTTCTACGACCACTATTTTGAAGGCTGACTAATATGAGATGGGCTGGACCTTTGAACTTGAATTTTGCACCAACCTCTCTTTCTGTGTACAGCTAACATGACCTTTCCGTAGGAACCCTCTCCCAGGAGCTTCACCACCTGGAAGTGATCGGATACCTTCAGATTGGGCATGGACTGCGCCGACAGAAAACATCGCTCGTCGAGTTCCTGAGCTGCTGCAGCCTGAACACACACACACACACAAGTCCATATTCATATTCATGATACTGATACTTATTGGTTCAGGGACGCCAATCAGAAAGAACATCCAGTGCTGGACACAATTGGGTCCGGAATCGGTCACCTGAACCGAACTGTAAATGTCCAACTTGCTTACGTACTCTTAATACCGTAAGAGTTAAATATCCATCCACATGCCCTCCCAGCAGGGATTAGTGGAGCTTTTATAATGTTATGTTATCACTTTCTGCAAATCTGGCATGATCTCCATTGTCCAATAGGCGGGATGGACTTCAGACGTCATCACGTCGGTCTTATCGGGGCGATCAGAACATTTGGTGCTGTCAATCAGTTTCCACCATCATTCACATTCGCGATGACTTTCTTTGAAGTACAGTAGATCCCCCACCACATGTCCGAGCAAATTAGGAAGGCCGTGAACAGTTCAAGTTCGACACAAACAATAAAACAATAATACATTTTTACTTTGGACCTTGTTACGTAACTGAGCTTGGTGGTCAAACTATATTCATTTTGATTAAATTGCCCCTTATTCTCTGAAAGCAAATGTAACATTTTTGGTGATTATTGCAGTAATATCATTGAGTTCTTCAGATTTAGATTGAGACATGTTTGATAATGAACGCTTTCCAACCCACAATAAATCTTTGATGGTGATAACAGATTAAATGGTGTCCGATGACTCATATTTATTTTGAGTTATTTGATGACAGCAGCTTCAAAACTGGATCTCAGTTGTGATTTACTGCTCGACAAACAAATAGATCTGATGTACAGCCAAAAATAAGACTGCAGGTCTGAAAGTCCTGCTTGGCGCAGATGTTACCAACACATCTTTATGAAGGGCCGCTTGAGGGTCAATGATGTATGATTTGTTGTAGCTCTATCTGTGCAACAGTAAGACATTGAGAGAACATGGCTTCTCTATCAGTAACCTGATGGTAAAAGAAACACACCAACACGCTTTGATACAACTGGTAACAAGGAAAAATAGAAAGATATGTTCTGTTTCGAGTTCTTTATGGTTGCATAGACAACAAAAACATAGATGCGTTGGCAGTGGAGATCTTAGATCTCAGACGTCCTCCAGAAATGCTGCTTTAAATATGCATAAAAATAATATTGTGCAGAAGTGAAACTAAAGTGATACAATATATCTTTATTGCCGTTCATCTTAAAACGCATTGTTAAATTCCTGAATTCAAATCTTAATCGGGTTTCGTTCACAGAGTTGTTAACACTTGTCAGAGTTATCAGGTTATTTGATTCTTCATCAGCGCTTCATTCCACTCATGCCACAGATAAAATGGACATAGTGTGCTGCAGTTGGGGGCTCTGATACATTAGCCCTCACAGAAGCGTCTAAAACCTTTGCTGCACCACGTGCGTCTCGATATTTGCTGTGTGCCTGTGAGCTGAGGTGATTATTAATCAAACCCTATCAGTTAATGGCCCTTAGTATAGAGCGATCTGATAATTTAAAAGGGGCTCTGCGTGAGCTAAAGCCATTAACAAATTTGAAGTCCAATACAAGCGCTCAAGATCACCAGCTGAAAATCCTCTTAACAACAGTGTCTAACAAACCGTCTCAGCCACACAGTGAATTTGCCATAAATGTCCTGCAGGTCATCTCGTCATATAGCTGCAAATACACACTTTAATGTGATATGATTTTTGTGGCACTATTTCACTAACATGTCATTTTGCAGCTGGGTTTACACTCATAGGAATAAAGTGTAATACTTACTGTCATTTTCTGATCAGTTGGTTGATATGTTTTCTTTTTCTGGACTCTTTTCGGCATCCGAGGACTTGAACTGACAATGTGCTGCCACTGCAACGTGCTGAGCGGTTCTGTGCCGAAGCTCAACTTGAATTGAAGCTGATCTTTTCCCCTTTTGCTTCGTGGGTCCTTTCAGGAGCACAGCCGCTTTATAGAGGAGGCGCATGGATGTCTGCAGGAGAGCTGGATATTGACTGTGTGCTTCTCCCTCGTGAGACGCACCAACTGGACCCCCCTCCCTCTCTTTTGCTTGCCATGTGCCAGCTCCCTCTATCTCGGCTGCTCTCCTGTTATGCAAACGAGCGTGAACTACAAGGCATTTCAATCCTCTGCCTCTCTGCTAACCCATGGCTATTCTTCCTCCTCCCTCCTCGCCTGTCACTCACTTTCTGCATATCCAAATACACCCTCCTCCTCCTCTTTCCATGTCTCCCTCTTTCTCACCCTCTCGGCCAGTGTAAGTCAAGAATTCCCCACAGAGTGTAGGATCTTTAATTTAATCAACAGGTATGCTGGAACGTTTGGAATAGGCCAAAAGGCTGCGACTGTGAGCCCTCGATGTTACCGGGATTACTGGATCGAGTTAAGCTTGGTACTTTTATCACTGTTCTTTTTTCCTCTTTTATGGCCTAACTCTGCAGGAGGAAGCTCATTTAATTCCCCAAATAACGTCATCCATTCTTTTGAGTCTTACATACAGAGCATCTTCAATGTTTTTATGTGCATTTTTTTTTCATCTTCAGAAAACCCATCTTGCTTAATCCCCTTCCAAGTGCATACTATTGCCTACAACCGCACACTGACTTAGTCAACAGCTGAATCCGTGCCTGCAAAACACCTCGGTTCCGTGTTATGTCGTCTACATGCCAGCTCTGTTTCCTACAGGCCAGCTCTAATAGCCTCGACACCCTCCTCTCCTCTTTCTGTCCACTCAGATATATTTCCCTTGGTACTACATACTACATGACTATTCTTTCCACTTGTTCAATGGCCAATGTTTGTTATGTAACACAAACATCGGCTGCCATCACAACGGTGTGTCCCCTCTCAAGTTACCACCTCTGCCGTGGTCATGTGGCCATGTGGCCCGGGCCGTGACCAACACGTGCTTCCATGTTTGCGGTCGCACCGCAGGGTCCGTCGGCCCCTGCTGTGACAACCTCTCCCCCCCACCAGAACTCAACTTTCACTGAAGTTGCCGCCAAGAGAGTGTAGCTTTCATTCACAAATGCAGGCCGGGAAAAACACACACACACACACACAGAGTTTAAAAGATGCACACAATCAGCTGCTATATGAACGTGGATTCAGTCTTGAAGACATGCACGAAGGCACACACTCAGGATGGCTTTGTTGACAGTTACTGTCAAGTTTCATCGCATGCGCTTTTCGCTATTTGGTTACACGGTCCTATTTTGGAGTGCTTTTACTAAAAAAGGTAGTTGTTTACGCTTAGATGGGATGGTCTTCTATTTCAACTCCTGCACTTTAGGTATACAGTTTGAAAATTAATATAAAAAAATCTCAGGATTGGTTTCATAAAGAACTTTATTCTAGTGTTTTTTTTCTTTTGCAATTCATCTAGAAATAGCAATGTCATGGTACAAGATCATGATTAGGTCAAACCCCAAATCTCTCATTTATCCTCAGTGAAGGTAACATAACGTATAAAAAGCACTCATTTTAGAGACAAGGAATTGTTGTGGGTAATGTGTTGGTTAAAATTATAAAGTAAAGTTATATGAGCTCCATCTTAAAACAAATTTGACTGCTCCTTTCCCAAGATTGGGAATCGTTCTGTTTTGCTAATATGTGCATGCAATGTTCAGCGTGAAGCAAATAATTAACCTCGCTAACATTCAACGGATGGTCTGAACGATAAGAACAACATATAGATTTACCTGGAGAATCAGATATCTGATTTGATAAATCGAATATTGATTTTGCGTAGTTGGATGAACCATACTGTCTAAAAACTCCTCAACAGAGTAGCAGCAGTGAACAAAAGGGAAATATAAGAGACAATACAGTACAACACGTGTCAGAATAAGTTTCATGACTGCTGTTATCGCCTGCAATTTTTTTGTCTTCCTGAGATTAGTGTTTCCAAAGCAGACCAACAACACATCAATTGAATAGTTTGTTTGAGTCATGCTGCAATGATTCCTTAAGTCCCGTCCTCCTCCAGAGAAGGCAAAGATGAAAGGATAAACAGTTGGAAGATAAAAGAGGAGCTTGTAACACACATGCTTCCCATCTGTCATTGTGTTGTTCTGATCTATGGGGATTAACATGTTTTATTTATGGGTCCACTTATACACAAGTCTGGCGGACGCTGTTCTGGTTTCACTAAAATGTTAGAATTAGTCCAACAATGCCTCTCTGTGGACGGCGTGTGATATTACATTACTGAGGAGAAACCACACACAGTGTCACAACTTATTAATGAAGTTTAGAAAGTGGTTTTGGATCAAGATTGGTCTCAATTTAATGGAGGCTTTGTAAGATTGAACATAAAGATAAGATACACGTTGCTCAGTTTTGTGTGACTCAATAGCACGTGGCCTGTTGAGGATTAGTTTCGGACCACAGAGGATAATCAATCAGCCTGCATATGTGTCTCCAACACAATAACTTGTGTTTGATGAGCATGAGTGTGTAACCTGCAGCTCCATTGCCTGAATGGAAAACAGAGGTTGAATAAACAGCCCTGTGTGTTAGGAGGATTTTAAAGCTGTAAGGCTGCTCCCTCAAAGTACAGCTGTTATATAACATACACACATTTTAAGAAGGGCCATGACGGTGGTGGCAATGTCAATAATGTCTCATTTCTTTTTTTGGCAGCAGTTTAGCAATATCTAAAGTTTGAATCTAAAAACTATATCAGAATTAACCTTGTGCACCTGTTAAGCCTATTAAATCAGAATTAAGGGGCGAGTTATTTTAAGGATTTTTATCACAAATTAATAGTGAACAATGTCTTGTTGAGGACAGCTATAATTTTTTTTTATTTTTTTATTTTTTTTATTAAGTTCTGTAAAATATGTCAACACTCAATTATGTCTCGTCTCTGCTCTCCACGTGGGTTTACAGGCACAATCAATGTAAATCATCTACCCCCGATTGGGGGTATAAATGTCCACAATAAAATCATAATCCAAACTAACAAAACAATATACAAGAGCATAAAATAGTTTTTGATTTCCTTCCCTTACATAAAGAGGGTGGATTTTTATTAACCGAGGATTTCAGTCCAGACAACCAATCAAACGCCTTTCACTCTTTTGAAAACTTCAACAATTAACAGAACCTTGCTTGCATATCTGTTCGTTCGGCACTTTTAAATCGTGAATGTTAACACTATCATCCATTATTAATGAGTTTTCTACTACAGCAAAACAAGGCTACAGGGGGTGCGGTCTTTTCTAGAGCCGAGAACGGAAGCGGAAATTCGGCCATCTCCTCGTACAGTCAAGCTACAACAGGGTCAGTAGACACTTTAATCGGATTTTGTATTGTGTTGTGTTTCCAGTATTTCTTGACATTTTGGCTGTTGATTTAAATGTACACACCCAACATTGTCCGGAAGTAGGACATGTCCTTGTCAACGCGTGCACAGTTTAGCTGTCCTGTTGCGAACTAACAAGCGGGAGCTAGCTAGCTTACTGCTATCTTGCTATTTAGCTAATCTGTTCTATTTAGCAACAGGAGAGCAGCAAGTGATCGATTTCATCAGTAAAAACTGGCCTCAACGAACGTTTTCTAATGCTGCGATGCGATGTCGCGCCGCGAATAGTGCGTTTTATTGGACGTTAGTTGATCTGCCAATTCATATGTGACGTTAGCTAACCACCCAACATCCTCATGTACGCCTGTCCACACTTTAACCACACTTCACTGGTGTCAAAGTACTCAGTCTGAGTAGACTAGAGTTCCACTGCTAACGGTACCCGGCTAACGACACAACGCTAGACGCCTCATTGCCCCCACTAGCCGCTCGTACACCTTTTCTAACGCAGACCGATTGTCTGACAGTTGTGTAATGTCAGTGTGCGTATTGACTCTGTGTGTTTGTTTGTGTGTGTGTGTGTGTGTGTGTGTGTGTGTGTGTGTGTGTCACACCCGACGGGAGTCAACGGCTGCTGGTTAGCTTAGCGTAATGTCGGTCGAGTGGCTCCGTACTGTTGCGCTACGTTGAGCTAACGCTAACTCGGTAACGTTAGGTGTGACCGGGCACGTTAACCGTTGTTCACGTTATCTGTGCGCGCGCGCCAACAGGGTGTGGGTAACTTCTTGGTGGGGTTGTTGGTAACTGCACGCAGGGGATGGAGAGGGGGGGCAAGTCAGCTGAGTTTCTAGTGGCAACTCGTAGCCCTGTTGCTTAGCGGTGCAAAGCTTACGTTTTACAACGCAGGTGCGTCTGTCATTTATTGTGTGCACTTTATAAGCCGGTCGTCTAGCTGGAGGCCTCCGTCAGTCCCGGTAGACGATAAAGGGATTGTGTACAGAATTGACACTTGGCGTTGGTTAATTAAACCGGTGTGAGGCGTTGTGGACGTATTCCAAACAAGCCGAGATACAAAGGGCACGTCGTGTCCTCTTTATCAAAGATTAGTTGATGTGTCTGAACTTTGATACAGAACTTCAGGAGTGTCTGAATCGGCCTTTGCAATAGTTTCCTTGAATTCAGTTATGCAACATTAACATTATAGTGTATTTGTCTGACCTGCAAATCCAAACACTGACCTGCTATAGTGTGTGACTCAAAGACACTTTAACAGCACACAGCACAGTTGTCTTTAGCATGTTTGCCATATTACTGGTTCATGTATATTTACAACAAATGGACAAATAACCATTTTCAAATGCATAGATCCCCTAAACGGTTTTATTCTTGTTATTAAACATACTTTACGTCATAGAAAACAGTATGCAGGCGTACCAAGTTTGAGTTTATCTAAGACAATCAGATAGCTATAACCTGCAGACAAGATTAATCTTGTTCCTGTTTTTAAAATAATTTCAAACATTTATTTTGCGAAAATTCCCGTGGTTTCGGCGAAATGATGCATCTGGTCAGCAACAATGTTTAAGCCTCCTGTGTAAGCAATCAAATGCAAACAATGCTCAGCGAGGGATCCAATGTTGTGTCACAAAATCGTGCTGCGCATGCTTTTACACCACCAGCAGCATGCAAGTAAATGGCTACATGTTTATATTTAGCAGGCAGCAGAAATTCAAATTCAGTTTCGGTTCTGGCAAAAACACTATTTTAGTCATGGTGTGTCCTTGCGTTACCACGATAGAAATGTTTAACTCAGTAATTTATAATTAGTTATCTATCCGAAGTTTGAAATGTAAACTAACTAACATTATTCCTCAAAACATGCTGCTCTTGTGAATCCCTCTGCGACTCTACAGTTATTTTGTGAAATATGAGAAACAACACTAGACGTATTTTACCCTTGTGTGTCTTACTGGCTCAGGATTAACTCTTATTCTTAAGTCATAAAGCCTGTTTTATTCTCTTATCTTTGAGTGGATCAGCAGCAGGTCTTGTGATTTTGTTGCTAAATGTCTGCTTTGTCCTTATTTTCCAACGCTGAAGTTAGATTTGGCTCCCGCATAAACTTTGAGCTTGTTCTCGTCTAGTTACATTACATTACATTACATGTCATTTAGCTGACGCTTTTATCCAAAGCGACGTACAATAAGTGCATTCAACCATAGGGTACAAACTCAGGAGAACGAGAAACAAGAAAGTGCAATTTCCTAGTTGGTGGGATCTGTGTCTCTCAGTGCTTAAGGGTTCTCTGTTAATATTCATCTCAATCTTGCTCCATAGTTTTCCTCTCCCTATCGCCTGAGGATTCGGGACCCAATGTTGCCACGGGAAGAAACCGACAAACCGAGAAATAGCACTCTGTGAATGAGTGGCACACAAGTCAGAAACACGAAAGCTACAAAGAGGAGAAACCCTTATTCTGCATCATCTTGTGTAACAGGTGTGCATGACGATGTCTCTGTTTATTATAGCGGTGACATTTTGGATTGATGCCTGGTATAGAGGCGCTTTTCCACTGTCTGAATCTTCTTCTCATGGTCTCATGCGCTTTCATCCAAACTCTTGCCCTTCCAAACCTCTTCTCCAGTCTCTTGAACTTTTGTTTTCACTCTTTTTTCTTTTTTTGTACTATTGACCCTTGTTCGAGCCTTTCTTTTTGTTTCGTCTGAAATGAAAAATGTCCTTGTGTTGGTTTTGCTTTAACTATGTTTTACAACCCTTCTTCTCCATCTGCTGTTCAGATCGCAACAGAACTCGACGGCCAGACCGTTGCCATGTCGACCTCATCGCTACGGCGACAAGTAAAGAACATGGTCCACAACTACTCAGAGGCTGAAATCAAGGTTGTGTTTCCTTCTGCTTATCCGGGTTTTCTTCTCTTCTTCTTTCTTGTCTTACACCCACTTCCCCCATATGTTTGTTGCTTAAATGTAACCCATGTTTCTTCTTAATACATATGACATAACATATCTCCTGATAATCTAATATTATTTTGAAGCAACCTCCTTACTCTTTCCCCTGGTTAACATAATGAGCTTAATCTAATCATTATCAGTTCATTAGGTTTCCTCTCTCCGGCTTGTGTCATTATTGAGTTTGCATTGCTACTCAGAACATTGTGGAGCCTTAACTTGTCCCAATGTATTGGGCCTGAATTATTGTTCTCACGGACAGTTTGGATAGAGGATGAATTTCGAGTTTGTCCCTTTCTGCGTTGTTGTCCAGGTCAGAGAGGCGACCTCCAACGACCCATGGGGCCCCAGCAGCTCTCTGATGTCAGAGATTGCTGATCTGACATACAATGTTGTGGCCTTCTCGGAAATCATGAGCATGGTGTGGAAACGCCTCAATGACCACGGCAAGAACTGGAGACACGTGTACAAGGTTTGTGTTGTGCAACACTTTGGATGCCGGATGATGATGATGATGATGATGATGCGGCTCCAGAAGTATGTTAAATCTTAATGCTTTACTGCAGACTAAATTATTGAGTGTTTAATGTACAGGTTTAGTCAATGAGTGAGCATGGGAGTAATTACAGACACAGCCCAAATATAGCTGCTGTTCTATGAAATGCGTGAATTATATTTCATGACTTTATAGTAATTAGTGCATGTTTGAGTGTGTACTTGTGTGTGCATGGATCTAGTTGGATTGCAGCCTACAAACTGCTTTCATATTTACATTTCTACTACCTGGTTTTCCAGACCTTTTCTACAGTTGGTCATTGGTTGTAATTTATGTTTTCGCCAGGCTATGACTCTCATGGAGTACCTGATCAAGACCGGTTCAGAACGTGTTGCCCAACAGTGCCGAGAGAATATATACGCAGTCCAGACCCTGAAGGATTTTCAATTCATAGACAGGGACGGCAAAGACCAGGTAGAAAAAAAAATACACCATGTCCATAAAACTACATAACAAAATGTGAAATGTTTCGCCAGTACGGTCCACTTTGTGGAATGCAAGCGCGCTTTGATAAACGTGCCACTTGCGATTCATTCAAAGACATTTTACAATGAGTTTCCGACCTCTTGTGTGAACTAACCCAGCCAATAAAGGTTTTATTGGTTGTTAACTGTAGACTAACCAGAAGGTGTGCAGGGCGAAAACCGTACAAGTAACTAAATGTATGTTTGTTAATCTGACATGTATTTCTTCAGGGGGTCAACGTGCGAGAGAAAGCCAAACAGCTGGTGACGCTGCTGAAAGATGAGGAGAGACTAAGAGAGGAGAGGATCCACGCCCTCAAAACCAAAGAGAAGATGGCACAGACCTCGAGCGGTGAGATTGGTACTTAAAATAGATGTTTTAAAAGATTTAAACGATGCTTCAAGTCACATTATTACACTCTGAGAGATAGGTGGGCTCACAATAACATAAAAGGCCTTTTAGCTCCTGGTGGCTGATGACCCAATACAAGCTCTCATACATGCATGTGCTTGTTTGTCTCTGCCTCAGCCTCCTCTGCTCCCTCAGCACCCAGCCTGGGGGGCAGCCTGTCAGCGG
Source organism: Gasterosteus aculeatus (assembly GCF_964276395.1). Taxonomy (NCBI): domain Eukaryota; kingdom Metazoa; phylum Chordata; class Actinopteri; order Perciformes; family Gasterosteidae; genus Gasterosteus; species Gasterosteus aculeatus. The sequence continues at coordinate 8,011,842 of NC_135707.1, read as the reverse complement.
GCTCCCACTCTGGAGGGGCGGACCCTGAGCAGGCCTGGCCACAGAGCACCGGGGAGGAAGATCTGCAGCTCCAGCTGGCCTTGGCCATGAGTAAAGAAGAGGCAGAGCAGGTGACACAAAGCAACACATTCAAGACGAGCGCAACCACATTGACGGAGATTCGGTCTAAAGCGTAACTGTGACCGCCTACAGCTAAGTTTGCAGTTTGTCTTGTCATGTGAGAGCCACTCTGTGCTCGGAGGGATGTTACTGATAGTATTCACTACATAGCTCCAGCTTTGCTCTCACCATGTCATGCCTGACCTACCCCAGACTGTCAAGGACCCTCTGGAGGACGCAGAGTTCTGCTATGCAATCACACTCAGCAAAGAGGCACAACAAAAGGTCAGGGGCAGAGAGTGCGCCCTGCTGGCTGGCCTTTCAGTCAGCAACTATCTGTCTTTCTTTCATTCGGAAATCCTCAAACGTGCATCACCTATTGATCAGTCAAATAATCTATGCTCATATGTGTCATGTGTCGGCTCACTCAAGACGTGTGCACCAGGCAGCGGTGATCTGGTTGCGATCATTTAGTTTGGTGTAGTTTCACTGTCTTATTATGCAACTCGCAGGTCTAAAACGTGTGAAGTTGGTGCTTTTCTAATGTAATGAAAGGGAGCACCCAAAGAATCGATGAACGCTAATTTGATTTTGAATTTGCAAGGCATTGGTGAATATTTTTCACTATTGACTACATTAAACACTGAACGATTTGTAAGCATTGATTACTCTTTCCTCTCTGATAGCATGTGTTGGATTGTAGTCTTGGTACGAAACCTGCTGTTGTAGCTTCCTTGTCCCGGGTTTGAGCGAAAACCTTGTTCGTCTGTTGTATGGAAGTGATCACTTCCTCCTGCACACACCGTACTATGGCCATCTCCTCTTGTGGATAAGTCGGTGTTTTTAGTTGTTTTCACTGTTAGTCCTCCTTGTAGAAAGGTAGGATTAACGGTGGCATACCACAGGGTTGTCCCGGGACAATCTCTCTTTTTAAATGGATTACATTCCAATCCTTTTCTTTATTGTAACTTTCTATGCTCCGCTGGATTAAGCTAAATTGTGCATGCCTATTCTTAATCCAGCATTTTGAGCGAGTGAACCACGAGCAGCAAAAACTGATTTAAAATCAACCAATGGCACGTCAGCAAGTGAACAAACCGCAGCTGCTTTGTAGCAGTTCCCACTCCTATAGGGGTGATGCTGGTTGAAACTTCAATTCTACAGCTGTCTGGTTTATTTTAGGAAGCCATGTGACAGCAGGTCTGCGTAAGCTTAATTTCTTTGTGAAACAAGCACCGTCTGATTTTGTGTTTTGTTGAAAACCGTGAGAATTATACAAAATTTCAAACTCATAAATGATGCAGTTATTGGTTGACTTGTTTTCATTTTTTGTTGACTGGAGACAATAATTACATATCAGCGCCCCCCCCAATAATTCAGACTCAGATTGTGAGGGTGTAAACTGATCCTGAGTCAGTACCTGTGGTGTGGTTCCCGAGGTTGTGTGCTGACATCACTATGTCTGATTGGCAGGAAGAGCGACTACGTCGAGGTGACGACCTGAGACTGCAGATGGCCCTCGAGGAGAGTCGGAGGGAGAAATCTAAGCCTGAGGAGGTTTGTGTACTCAGGATTGAATCCAAGTCCGTGTTCACATCCATGTTACGGACATATCCAACGCGGAAGATAACAAAGTCACTTCCACTAATTATTGCCTAACTACTCCGGAATTTGTCAAAAAAAACTTTCCCCATTTAAAGAATCCTGTTCAAATGGGGCCTTGATGTCCAACGCCTCTATGTTTGTATTTTTAAATCCAGTTAAGTAAGATATCATTTTGACTCTGGTCATCAGATGTGTCAGTTAAGATTTCCTACGTTCATCATACGCGCAAATGGAACGTGCCTTTGGGCTCGCATTCTTTTTGTTGCAGCTGTAATTGTCATTGTATAACGTGTCCACAAAAGGTTTATTCTGATTGTCTTTCCCTTTCCCACAGACAAGGAACCAAGTAGTTTTTTTTCTTTCAGTATCACCTTGATGTGTCTGCTGCGCATTTCTGTGTCTGCTTCTAGTTCTCTAGTTTGCGACTTTCCTCGAATACGCTACTGGAGGTTAAATCCATGATCTGTTCTCCTGCACAGGGGGCTCTGATGGAGCTGAGTGCCGCGGACCCCTGGGGGGCCCCGGCCGCCGCCACAGCGGGGAGCTCAGCAGGCCCGTCGCCTCCCAGCACACTTCCCGCCCCGACCACCTCGGGTCCGTGGGGCCCCGCCCCTGCCGACCCGTGGGGGGTAGCGTCACCCACATCGCCTACAAGTTCTGACCCCTGGGGTGGGGGAGCTCCCCCACCCGCCATAGCCCCTCCTCCGGACCCCTGGGGAGAGACGTCCAACAGGGTTAACAATGTCGACCCCTGGGGGAGCACAGGTAAACAGCCGCAACACTGGCCGGGTATCAACGCCGGACCGCGTCCTGCTCTGGTGAACCGAGCGGGTGTGAAGACCTCTCGACCTCTAATTCCTGTTCCATTTTCTCTCGTGTCACCGTGCTGTCGTATCTTACACACACACACGCTTTCATTTTGTAGCGACGAAAGAAAGCATGCGAAATCCACTCTCCCTCTGTGTCTAAACCAGGGATTTGTATCCTCTTGTTTCTACTCAGGACTGACTGGCTGTGTCTCAACCAGAGCTGTCTCTTGTCTTTCCCTTTTCTGTGCTTCTTTTTGAATGAACGGGGTAGCTGCTTATCATCTCTCCTTTACCTCCACTGAGCTGCAGAGATTGAAAAGGGTTAAAGGAGACAGCTCCAGAAACTCTGCTCTCATCTGTCCTCGTCAAGTTAGTGGGATGGCCGAGGTCAAGGAGAGAAAGGCCAGTGTTGGAACCCGGCCCAGCTCCCTGCCTTTCATTGTGGATTGTAAATGTCAGTTGTGGCGTTAACCCTCCCCTCCCCTGCGTCTCCTCTCCTCCCCTCCCCTGTAGCTGTGACTCCCCCCAGTGCTGACCCCTGGGGTCCCTCAGTTCCACCCAGCACGTCCTCCTCGGGGGGGCCAGTAGACCCCTGGGCAAGGGACGGGCCTGTCCTTGTCTCTGACCCTGTCACCTCCGACATCTGGAGTGGCACCGCCAAACACACAAATGGCACAGGTATATTGACACTTAAAGCTGCACAGACCCACAAAACACTGAGGTACTGGTACAGACACATATTTAAAAAAAGGGATTGTACATTACACAACGCAGATTTGCAATTGCATGCACAAAACGGTTGTCTTGTCCTACATTTCATCCTCGTCTAGTATCTGTTGCAATGCAGTTCTATATTGTGTGTTTTTTATGATGAAAGACTTTTTTTTTGGTATTATGATGTTTCTATTCCACCTCCTCAGGAGACCCAGAGCGACGAGGGTCCCCAGCCACAGGCTGCAACAGCACAGGCTCCCCGGTGCCCTTTGACCTGTCATCTCTTGGTTCTTCACTTCCTATACGTAAGACTCCTGAGTCCTTCCTCGGCCCCAACGCAGCGCTGGTGGATCTTGATTCCCTGTTGTCGTCTAAACCCAAACCCAAACAACCGCCGCCTCCTTCCATCTCTTCGTCGTCAGCGCACAACCCCTTCCTCCAGAACACAGGTTAGTTACAGATACTGCAAACATCGAGTGAAACTTCTTACGACAGGAACCCCGGTTTATGTTTACCACATAGACACTCATCTGAACCAATAGAATAATAGCACACACCGCTGGAAATATTAAAGTCTGGGCTACGACGCAAGAAAATCCGTTCGAACATGCTCCAAACACAACTCTAACAATTATTACAGTTACGTATTGTATGCAAAAATATTTGTGCAGACTTCTGCCAAAACTGAACATACTCCAACAATGATACTGGGAAAGGAAACAACACCACCACTCATTTTTCAGGGTCTGACTCTCATCTAAGCACACTCGTAATGTTCCCTTTTATCATGATAGAATTTTCAAAATAAACCTTTTTGTTTTCATAAATGGTTTACAGTTTGTAAATGTAGTTTTAAGCAGAGGCCTAAAAAAGGCTTTGTGCTTATAAGGTTGAGAATCCCGTGGCAAAAGTTCCCTCCAGCTCTGCATACATTGTTTTTTCTTTCGCTTGCAATACGTTTTAATCACAAATTGGAAACACTTACTGATTACTGGATTGACCTTGAAGTTCCTGTGGCCGGGCCCGGCCTACCACGAGCGCCCACAGGTACACTACAGTAAAAACACAGAGCAAATCCGTTGCCTAACTGTCACCTTTTGACTCCCAGGCTCATCTCCTGCCCCTGGCATGGCAGTGACTCCGGGCAGCACCATTTCCAGCAGGGGGGTTTCTCCAATACCGGCCTCCTCCAACCCTTTCGGCGTGGCTCCGTCCATGACCTCCATCTCGCCTCAGCCCTCGTCACTTGGCCTGAGCGGCCTGCGCTCCAGTCCCGTACCTCCCAATCCCATGCTGGGCATGGTGCATCCGGGAATGGGCCTGGGGCAAATGAGTGTGGGTATGGGTGCTCCGGGAATGGGCCTGGGCATGATGCAGGCCAGCCCCATGGGCATGCCCTACAGCGGGCTCTCGCCGATGGCCCCCCCGGGCTCATCTCTGTTAGCCGCAGCACCCCCTCAGCTGATTTTGGGTGGGCCCACTGGAACAGGAGGAGCGATGGGAGCAGGAGGCTCGCTGGGAGGTGGAGGAACGACGGGAGCGAGCACCAACCCGTTTCTCCTCTGAGGAAGTGTCAATCTCCACTTTGCTTACCTGTTTTGAGCTCCTGCTGCCCCCTTAATTCACCCCTCCCCCCCTCCTCAACACGATTTGTGTCCAAAAAGAAAAATGTGTACATCTATATATTTAAAGAAAAAATGAAAAAAGAAAAAATTCAGTTTATCTTTTCCTTAAAAAGCACTATTTCATTTCGAAATAATTTACCACATTTAGCTCCTTTCATTTCAGTTTGGGTTTGTGGGCGGGAAATATAAATCTATTTATTTTGTTTTAATCCTGTTCTGTATTGCTCCTCATGTTGTGGGTTTTTTCAGTCCTGTCTTCAGGTGAAGGTGAGTCCGTGAGAGCAAGAGCCTTTTTTCTTCTTCTTTTTTTCCCCCCAGTAGTGTCACACTACTGCTGTAAAATTACTGCACTGAGAGGGAGGTGGAGGGGGGGGACATAGCCACTAACAGACTGAACAGAGAAACTGTTGTACCTGCCTCTTCCTCTTCTCGCCCCCTAAAATGAGGACAAACACTGAATCACTGAAATGAAAAGAGTGCATGAAGGATCAGTTTTTAAATGAAGCCACCCGGTCAGTCAGAAATACGGACTGAAAAACCTGCATTAACTATTCAGGCACAACGTTGTCTAATAGTTTTCAACTATTTCACTTTTAATTTAATTCAATGTTGAAATTAACTTATTTCTTTTTCCAATTTTTTGGGGAACAGATGAGCAAGAAATCACACTATGCCATTTAAATCAAATGATTATTTTTCCCCTCCCTTATTGTAGAGAGCACTTGGATCTGTGGTCTGAGGATGACAAAGGGTGGGACGTGTGTTGAATGTGTGTGTTTGCAGCAATGTGCGAATGACAATATGAATGCTTATTTGTGAGAATGCAATAGTGCAAATGCCTTGTTGGTTTAAATGTATCAATATATGTCTCCAATTCTCTCCTGTGTCAGACCTTATTTCAGTGACTCAGAAAGGAAGGACATCCATTATTTTTGATTTTTAAAAATGGTCACTTGTATAAATACTATGTAATGTTGGGATTTCAAATTCTAAGGGTCACACATTTCTCTGCCAATCTTGTTAATCACAAGCATTATTTTTTTTCCCCCAATAACATTTCAAAATGGGGTCCCTGGCGTCCCCCGTCCACTTGTTCCATCTCATCTCATGTTTCAAGACAATTATTCAAACAAATGACCAGAAGAAGAAAGAAATGGGATTACCAACATGCTCCATGCTGTTCTTTTAATTTAGTTTGATGAATTTATTGTTTTATTTTATATCAACAAGAAAAATCTCTTTTATCGGGTAAGGTTGAATTTTGTGTGGTGACAACTGAACATTCACATTTGAGAAGAAAATAGAAAAAAAAAATGAAAAGGAATTTATGGAATAAAACAAACACAAGGTGTGCGTTTGGCTTGTTTCATACTTTTTCCTTATTTATTGTCCATACATGTATTCTTTTTCCTTGACAGAGAACAATAATGGAACAAAAATAATACACTTTATTTTCTTTTAAGACGATGTTTAATCTAAACGCCAACAGAAAAAAAACACTTCCAATTATCTGCAGAAGAAAAGCTATTACAAGTTATGATTGTGAATAAAGATGAATGGCTGTAGGACTTCAGTCATTTGTCACAAATGCAGCCTCTGCATCGACTCTTAGTGAAGACACCACGTGTCTCCGAAAAGTTCTGTTGTCCTTTTTCCACACGGACGTCCAGAGTCAGACGAGCAGAGAGTCCCAGTCAAAGTCGTCCTGGAACTCCTCGCTGTTGCTGTGCAGACTCTTTAACGGAGGACGCGGCCGTGGCGCCATGAACTGAGGCTGCATCCCGGCTGAGACAGAAAGAGAAACCGTCACTACGGTACCAACCAAAGGGGAAGTGAGACATGGTCCACTCATCAAGTTCTCCTTCACATTCCACTCAGTCCTTTTAACTTTCTCGTGTCTTACCGGTGGTGTTTGCAGGCTGAGTTAGCGGAGCCCTCTGAAGGCCCGGTGCCGTGTGCGGGGCCCTCCGGGGCGGCTGCACTCCACTGATGGGGTGAACCATGGGGGAGTAAGGGAGGGGCGAGGGGTGAGTCAGGCTGGCCAGGGTAGGCGGGGGATTGGAGGCCAGCGGAGGGACCTGTAGTGGGGAGTTATTCCCTGAGGTGATCATGCCTCTGTGAGTGAAGAAGCGATTCAGAGAGTCGCAGAGGGAAGTGAAGAGCGCCGGGTCCAGGGCCCAGTCGCAGAGCTGTGCCTGCCGCATGCTCTCCAGCAGGTCTGGTGACACAAAGCCAGGGCCTTTTAGTGCAAGAAATAGCAATGGGGGAAAAGTAAATGTTTAAAAAAACACAGGTTATCTTTTTACTACCCTTTTGCAATGACCCCAATAATCAAGATAGTACTGTCTGGGCAATAAAATGTGCGTAGAAGCTTTTACTTAAACTGCAAATAACAAAACATGTTTTTGAAGTTCCCTGGAGATACTTTATCTATTTGTATCTGGAAGTTTTGAGAATTCCATCTCGAAGACGTCTCCTTTCGCTCCAAGCCATGGAGACAAATGTAATTTAATTGGTTTGCTTCTCATCCAGCCAAGTCTTTAACTGACTTAAAATCTACCAATTATTTTCTCAGGCAATCGTGTTGGCTAAGTCCCAACATCATTTTCCAGGGCTCATGGTGAAGATATTCTAATATACTATCTACCATCTTGTTTGTTGTTTGGTTGTTGATGGTTAAAAAGATAACTGCCAGTCGATTTTATCTTGCACGATTGATTTAACATTTCAGTCAAGTGTATTTGTTCGTCTAACGTTGACAGTCTCAATAGAACCATCAATATCTCAAAACCTCCAAAAAACCCCGAGCTGAGAGACTCCGGTGTGCGGCACAGACCTGGGTGACCGGAGAGGTCGATGTTGGCCCAGTCTAGATTGCTGGCGATGCGGAAGCTCTCCTTCAGAGAATCCGGGTTGATGAACCAGTCGGCTGGCACCGCTGAAGCGCAAGGGAGGAAGGCCACTTTAGAAAGCACCGACATTTTCCTCTTGTGTTGCTGTTTTCGATTCAACACGAGCTTTGCTGGACGTAACGTCACACGAGACTCACTGTATTGCGAAATGCGCTCCGCCTCGGGGGGGTTCGCAGATGTTTGAGGCGGTGCAGGCGGCGCCGGGCGAGGGGACATCGGAAGCAGAGTCGGCGTGTGAAGTGGAGCCGCGTCGTTGTTCCCAAGAGCCGGAGGAGCGGCATCCGCTGGAAAGACCGGACAGATAAGCCATTCATCCACGCCCGTGCATAGTGTGCCCCCCCCCCCCCCAGAGGGTTTGTGCAGACGGGATGTACTCACACTGTGAGCCTCCCCTCTCCCGCATGGTCTTGAAGAGGGACTTGAAGGACGCATACAGGTCCGGAAAGTTCATCTCATCGAAGGTGAAGCGCAGCGCAGGGTCGGCGGAAGGGTTCGAGGAGACGACGGCGGCGGCGGCGACAGCCGAGGGCGACAGAGAGGCCCCCGGCGCCGTGCACTCAGACACCGAGACGGGAGCGCAGGAGAAAGAGGGAGCGGACCCCGAATGAGGGAAGGACAGGGGGGCATCGGAGAAGGAGGCAGCCGCCGGGGAGGACGCGCTGTTGGCGGGCAGGCGCGCGGCGGGATCGGGAAAGGTTAGGCCGGGTGGATGGCGAGGTGGGAAAGAGGCGACGGAATAGGTGGAGTCGGCAGGGTGGAGCCCGGCCGGAGGAGGAAGGTGCACGGGGAGGGGGGTGCACGCGGGGCTCTGCGGGAAGGGCGACGGTTGCTGCGAGGGTGAGGACAGTCGATTAGATGCTGATCTGATCGCGGTAAAGAGGGGAGGAAGTGGCCCTACCTTGCACGGGGGAGGGGAGAGGGAGACGGGGCGGGAGGGATGCGGCTGGACGGCCCCCGGAGGCTCTGCGTGGGAGGCCGGACGAGAAGGAGCTCCTCGCTCCGCTTGTGTCACCGAGGTTTGAGGAGCCTGCAACAGCGGAAATGGACAGAGGGTCGTAAAAACATGCTCCACGTTGCAAAGCATTACTTTAGAAGTGTTGGTCCAACATAAATATGATTGATGAAGTATTTAAATGTCAAATGCTCTGAGCATTAAGTTTAACTAATCGCTTTACTGCAGCGGATGCCCTCAACATCAGCACTGTCATGGCTGAAAAGCAGTAGATAAGATATAATGTGTTGCTCTGTTCGTTGAACCAACTTTTTAAAGTAAAGAGGTATCGGGAAAAACTTACTGAAAGATGGAGTGAATGAGTTGTAAATTAGTCATCTTAGTGAGTTTTAGTTTAAAATTATAATTTGCAGAGGAACTATTAATTGGAGCTTAAATGTTAATGTAGGGCAGGAAAGGGTTTAAATTATAGGGATAAAATGCCAGAATCCCAAAGTTGAACTTTATGTGGTTTCACAGCACATCTGCCATTTGAAGAATATAGTTTAGTTAGTTAATGAGTGAGTGAGTGAGTCCAATCAAACCACATACATCCTCCTCTGGATAGGGACGCTTATGTCCCCTCACTTGACTCTCTTCTGCGGGTCCATCCATCGTCCAATAGGAACCCTGCAAATACAGTAGAGAATTCTCAGCTTTCCTCTCTTTTAAACAAACCACCAACAAGTTTACAGAAAGTAGTTCACCTTGCCGGGGTCACTCTGTGGGCGAGGAACTTTCCTGAAGCATTTATTAAGAGACAAATTATGCCGAATGGAGTTCTGTTAAGGACACAAAGTCAAATAAGTCAAATAATTCAGGCGTGCACCACCCGACGATGCAAGTAAACTTAGACTTTAGGAACAGAGTTATTCTAATACACTAATAGAGTGATGCTACTTGAAAAGCTTACTTTCCATCCACGACCAGCTCGGCTGTAGTGGGGAAACCTGTCGCTGATCCAGGTGTAGATGTCATTCAAACTCAACTTCCTCTCAGGTGCAGCTGCGATTGCCATGGCGATGAGAGTGGCATAGCTGTGAGGGGGTTTCCCTTTGTAGTTGGGAGGCGGGGGGTCTGGTAGGGAGGGTAGGAAGTCTCCTCGCTCCCTCCCTCGGTCTTTCCTCTTGTCCCTCTCGCCTCCTCCTCCTCCTCTGTCTTTCCCTGAGCGCAGGCTGCTGATTCCCAGCTGAGGCAGCCAGTCAATACTGGTGAGACTGGAGTTCAATTCATTGGACATTGTCTCTCTCTCTCTCCAGGCACCGAGTGATCCGAAGAGGAAGCGCTGGATCAACAGGTCCTTTTGCTTTGGCTGCTGGTGCGACAAACACCAACACAGAGGCAGGCTTTAGTGGATCGTAATGTAACACTGTCAACCATGAGATTCCTGGACTTGTACCGAGCGAGTTCAGGCACTTTGTGCTCGGCACGCCAATGACACATTTACACCCACACTTTCTATTCTCTGAGGGAGAAGAGTCGCTTACCTCTTTACAGTCATTCGAGGCCTGAGGCCTTAAACTTAATGGTTGATGTCAGGGATTCTGCTCAACTCCTGACCAACTGGTGTCCGCGGCTGTCTTTGCGTCTCGCTCCTCAGCATGTCAAATCCCATGCCGGGCATCCGGTCACACCTTCGGTTTGCAAAAGTTTGGGTTCTTTTGGAGAAACACACACACAAAAACGTACCGGAGAGCTTCCTTTTTCTTTCCCTCTCTCCTTCCCCTCCCTTTCAGAGTTCCCTAGAATTACGTCACTCACCACTCCCTCTTTGTGACGTCACTCCCTCCGCCCGCCTCGCTGAGCTGGTCCCTCCTCCTGAGCTGCTCTGCAGCCGGCTCACCAGGAAGTCAATAAAGGGCAATAACATTTATGTTTGTCTTTAAACTGCTTCGTCCCTGCACGCCCTCATACCATCAAATAAGGCGTGTTTGATTCAGAAACACAAAAAGCAGTACAGATTTTTTAATAGCAGTGTCACTTTATTCAAGCATTTCATCAGCCTGTTGGAAGCAGGGACATTGTGCATGCACGCTTTATGTGGGACAGAATGACTGGGGACGATCTCCCTACAGAGCGCTGAAGAAGGACAGGAGGCCGGTGTCAGGGGACGGGTGGGCCATGAGCTTCTGGATCTGTTAATAAAGAAAATAAGGATTGTAACTTTCAGAACTTATGCTGGCAACATCAGCAGAAGGCAAGATGGCAGATTTACACCTGAACGAAGTGCCCAGTTTTGGGTTTCATCAGTGCGGGTAAACCGGCGACGCTTTATGATACATCCAAACAAACAAAGGGACAACTGTGTGAAGCACCTCCTTGAAGTTGGGGTGTTTGGCGTCTTGAACCAGCTGCAGCAGGACGGCCTCCGTGGTGGTGAGGTAAGCGCCGCTCTGCTTCAGTCGAGACAGAGCAAACAAACGGTCCGTCTGGCTGTGGAGGGAGACACACACACACACACACACACACACACACACACACACACACACCTCTGTAGTTACCAGACCCACACACACAGAAACACCTCTATATCTAAGGCAGTTTGATAACGATGCTGTGCAGCAGATACAAAATACAAGGTACCTCCTGGATGAGACTGCGTCGGCCACAATATGAACCTCAATTCCCCTTTCGAGCAGGTCGTATGTTGTGCACTGTGGAGAGTAAACAGCCCTCTTTCATTAATGACATAATACCAGTACGTAACAATTATTATTTGTCAAATCCTTTTTTGGTCATTTTTAAGCGCAAAAGGTAGTTTTCTTTCATTGAAAAAAAACTGCCAAATAATTGTTTCCTGATTGATACAACTAGGCTACACACTTTCACTTCACACATACATTTATAATGCTGAGGGATAAAATGCCTGATGTCAAAAAAAAAAAGCGCACATGCCAGGTAGAGGATGAACATCGCTAAATATAATTGCATTCATCACTTGAAACTCATAACGCCAAGAGAGAAGAAGTCATTCAAAAAGCTAGACGGGATTGACGTTATCTTACTGCGATACAAGCATGGGCCTCGATTCCACACAGAATAGCCTGCTTAGGGTTCCCCAGCTCCTGCAGCTTCTTCTCCACCTCCTCGATCATCATGGTGAATGACGTTTTAGCGTGAGCCGTCAGGTCTTCCGCTCCCAGCTCGGACACCGTGGGACCCAAGCCTCTCGGGTACTGCTCCGTCAAAATGGGTGGGATGCCCAGAATGCGACTGGCCTGAGAGGACAATGTGGAGAGATAAGGAATACTTATAACTGGTTTGACTAATAGACGCAGAGATAACCGTGTGATTTTTCCGACCTGGAGCAATCTGGCCGCGTTGCTGACGATGTTGGTGAACTGGAAGATGTTGGGTCTGAACTTTTCTTGCATGTCACACAGGAGGAGCACGGAGTCCTTGGTGGAGAGCCTGCCTACACGTGCCACTGCAAGAGCAAGTTCACAGAATAAGAAAACAACACGTGTTCAGATAATTCCAGAGGTAATGGTAGGGAGCTCTGAAGGTTTTAACAATAACGTCCGGAGAATTGCGCATTGACTGTCAGGTTTGCTGGCTACTTTTGGGCTTTATTTGGAACTTCTAATTGAGTGATTCACATTGGTGCAATGTGTGTGTTCCTTGCACAAAATATTTCCTTCATCGTGTTGCATTGTTTTAGGATTAGGATGAGAATAAATAGTATCGTAGCTTAACACAAATCCCAGGTCCTTTTGTTATGAAGGCAAACATATATATATATTTTTTTTTTTACTTACTGTTGTTTTCTGAATGGTCCGATTGTGCGGATCAGAGGGAGTGTGTGACAGGTTTAACAGGACCGACTCACAGCCCAAAGTGCAACGTCCTGTGCGACACCTCCTGTGTAATTGGAAACCTACAGGGAAGGTAAACGTTACCTATTTTACTGGCAAGTGAAAGAATGCATGCAATGTTGCATCAAACAGCACCATGTTAACCCCACATGGAGCCAATATCAGGGTAACACTTACGTTGACAACAGATATGCGGATAAATCAAAATAACTTCTCTAGCATGTTAGCTAAGAGGACACACAAGTTCAACAGCCTTCCACGCGTCTACGCGAGTGTATCGACCAATAGAATTACGTAAACAAAGAACTGACGTTTCTGTGAACCAATAGCAGCTGCTGTTCACCGCGAATCAACTCGCTTGCTCGGGTGGGTGGGAACCGTGTAGTAACCCAAAGTTGTCACATGAAAATGTCGGACAATGTGGAGTCCCCAACAGAAACGCATAAAGAGGAGCCGCATACGCCGTCAGACGACTCAACGACAAGTGATGATAAGAAAAAAAGTAAGAAAGTTTAACACATAACAAATACTACTCTATTAGCGAATAATAACATCTGTTTGCGAGCAATGTTTACAGTGCTAAAGGAAGCAATTCCGGGTGTGTGACGTGGAAATGATTGACAGATATATTGGCCAATGGGAATTCATCTTTCTTGCGGTTTAACCAATAGACGTTCAGCTTTTAACAATGTTCTTCCGTTTGGCTCATGGCTAAAGCTAATTATGATATTTATTCGACAACATATCTATTGGTTGTTATTGAATACATTATAGTTAGAGAGGCTATTTAATTTAATAATTTGTCAAATGCATGTTTCCTTAGTAACCATAGCAACGTCACATAACATAACTAGGAATAATGTGTTGAAGCTATGCTAACACACTGCGCTTGCCATCAAGCTGTAAAACTGTCACAACTAGGTTTATTGAAAATGTGTCGTTCAATGTTTTGCACTGTGTTAAAGGTGTGTTCAGAGAATAAGCCCTATTAATTTCATAGCAGTGTGATGTGTGAGATTTGATTCAACGGTGGTTTGTTGTTCCAGATGTATTTTAGTGAAGTATTTTCGACCAAATTACGTTATTGTGTAAATGCACAAGTCATGTACAACCCTGCGATGAAACCAAAGCAGAGTGAACAAGACACCTCGCACACATTCTACTTATGTGTGGCTAAACATGTAGTTATGATCTATTGATAGTACCTACAAATTATAATTCAAAGGTTAAAAGTATCGACATCAAAATATAATGCCCGATGCAAATTTTTAGTAATAAAGCTTAGTTTTCTGTCACTTTTTAGTTTTCTGTGTTTCGGTCGTTGAAGCAAATATTTGACGAGAGTGTCTCTTACAGCTTAGAATTAACAACGTTAAGTTAAAACAAGTTTAAACGTCTATATATCTGAACATAATATAATTATATCCAATTATTTCACATTTTGACCATAGGTATATTATCATTATTATTATCATCATCATCATATTGTTTTTTGTTTTTCCACGGTGCGATAGGGGTTCTGTCAGTGGATCAACTTCTCTAGAAATTCCCCCTGAACAGTTGCGGTTTTGATTTGCCCGGACCTGTCTTGAGGGCGAGCACCACTTTAACTTTTTATTTTATCCATTGTAACAGTCGATGTGCTGCTGAAGGCAGTGGGAGACGCTCCTATAATGAAAACAAAGAAGTGGGCCGTGGAGAGGGGGAGGACGGTGCAGTCGCTGTCTCAGTTCATCTCTCGCTTCCTCAAGCTCGATACCAGTGAACAATTGGTGAGATCCAGTTTGTCCACCTTTACAAAATGTACAAATTGTCTTGGACTCAAGCTTGTTTCAGGTCTTTATATACAACTTAATCTGTTTTTCCCAACAGTTCATTTATGTTAACCAGTCCTTTGCCCCTTCCCCGGACCAAGACGTAGGGGTCCTCTTTGATGTGAGTACATACAACACGTTGTCACGCCCCGTGTCTGTAGAGCGATCTTTAATTAAGCTGCCACACATAATGCAATTTAAGAAATTATCATTTTAAAAGAGAAAGAGCAGATTAACATGAGTCACTTTTGGTTCTTTGTTTTTTTTAATAAATTAAAGTATTAGCAAAGTTGTTCATCCATGAACTTTAGGAACAGGATGTGTAAAAAAATAACTCCAAAGGCCACTCACCAGCTTTTTCTTAGCCGTCAATCAAGCACAACAAACGCATACTCGATTTCAGTTCACCAGTTCATTTCAGTTTTCACTTAAATGTTGTTAAAATTGCATAAAAACATAGTAACACACAAACTCAAACCAGGTCATAAAATTACAACACATGTTCACACAACGTGTATTCATGTTTACTTCACTGCTCGTCAACAACACATTTTTAAATATTGATTGTTTTATTCCGTTAGTTCTTACCGTTGACAACTTTTCAGTGATGTAAACATTCCGTAAATATCGCCAGGAAACATAGTTCATGTACATGTTGTAACTAATAATTTGGTTGTATATATATCTCTCGACCACATCATGACCTTTTATGACTTTTTACCTACATTTTTACCGTATTTCTCAGCCCTCAATGAAATATTAGAAGTGTATGTAGTTGTCAGGCCTTTGGAGCTCAGCCCGTAGAAGTGAAACGGTCATGTGGAGCTTTGACCAGCAGGGGGGGCAATAAGAGGAAGCTCCATGTAAGTCCCCAAATCCCCATCAGGAAAGACCTTAAAGTGCGCAATTCATTGTCGACATCCGTTCTCCCTGGTGGACGATGTACAATTACATTAAAAAATGAATATGTATTTTTTTTATATATGTGCATTTTTAAACTGTTTTCTCACATCAGTCTTGCTGTACTTTTTTTATTAAACATTTAATGTAATGTTTTTTTTCTTCTCTCTCTTTGTCTCTTCATCAGTGTTTTGGCAGCGATGGAAAGCTCATCCTACATTACTGTAAATCCCAAGCCTGGGGTTAAACGGCTCGGATCACCTTCCCCTTTCTCAAATTCATCTTCCAGACATGCACACAATGCTGTTTTTGCCTGTTTTTTCTTTCAGTTCTTCTGTAAATACGTAGTGTAAATAAATGATTGTAAATTCAAAACAGCCTTTTCAACTACTTTTTTGAAGGAATCACATTTGGCAACCAAAAATACACATGTAACCG
Organism: Gasterosteus aculeatus; assembly: GCF_964276395.1. NCBI lineage: Eukaryota > Metazoa > Chordata > Actinopteri > Perciformes > Gasterosteidae > Gasterosteus > Gasterosteus aculeatus. The sequence continues at coordinate 7,996,120 of NC_135707.1, read as the reverse complement.
GTGCTGATGAGGGGGAAAAAAGGAAAGCTAAATCATGTGGATCCATTGGTTCACAATCCTGTACACACTTTAAGTGTAGTAATAACCAGTGAAAGGCACATTTTCATAGAGCTCAGACTGATGTTGAAGGTTTTTGGGAAAAGGCAGGGACAGCCCGGGGCACTACAGTAACAGATGGACTTAGAGGGAAGAGGGATTATATGATTCAGAATGGGTTTGTGACATAAATTCCCAAGAAAGAGCGGAGAGCGGAGACCGACGCTCAGTCGCTCCATCAGTCTTGCATCTCCGTCCAACTATTGGCCAGGAGGATTAAAGGGAGGAGCACAGCTGGAGATGTAAGGGCCACTCCTGGAGGAGGAATACTGGTGGCAGATGCACAAGGGGAAGATGAAGAAGTTCGGGGGCATGCAGAACAGGTTCAAGATGGAGTAAATAATATCCAGCTCTTGAGGAGGTTTTTAAGGGCTTTGGAACAAGGCGAATAGCAACCTCATGTTTGAGTGCTACAAGGGACAAAAAAAATATCTTTGGTAGGTATTTGTCACTGATTCTTTAAAGGATTACTGCAGCCAATGATTCAGTTTACCAGTTTTTATCCAAAATGTCTCTAATTTAATGTATTTCTTTGTTATTTATACGGTTAATGGAGTAGCATTGGGTGAGGCATTGATGTTCAGATAAAACGAGTAATACTGTGACTTAAAACTGTATATTGTGTTTTATTAACATATTTTTGTCAAACTCGAGTATATTTCATTTAGTTAAAAGGCTCAAATGAGGCAAATGGTGTGTGTCTGAAATGTGTTGTTGTTACTGTTGACAGTAATTACAAGTTTTCTTTTTGTCACAAGGTTTTGGCTAAATCTAGCTGTTCCTGCTGTCAATCCATAGTCACCCTGTATATCTTCAGTATGTTACCACTGAAGGGTAATGTTAAATGAGAAGAAATTGTCACAATGATAATATTGTAATAAAGTGCTAAATAAAAAGAAATATGTACAGAAATATACATATTTGTACAGATTGTTGTCTTTTGTTAACATGTAGGCATAATAATATCAATATTCTTTTCAAAAGCTTTAAATAACGTGTTTTATTGTTGAACGATATTTTATAAACTAGAAATTGTCGGGCTTTGTGCTGAACTCTGTTGAACTGTGTTGTATTTCAGGGGCTGATGGGGAGTCATTGCGTGAGAACGAGACAGCAGAAATGGTCAGAATGCACTTCACACTAAAACACCTAACACAAACAGATTAAAGAAGATTATCAGGGATTACTAGCAAAAAATTCATTTAGAACTGTGCTTTATCCATAATTTCATCAGAAATAGTAATCTCTTGTTTTTGCTCCCCACCGTCTTGTCTTCCACTGACTCGGGATCCAGCGGCGGAGTTCGTGATGAGCGGCAGGGTCGGGCCTCGATGAGGTGGTCCGGGGACGAGGGTCTCTCAACACCGCACACGTCGCTTGCTTTTTCATAGCCCGTCTTTAGACCCAGCTCGAGGACATATGTGTCCTTAGGCCCCTTTTTTTTTTTTGCCCGGAATATTCAACAAAGGGAAACGTCACCACGTGGACCCCCTAATTTTAGCCTTCGTGTACTCTATTCAACAACTTGAAGTCACCTTTTTCTGTCCGGTGATGAATCGGTGTTTAAAGATGTCAACTCTCGCCTCATTAAGACATATTAGTCTTTTTGATGTTTATTTGCTACCATTGCACTGATCTATTACGTGCACACAATAAAAAGGGTCTTCTAGTGGGGGAGTCAGGGGATGTATGGCCACAGTGATTCACCCCGGGGACCCATAGCAGAACGTCACATTAGCGCCAGCGTTCTGTTATGTCGTTGCATTTCTCCAGGAGTGAGCCGTCGTTCCCCGGGCTCCTCTCTCCCTCTCGTTTTGTTCCACCTGTCCTCCCCCCGCGCGTACAAACGTCTGCTGCCTGAACATCGTATTCATCTTTCCGTTTGAAACCTGGCAGCTCATCACCTCTTCAAACCATCTGGCCCGGCCCTCACGCCTCCATCTGCAACTACGCCCTGCCCCCTCTTTCCCTTTCCTCTCCCTCCGACTCCCCCTATCTCTCTCTCTCTCTGTCCTCCCCCTGCCGCCCCCCCCCCCCCTCACCTGACTGGCCATGCTGGAGGGTATGTCCCGTCGGTCTCGCTCCCTGCTCTCCCTGACCCTGACCTCCCTGGCTCTGGGCCTCTCCATCCTGGCTCTCTGCACCTCTTACTGGTGCGAGGGCACCCACAAGGTGGTCAAGCCCCTCTGCCTGTCGCCCGTCAAAATGAAGAACTGTGGGCAGAACAACAGCGAGCCGTACACCACAGGTAGATGGCACTCGGTATTTCAGCTCTCCACATCATTTGCGCTGCTTCATAATGCTATATTGTTTATTTTTAAGGCCCTCCTGATTTTTGATCACGCACCAAAATCTATAAATGTTCAGTTGTCGGCCTCTCAGAAACAACAGTTTGAAAACAAAGAACCTTTTCCACCCAACGAAGAAGCAACGGTATACCATAGATAATAATAGTCAAGTATTCAAAACCTTTTTTCAAGTGGCTTTCACTTGACGTCTCATGTCAAATATTAACAAACTTTAAACGTGAAAAGGTCGCGTGGTGACTGATCCTGTGACAACACGTTGACGGGCGTGTCACAATTTGTCGTAAACATCAAGAGCTCATGGATTTATTTCTTATCTTGGCTTCAGGCTTTTGCAATACTCGGCGGAATGTGAACGTTGAACTGTTGTTACTGACCCGTCATTGTCACGGCTTACTTATTGTCCCCGATGTAAACCCCCAGCAGGATGATCAGACGGCATCATTTGTCAGAACGATCCTGTCTCAAGGTCTTTCCACAGGCTTTTCTGGAGCCTTCAACTGCATCTCATCATCAAGTACAATGACCAAACGTTTTCAATGAAAGAAAGTCCACGTTAAATGGATATTGATCTATCAGTCTAATGCCGCGCTCCTCTGTCATTGTTCAGACGTTACTGAACTAATGTGTCCAATGTCTCAAATGGACGCACATTATGTCACATCTTCATTCGAGTGGAATGTGGTCAGTTTCTCAATGTGTGTCATCTCTTAAGTCTTCCAATATGTGCAAAGAATATAGATTGCATTTCTCAGACTTTGACTTTCAGGAAAAATGGTGGCCTTGACCGTCGAACCTGATTACCGCACTATTGGATTTGGTGTTCGTTGTAATGTGTCTCTGCACAAGAGCCAATGCCTCAAACTAATCTAAATGGATGAACTCAGAGGCTTGTGAGGAACCCATTGTCCTTGCTTTGGTGTTTTTTTAATCTCTTTCTGAACATACCTTGGTCCCACAGTGAATTTAATTATAGTTTGCCATTAATATGCAGGGTGTGAGGGTAGATCCCATACGATTATTCGCACAGGGCCGGCTGCCTGGCTTTTATTCCCTCAACAGATATACGCTTAATCCACAATGGGATTAACATCTCTCACTGCATGGAGGAATCGTCTTTCATTACTGCATGTACTGGTTTTACCAGATCCACCTTTACATTGGTGGATTGAAGTCTCCCGTATGCTTCTGGACACGAGGTCCGAAACACACAAACACACACACACACACACACAGGATTACGAGGTGCCAGCTGGCGAGCCCGAAAAGCACAGAGACATGTTACCTCTGAGAACAGGGGTGGTGATTAACGCTGACTGGTTCTGTCTCTCTTACTTAAGCTCATCCTCTCTGGATGCTGGTAGGAAGAAGTTCCTGGTTTGGTTTAATGTGCAATGATATTGAGAGCGCAGGTCTGGTTTGGTTTGGAGAATCATGATGCTAAGGAGCTCAGGTTCTTCTCCTGCCACCAACTCTATTATCAATAAGAGCGGAAAAAGATGTTCTCCTCATTGTCCTCCCCTCCCGCGCAGAGAGTCCCACCCAGAACCCCTTCAACCGCACGCTGTCTCCAGCCAGGAGGGACGAGCTGGCCAAGATCAGACAGAGGCAGCTGGCCAACGCGGTCCAGTACATCTGGGAGACGGGAGAAGACAAGTTTGCTTTTAGATACTTCCACACGGGTTTCTGGGAAAGCTGTGAGAAACACAACGACGGTGAGGCACGCGTCCAAACACGCACAGACTGGCACACTCACACAACAATGTCATAACCACAACACTGTGCTTTTGGTTGGCAGGGGAGAAATGTCGGAGCTTTATCGAGTTAACTCCTGGAGAAACTCAGGGTGAGTTGTGCTGATCGGCTGGTTATTATGAAAATTTTTTTTTTATGGATTTGTGTGTGTGTGTCCATTTAGATTGTTGTTTGTTTGTTTGTTGTTGTTGTAGGTGTGCTCTGGCTCTCGGTTATTTCAGAGTTTACGTACATCGGTCTGCTGGGGATGGGCTTCTTGCTGATGTGGCTGGAAGTCTTGTGTTCCAAGAAAGAGATGCACTCCCTTAAAATTAATGCCTACGCAGCGATCTGCACCGTGTTATCAGGTGAGGCACCGCGGATCCTTACAACAACTTACAACAACCTCCTCCAAATATAATTCTATCATTTGCGTGTTGATCTTTCTTTTTTTCCTGTCTGGTTTTGGTCCCCCCCCTCACCCCTCCCACACACAGGTCTTCTCGGGATGGTGGCCCACATGATGTTCACCACCGTGTTTCAGATGACAGTCATCGTGGGCCCCAAAGACTGGAGGCCTCAGTCCTGGGACTACGGCTGGTCTTTTGCGTAGGCGGCAGCTCTTCCTGCACAGCATACGAGACTGTTATTTGTCACAGTATGTCCTTGGTTTGTACTCACACGTTTGTCTTCTCTCTTTTATTCCATCGTCCCAGTCTTGCCTGGGTGTCCTTCAGTTGCTGCATGGGGGCGGCCGTGGTCACGCTCAACTCCTACACCAAGACCATCATCGAGCTCCGTCGCAAACAGAGGCTCCGCTTGGAGGAAGCGAGGGCCGCCGCTCACGCTCCTTCCTACGACGAGGTCGTCCCGGGAGGCGGGCTCTACTCCGTCAGCGGCCTGCTGCAGTGTCCCGACGGCATGATCGACGTGGCCTGGGCCCCGAACGGCAGTGTGGTCGAAGTGGGGAACGGGGACGTGCCGACGCTGGTTTTGGTGGGGGGCTGTGGCCCGGAGGGGTGCGAAGACTGCGAGAGAGAGATGGATGAGATGGACGACGCCATGGACAGAGCGGATTCACCTTGCTAGCAACGATGTTTTTCTAACCTGCAACTCAAAAGGCCTGAATGACTGAAAAGAGGAAAGACGCTGTCACCGTGCCGAGGGCAGATCAACGTGAGCATCGTTCGCTTTGACTTTCTGTGAAGTTTGCTGATCGAATCAATGCACAGAAAAAATGGCAAAGACTACGATATATAAATGTGTCACACCGACATGCGAGGCCGCGTATTTTCTGGGTATTTCGCAGTGCCTCATGCTAGTAAATGTGGGTCTCTATATATAAAAGCAAATACATGTTTAAATTATTTTATTGTTTATACATCAACATGCAACATGAAAGGATGCTGTTCTTTTCACTGCTTAGACGGGGTTGATGTTTCTTCTCATGAGCCGGTCCTTGAGACTAAATATACAACATGTTCTCAGCGTTCTTCCTTTCTCAAGCTTTTCTCTCACTTGTGACCAACTTTTGCTGCGATGCATGTTTACCACAGTCTCTCTGCAAATGCACACACACAAACCCATACGATAGACACACAGTGAAAGAAAGATTATAGAGATTTTGAAAAGTCTGCTCTCTGATGTTGAACAGAAGATTATGTGTAAACCAGTAATCCCGAGTTGGATGGAAAGAAGGGGGAATAGAGTGAGGAGAGAAGGGATGGAGGGGGGAGGGTGGGTGAGGGGGTTGGGTGGGGTCAGACTGAAAGTTGGAAAGAAACGCAGGCGCGCGCACACACACGCACACAAACACTGCACCGTGACACATTTCAGGAAATAATTGTTTTAAACTGAATATAACAAGTATTTTCTGTGTTAAAAATAAAGTTATACAGGCAATATTGTTAAAGAAAAGTGTGCCAAAATGTATCTAATATGTTTTACAGGATACTGCTGGATTTTATTTTTGTTTGTGTTATATTATACAATTAATTGATATCTGGGATAGAGACAAACAGACTTATGAGAAAACCTTTAATCGATTTTACAGTAAATATACAGTAAATATCAGTAAATACAGTAAATATCACTTAAGAACTACAACCTATTAAGACATTTCCAGTCCTGTAAAAAAAAAGAACAACCTAACAATCAAGTACGATACTGTCATCAATCATAGTTGTCTAACATTAATTTCCCCCAAGCCAATATCAAACTCAATCCATTTTAAGGATTATCAATTAACGTTTTCTTTGTACCAATGATAGTCACCGTAAATCATCTGTTTATCTGTACACACGTTTTAAACACTACGCCATAATAAACAACACTGCAGAAAAGAGTATTTACAGCAAAGGGGTTGAGCGGATCAGAGTGGATGGGAGAGGAAGACCGTTGGAAGGATATAATGACAGTCGGCAAAGTCGGGATGACTTTACTCTGCAATCGGTTCGTAGTGGATAAGACGCATCGCATTCTCATTTTCAGTCACTCCTTTGATGAACTCGCCTTCAGCCAGTCGCCCTGTGGGGGAAAAGAAAAACAGTAATCAACATATATCCAGTAAGAGGTGTGAGGTAAAGATGAAGTTGGTTAATTTATTTCGGTTGTGCTTGTGTGAACAAGTGCAGCATGAATAGCGGTGCCATCCATAAAAACACACACGGACGCTCCATACATAACACGCGTGACACACGTGATGCTGCTCCCCCAGGTGGATTTATTGCTCGTTTTATTGTTAAGCCAAAAAGCTGTAAAATGTAATCTTCACTTCAGAATGTAAGAACAGCTGTTGAGGAAAGTTAGAGAGAGCTTACACTGATTTCACATAAGCACGCAGTGATATGAACACAGTAACCCGTCACGGCTGGAGCACAATGTATGGACGTGCTCGGCTTATTTCCTTTACCGTTGTCTTTCTTTTCGAAGTAGGCCCACAGTTTGTTGGCTCTTTTCTCGGGTGTGTTCTCGTCCTCCGGTAGCTTGCTCTGCTCCTCCTTGGGGATCAGCTTAAATATGGCCTGAGAGAGAGAGAGAGAGGGGGGGGGGGGGGGGGGGGTATAAGATCGCTGCTGATGCTACATCGTTCCTCTCGCACAAACAACGCACAACAAGTGTCAACAACAGGGAACCTCACACAGAGCAAATGTGCAGAAGGCAAGAAGCGTGCAGGCCGTAGTGTTAATCAGTGTTCTGTGGTTTATAGAGCGTCTGATGCAAAACAACTTGACATTTAGAGAAAAGCTACAGGCACTAGTCATTGTATACTCTTTAAAACCTGTCTGAATGCAACCAATTCAAGTAGCCTGCAATTAAATCTTACATAAAATGTGGCTTAAGATCCCCAGATGGCCGCTGATCTGCCTCCCAAATGCAGCTAAGAGAGCAATCCTGCAGGGTTTCAGCCATTACAATTATAATAGAGACGCTACAAGTTAAAAGTGATTGAATTAATAATCAGGCCGGCGGCGGCTCCGCATTCAACCATGTGTGTCATTTCTCAGAGGTAATGAATGTGGAATATGCCACTTAGAAAACCGGCAGATTGTAAATCGCTAAATGATTGTGCACTTTGAGTTTCGGCCTTTAAATGTGCGTCCCACTTAGAGAAGGAAGCACTCATCTCCCACATTTAAGACACCTAGATTAACATGGATTAGTGCCAAGACTCGGGCCACAGGCCAAACATCAAGATGTCCTCTCTTTTCTGCCTGAACTATCCCGGCGTCTGGCCCCTCTGATCGCGTTGCCTATGTGGTTCACACATATACAGGAAGGATTTATCCAACTTATTTTACTAACGTATTCATATTTAAAACAGAGCTACATCAAGCAGTCACACGTATATGTGGATTTACTCAAAGATACACAGCATTTACACCCACGATTAACTAGTCTTACTAGTCCAACTATCATATTATATGTAGCTACACTACACTTAACTATTGGCTAGTCCTGCATTCCTCACTTGTTTACCATTTTAAATCCAAAAATGACTGCACAGTCTCCTGATTCTTGTTCTGTAATAATGATGCCGTTTATTGACTACTTCTCCACAGTCTAATTCTGCTGTAGTAGTCTATGTTGTTCAATAGTTGTAAACGTGGTGCACATGAACTCAGGCTAGTTGGCCAGGAATTAAATCCCATTACAATGCCAGCTGGATGGACAGCTGATCTGTGAAAACCCCAAACAATGCGACATCATTTGCCTTCAAAGCGCCGTAAAAAAAACCTCTGTCTGACCGAGTTTTGAAAAGAACGTTGAAGTCAAAAGATGCAACCTCGTGAATGCAAGAGACGTGGATTAGACTGAGGGCTGATGAGCGCTCCCCTTATAGAAACGGAGCAATGCAAACAGAGTCTTGCTTAAGAGCAGGACTGCCTACATTATCTGAGAGTTAACCCTGTAATCACAGAGATTATCATGGGTTTTAGGCTCAAATAGACTAGCTAATTGGACTGGCAATTATTCCCCAGACCTACTTTTCAATAAAAAGCAACTCATTTGACATGGACCTAAAGCAGAGTGGGGAAATGACAATATGAGGTGGCCCAACAATAATCCACTGTGACTATTCTGAAAATCATAATAGAGTAGAATCAACACTACACTGATAGCGCAATTCAAAAGAACATTGGACATTTTAGACCTAAAACAAACGTTGTATGAACTACAATGCCTTTGGATTGCATGAGGTCGTGTAATCCTCTTACTTTGTCTGTCCAACCTCAAATAAAACATTTCCCCCGAGGACAACGAGCAACAGAACAACTTCAATTCAACTTCAATTCCCATCGTCACACTTCAACCACGTTTAACGGCTCTAATTCTGTCACGCTTCTCTCACACGTGGCTCCGTTCACCTGGCAGATCTCCGTCACTTCTGTCTTGTTGATGTACCCGTTCTTGTCCACGTCGAACAGAGAGAAGGCCCACTCCAGCTTCCGCGTCGTCTTCCCGGTGGACGTCATGTGCAGCGCGATGATGTACTCCTTGAAGTCCAGAGTGCCGTCGTCGTTGGTGTCGAAGGAACGAAACACGTGGCGCGCGTAGGTCTTGGCGTCGCTGTCGGGGAAGAAGCGGCTGTAGATCTGCTCAAACTCTTCCGGTGTTATCCGTCCCGTCGGGCACTGCTTCTGAAAGTTCTCGTACCACAGCGAGATCTCAGTTTCAGTGAATTTGGTGCTGAGCTTGAGGTCCTCCAGGATCTCCTTGGATATGGCGCTGCTGGTGGTATTTCCCATGGTGAGGAGCTTGCAGGGTCTCAGGGGTTATCTGTCAGTTCTGACAAACTGTAAATACTTGCCACCTCGAGTTGTTCTTGTCCTTTGCCACCTACACGTCTCCTTTGTTGGAAAGATTTCTTTACCGGCTGCGCCTTTCCTGTCAAACCCAGAATAAGATTATCTACACATGTGGTACAGTACACGGATGAAATCCTGAATCCATTACTATGAAAGAAAGAAAGAAAGAAATCACATCGTCAGCATGTGTGTGTGTGTGTGTAGGAGAAGCTTTACCTGTGTGTTGTGTGAGTAAATGATGGCTGCAGCATTGAGTATGCGTCTCAAAAGGCGAGAGATAAGGAGGGCAGGGGGGGAAACACAATCCCAGTGGGTTAATTCTGTTAATGCGGGATTTAAGGTCGCTGAGCCCTCGACTAAAATGAACCCCTGCATCCTACTTTTCTCTCTCGGTTCTGGAAGTCCAGAAAGATCTACAGCATGTGACACTGCAGAGATAATTCCTCTATCATTACCTTTACAAACAGAGAGAATTATGAGTTATGTGTTCTGTTAGTGTGTGTGTCTTACAAAAGCCCAAAACTGATCTGTCAACAGACGATCGGTGCATTTCTCCGGAACCCTTTTTTTTTTTTTTAGAACCACATCGTGAAATTGGCAAAGTTTGTTGCCACAGAATCCTAGAACCTTTTCATCACTTTATCCACCGATTAATACATGGGAAACATTTGACATTGGAGACACTGACTAATACATGAGGGACAATTTGTGGGGATCCCTGTTAACGTAGCACCAGTTTAAGTTCTTCTGTAGCATGTCTGATATTTCAGCAGTGGCCTTTTCAAGGGGTTTAGTTGACCCCTGACATTTAATTCCAGACTGCCATCTGTCCCGGCAGTTTAACCCTTCCACCTCCAATCCCACCTCCTGCCCGGCCTTCCCAGTACGTGGCCTCCTTCCCATCCTGTTTGAGCTGCTGGGCTGGGTTTGTTTTACTGAGCCGAGTGTTTAAAACCTCCGCCCGTCTCTCTTTAGTTAGTGTTTTTGTTGTTGCTCTGCCAAATTCCTCATATTGTCCGCCTTCCTTGGTCCTGAGCTTGACTTTTTCATACACAAAGTATTGTCCCGTGCACCAAGGCCGTCCTGTTCAACGCACTGACAACAAACACCCTCCTTGCTTTGACTGGTTTGACTTTTTCCAACCAGTCCCTCGTACCCCCAGGCCCAGTGCTTTGGGGGTTTCTCTGCATCATCTCCATCTGTCTTCTGTCGACAGCCATCACACTGGACGGTTAGTTTGAACGTCAAACTCACATTGGACGATACATTTAAATCTCAAACCCGTTTTGTTTGAGTCTGCGATGAGACTGAAAGTATCATCTTGATTGTCTTTACTGTTGTTTCTTACTTACTTGGCAGTGTTTGCGTGTTACAAAGTTGCCCATGACGAGATTGATGAAAGCATGCCGGCGCATCTTCAGTCGCCCCTCCTGGTCAAATGTGATGTTTGTCACACTGTATGATGATTTTCATCCGTGTCCTGTCTTTGCAGCAGGATTTTCTTTGGGCCGTAGGAATGCTCAGTTAGTCCGACTATTGGATTACTCGACCTGTCCCCTGCCTTCCAATCCACCATTTAGCCAATTACCATCATCATCACCATCCTCTGAATGCTATTGACAATGGAATTACTCATCCCTCCTCTTCACAAGTATCTTGCTGACCGTTGCCTAAATTAATTACTAGAGAAAAGCAAAGATTTGTAGCCACAATTGTTTTTCTGCTTGTGGTGAAAGGCTTATTTATATAATATTAATGTCCAACCACAAACTATAGGATCTAAGGACTAATAATAATAAAACAAGTCCAATTTCACTTAGCAATACTAACACTTGATACAAAAGGGACAAATTATGAATAACAGCTATTCAATTTTAACAATGGAAATAATTTATATTTACTTTGCAGGCAGTGAAATATTATACAGGTAAAAAAAGCGGTTTACTGATAGTAAAAGTCAGCACATCTAGAAATATCTGCAATTAGGCCAGTGTCAATTAGGCAGCATCCCAGCTGGCTGGACAGCATTAAAGCCAATTAACTGGCGATATCACGCTTCACCTGTGTGACCACATGGCCGCGGCAGCCAGCTCCACGTCAGCACTGACACACTGTAGAGCTTCCCCACCCAGTGCCTGCATGTCCCGCTCATTCGCTTGGCTTTGCACTTGGGAAAAGATTCAAGCAGACACATTTTTTTTGTTGTTGCAACATTTCAAGATTGGCTCGTTGTTGAAAATTGAACGTCGAGTTTCAAAGTCAGGAGGTTTTTACAAATAAAATGTTACCGATTGAATAAATAATACGCACCCTGCCACAAGTGACGTGAGAAATGCAAACACGCAAGTAACATGACTGAGCAGGAAAAACAAGAAAAAGAAAAATACACTCTCGGGGGCCGAACAATGCCGCGACTCGGCTCTTAAGACTGAAAGAAAGAGAAAAAGAGGAAGGGAGTTGTTCCTAGATAAATATCTGGTAATGGGTTATAATGATGGTAAATGACGGACAAGAGCTTCCTACTGAACACACGGGAAGAGAGGAACAAACAAACAGTGACAACAATCTCGACATTTGGGTCCAGCATCTCGTGAGGCCTCAGGTTGTGACGTGTATGATAACGGTAACAGCGCTTGGGGCCCCTGCTCACATTTCTACACTTATTGTCCACGGAGGACGTCAGCAGCACTTTAAAGCGTTCAGTAAAACCCTCACGTACCTGGAAAAAACTAATCTATGAATTCAAGGGATCGTAACACGGACATCTGAGGTCCCGATTCATCACCGAGGTAAGTGATGTCGAACTTTTTAAAAGAAATACACGTCAACGTTTCGAAAAAGTGAAGATATGAATTTTGGGAAACTGATGTTCTTCTGATGTATTCAATTGTAGACCTGTGATAGTCCATTGGGTATAAATAAAGCTTATTGCAGTTACTGAAATGACGGCATTAGATTTAACATGCCGGCTTTGATCTTTGTTGGCCAAGAGAAAAAAAGACTTTTAGCTGTATTTTAATGATAAATGATTAAAATGCTTTTTTCTTCTATATTTTTTAAAACCAGGCCAACCAGTGAGTAACCAGTGAGTCTTCACATAGTTATGCTGTAGACATTGTTCACACTCACAGACCTTTATTTAAAATAGTTTTGGAGCCCCTACAAAGTTCCTAAAAATACTAAATATATATGGCAGCTTAAACTAAATGGTAAATAAAATAACGTTGAATATTTCACTCCTGAAAAAGCTTAACTGAGAAGTTTGAACAAGGGATGAGATTTCTTTCCAATTTTTAAGTTACATAAGTGGATATAAAACGGGGAAACTGGGTGTTATGGGTTTTTTTAATCAGAACTATGTGTCACGTTTTAGGCGGCAAGACGGAAGAAGAAGACGCTGCAAGACAGATCACTTTTGACCATTTGAATACAAAAGCAACCATGACAACCAAGATGGAAACTCTCGACCCTTCAACTCTATCAGATGTCGCATCCGCTGTCGCCTACGACACCAAATCTGAAACAGTGACCTTACCAGGAGGGATCGTCTCGGTGGCGGGCGTTGCCGTGGTGACTGGGGGCGTTGAGCTTTCTTGTGGATCCTGTTTGCTGGCTTTTGGTTTTTGGGGAACCCTCATCGCCTTCAGTTGTATAGCTGTGGGGCTGTGGGACCAACTGGGCCGGTCCGAAGGAGGAACCTCTCACTTACTTGGACTGGGCTTCGTGATTCTGAGCACGAGTTTTGTGGTGGTGGGAAGTGTGGTGGTGTTTCACCTCCTGACGAAGAGGAAGAGAGAGATGTCCAGACGGCGGAGAGAGGACGGAAAAGAAGTTCTTGTAGAGAGTGGGAGGGTAATTAAAAAAGTCACAGTGTGAAGGACAACTATCACACTGGGTAGAGTCTGCATCAAATAAAAAGACTGTTCTGTAAACAGCACAGTCAGGATGGGCAGAGAAGAAACATTGAGATCTCTTTCAACATTCACTGCTGCTCCCTATCTTTCAATCTCAGTAACAACTGCTACTTTCCTCTCCATGAAAGCATAACACATTCCTTCATATCAAGATCATTGACGTACTATTTCCTTTGATTATAGAGATTTTACAAAAAACATTAGCAGTTTGCATGTTTTGTTGTGTATGATTTGTTGCATTGATATATATGGATGAACCACCGAGCAGCATATAAAGAAGTTAATACTCCGAGAGAAGAAACTTTCATTCATTTCTACTTTGGTTTACATCTACCTTATTAAAATAATGAACACAGGACAATAACTTGTGTTTTTCATATTTAGGCATCGCTACTTTTAAGGAGGTATTTTGTAGTAACCTTTCTACCACTGCTTACAGTTTGTGCTCATGACGCATGTATTTTATTTTGTTGTACATGAACCCGGTAGACAAACCATGCAGTGAATGTATTGTATGACAAAGGTGCAGCCACGTTGGAGCCTTTTTAAGACCTTTGAACAAGAGACTGTATATTGTGCTGCGGCTCGGCTGAATTTTGATCGACGGATGGGAGAGGAGGCTAAATTGTGAGATTGAGAACAGAGGGCCAGACATTTTGAAAGGAGAGGTAGAATACACAAGACTAATACTCAACACAAAAGTATTATACCAGCGTTTTTTAATTCCAAGGCCTCTTTATGCGTCTCTGCTCTAGTCATGAACCTGACTTTTTTTGTGGTACTTTTGTTGTTTTCTTTATTTTTTAAGTCACAAACTGAATATAAGAAGACATATTATTGAGTGCGTTAGTATAAACAACTGTCACGGTTGATGTGGAACATGTATTATGTTATGAAACTCTAATACAATGCAGGGTGGGAGTAGTTCAAGAAAAGCAGGACAGGATTGTGTCTTAAATGACCACTAAGAGCAGATCGAGCATGGATGTAAAAAAAAAAAAAGAGTCTAACAGAAACCAACAACATAAACAAAGGGTGAAGAAAGAAGGAGAAGATGGAAGAGGTGGGAAATGTGGTATCTCCATCTGCTGGACTTAAGACGAACTGTAACTGTGACTTTATCAAGCGGCATTCCTCTGTGATTTACTGCGGGCCTTCGTGTTGGTGTCTGCTGTCACTCACTGCATGAAACACTAACTTACTTCACACCCAGCTGTTCTCACCGTGAATACATTTCATACGAAAATAAAGAGAAAAGGCATGCCACTATAAAAGCAAATCGATTGCTCGATTGCTTCCTTTGCCTTTCAACATCACACCTGAATGGCTTCACCTGTTTACAACGCGACCCTTGTTGACTTTCTGATAGCACAACGACACGGGAGAGTAAACGAGGTGACTTCTAAGTTGTGTGAAGTATGAGGACAGGTAACCGGCTCAGACTGCATTATAACCCGGTCACCTGACAGCCCGCCGCAACCTACTCGGTCACGTGTCATCGTTCAAGTTTCAGGAAACTTTTTTTCCTCCTTCTGAAAACCAAACCGAGCAAGTCCCGCCTCTTCTGCCCGACTACTGGTTACGGCCGTCAGACGCCGCGCTCCGATTGGCCGGATTGGCGACTCGTTGCCGCGCGTCGGGACTCCGACGACGACGACCGCTCTTTAAACTCGTTTACGTGTAATCGATATCGTCTCCGAGGTGGGAGAAAATAACAGCTGGAATATCAGCGTTTTAAATGGAAGTTAGGGAGCAGGCCGTCGTTGAGGTGAGTGAGCGGCCGAACGGCGAGACGTCTCGGCTTGTTCTTCGGTCAAGTTACAGAGGACCTGCCGAGATATCGTCTGTCAGTCATGTTTACTTATTCATACAGTTTGTCACCTCCAGCCTTTCCTTCACGTCCATCTTCTGCTTAGCTTCCCCGCAATGATCGACGCACACGACTCGTTTGTCGCCAACTTACGTTGACGTTTCATTCAATATCCCCTGAGACACAAAACCACAAGCAGTCGTTTGGTTTGTCTCTCTTTATTCAAATGTTACTCGACCAGTCTGTTAACCAAGCTACAAACTACTACGTGTGAGTAAAACTCAAAACGACGGATCAAGGTAAGTTCGGTCATGTGTGTTTTCAAGTCAAAACGTACGTTTCCTTCAAATATTGTGTGAACAAAATGTTGATTGCGTCATTTAAATCCTAACATAGTCAATACAGAATACGCAGGTGTGATTTAGCATGTATGTGTACACATGTGTACACATACATACACACACACATACATACTTATATATGTACTTATATACTACTTGAAAACTGACAAACATAATGCACAAACTGTTTACAATCACAGATGACAACAATACAGGAGGAGATTTTCACAACTAAGAGGAGGAAGGAATGACAATATATCCAACTGATGTAAACACACACAACTAACTAGTGTGCGCCTTTTGAAAACGGGGATTTTAAGGAAAACGATCAAAAAAAGTGTGTACGCAAACACGAACACGCACAGGTTTACTGATCGTAATCTAATGTCCTTTCTAATGTAAAACCGTCCGTTTTCATTTCAATTCCATCCTCACAGAGACGGTGCTTTGTTCGCTGTTCCACGAAGGACATTAGTCACAGATTGCGGGAGCAGAAAAGCTCACGGCAACGTTCTACTATTAGTACTATTATGAGTTTATGGTAATTAATGGTGAAGAACATTTCAAAAAATGCATGCCTGAGCTTGCATATCGCATAAAACAGTTGACTGGCTCGTGGCAGTTTAAACCACAGTTAGTTATCATCACATCTAATTATATTTTCTTCTTTTATCCTCCAGGACGGCCTCTGAATCGACCCTGACGGATCAGATAAACGTCACACTACAGTAACGACCACCTTGATGCAGTCGGAGATGATGCTGCCCGCGTGAAGGACATATGGAGCGTACGGCTGTGAAGGACGGGTGGTGCTGGTGTTAGCGGACGCGTTAGAACGCCAGATGCACTGAGTCGCAGTAGTTGGTGAGGAACGACAGTCAAGCGATCAACAGAATTGGCTTCTGAAGCTGAAAATGAATTAACCCTGGAGTTGAGTCGAGGAAACCGCTTTGACCCTCCGTACGTCAGGCAGAGAACCCTTTCCTGATGGAGTACACTGAGCGCGTGCTCTGTGGCACAGGGGAGGCCGAGCTGGACCCCAACATTGTGAGTGAAGAAGCAGGAAAGCTGTACTCCGAGCTACAGGTAACTGCAGCACCTTTCCAGTTACGTTTCAAGCAGAAAAACAACAACAACAACAACAACAACAACAGAGCATGCTTTTCTCAATCGTGTCCAACTGCGCTGCTTCGCCCCGCTCCACAGACCGTCATCGAGACCCACGGTGAAGGTGTGGTGGAGTCGCTGGTGCCCATCTTCGTGTGGGTCCTGGAGGGGCTGGCCAGCTGCAAAGCCCGGCTGAGAGAGCGGGAGGAGGAGGCGGAGAGAGAGACAGCTGAGCGGGAAGAGCTGCTGGAGAGATACCAAGCGGAGAAAGCCCTCCGGAAGGAGAGTCAGGAGGTGGGGACCGAGGGGAAGGGCGGACGTACTGTGGTGTTTTAGGTTCGGAGCTGTGAAAGCACTGTGTCTTGTTTTAGAGGTACCTGGAGCTGGATGACCAAATTGATCAAGAGAGGAGAGCCATGAGGGGGAGGGAAAAGGAGAGAGAGCGGCGAGGGAGAGAGCTGGAGAAGAAGGCGAGAGAGCAAGCCGATCATAGTGAGCGTTACTAGTATTAGTAGTATTACACATTGCATTTTAAAAGCTGGCTGGGTCATTCATGTGCTGTTTCTCCTTCTCGCAGTGGGGGCCTTGGAGGACCAGAAGGCCAATCTGAGCAGAGAACTGAGCACTCTGAGGCATACTCACAACAAGGTCAGATACACACCACGCAGCGACTTCTTTAACAAAATATGGTCCTTTCTGTCTTTCTCACACTTCGCTGATGTTCTCTTCCTCAGCTGGCTCACACGTATTGGGAACTTTTGAAAAAGCGAAAGGATTCTGAAAGAGATTCTCCTTTAAGGTTGTTCTTTTTCAGCAGTACTATATTGTAGAAAAGTGTCACAAATCACAAAGAAAGGCTTTACATATATGTCATCAAATGAGATCTTTGAGCATTAAGTACAAGAAATATGTTTTTTTAGTGTGAATTTTCAAAATAAGATACCAGCTTGTGGGTGTTAGAGATCAGTCTATAATTCAGTAATAACATCTCAACATTGCTGCAAGTCGATGTGCAAATTGTAACAAAGTAGCTCAAAGGGATTTTGTTAATTCACATGCGCTTTCTTTTTTGTGTCACACTGCATGCTGCGTTCAGGAATCATGTGATTCTCAAGAATAATCATTTTCCGTCCGGCCAAGTCTTGTCAGAATCCAGTGTGAATGAAAAGGTAAACATTTTCTGACCCTCCACGTACAACTATATTTTAAAGATTAAGATCTTGGCAGGAAGTAGTTTTTGTTTACCTCGTTTCGTTGCAGATGATGCAGAGGCCACACTCACAGTCTGGTCCTCCCTGTTTGGAAGATTTAGTAGCCAAGGAAGAAAAGGCGATTGACATTGCAGCAAAGCCCGTCGCAGATACGTTTATCAATGACATCATAAGCTCCACTCCTGAGCTCAGGCCATTTCATGGCGGTGTCTTTGCAAGGTAATAATCTGAAACAATTCCAGTGAAACAGACGTGTATCTGTTAACTGTACCGTAATTCACTTTAGCGGTTCCCACGTTTGTTTTTCCTACATTTCTCACTCTTTCACTCTCGTCTTCATCCGCAGCCCCGTTAGATCGAACACCAAAAAGCCACCGCCAGATAAGTCGGAGAACAGCGTGGAGGACGAGATAAGGGAGGTGGAGGAGAGGGGTTGCAAAGCAGGAGAGGTGCAAGGAGCAGAGAGGCCGGATAAAGAAGAAGAGGAGGTGGAGGAAGACGATAGTTTGGAGTGCGAGTTGCGCAACAATGACTCTGTGTTCTCGGAGCTGTCAGACCTGAGTGTGGACTACGTGGAGAGTGTGGACCGAGGGGCCAGCGTCAGAGGTCAGTTCACGGCTGTGTTCTGCTCTGCAGCTACTAACCAGAAATGCAAGTAGAGCACAATGAAAACATTATCCCGCTGCAGGTTTAATAAGGCATTACTTCCTCATATTCTTCTTTGTAGTAAATGAAAACTTATTGTCCCCAATAATCACCCGTGTGTCCCTTTTTTCTGTGTAGGCAGTACCGACCAGTTCGAGGAGATTATTTCTCAGTATGAGGAACTGAAAGTCACCCAGTAAGTGCTATATTTAATCTCCCCGATCTTGCCTCGACTGGTCCAGTGATCAAGGGGACTTTCTTTTTCTTCAATACAACCTGTTTTTAGTAAATAGACGTTACGCTCACTATTTTTGGAACTGTTTTGTCTCTTTACCCGTGCTATTGTTCCCCACGGTCTCGAATTGCTCATCTTTCAACGTGCTCTGTTTCTGCTCCTCCAGCGAGTCGGCAGACGCCGCCCGCAAGGCTCTGATCTCTCGGGTGGTCGAGCTCACAGATGACCGCTCGGCTCTTAAACTGGAGGTGACCTCCCTTCAGGAAACCGCCTCGCGATTAGAGGGGCGGGTGAAGGAGAAGGAGGAGGAAACTAAGAGGTGTAGAAAGATTTAACGTCTGCTCATGCTTTAACCTCTTGGTCAAAATATTTTGTAATACTTTATTCTTTCAAATAACTCTTTTTTTTTTATGTCCACTATATTTCTAGACTTCGGAAAGAACTGGAAGAGTGCCAGTCTGAGGACCCTGATGTAAGTCATATTACGATCTACTGTTTCATTCAGCAATTATTTTATTGAAGGTTATTTTTTATGGCGTACACCCCATTAAATAGCATAAATCTCTGCATTCAGGCCTCTCTGCCTACATCCATGCGGCACTTCTCTCGCTCTGAAATGGCCCGTGTGGTGATGGAGAAGAACCAATACAAGCAGCGTCTGTTTGAGCTGCAGGAAGCTGTGAGACGTAGTCAGACACTCAGGTAGTTGTACTCCTGAATCAACATGGTTGTATTTTTGTTTTTGTAATGGATACGTCAGTTCCAATAGAACAATTGGTAGAAAATAAAACTTTTTTTTTTTTTAACGCTGATTTAGCATTTTTTTCGCTCATTTTTCTTTTTTAGAGCAACGAAGGATGAGAAGTTAACGGAGGACAAACGGTCAAGTGTTTGGAGAAAGTAAGTGTTTTTGGTATGATTTGACCTGATACTGTACACCCATCCTATTCCCCATTAAATCAGCAGTGAAGTTTACACCCTCATGACACACTTGAGGTGGCCAGAGGAGCGGCTGAGGAATATCTCTCTGTTACTGTGTGACAGGATGAAGCGTGCCGTAAAAACCTCTTTGTGATACTGACATTTTATTATTGCAGAATAATAAAACCAGACCATAAGAAATAAGATACTGATTCTTTTTCCTTCTGTTCATCATGTAACCTGAAGTTAACAAATACATTGACATATATCACAAAACCAGTCGCAATGTAGCTCAGGGTTAATTGGCTAAAAGTAATTTAACTGCTTTAGAAGTTAAATTACTTAGAATTAATTTAGTATGCTCAATCTTGAGCATTGTAAAGGTTGGAAACGGTAAACAAGCAACACATGGTTGACAGGGAAGAATCTACGCTGTTTTTGGATTCATACTGATCTTTTCTCTAAAGGTATTTGGTGTCAGACATTTAATATATATGTTTTTTTCCTGTTAAAGGTTCAACCGCTTGTTCGGGCTGTCCAAGGTGCCTCTAATCCCACCTCATGCTTCTGCATTCGCCCGGTCGACTTCTCCGTCCCTCGCTCGCTCTACTCTGGCGTCTCCACAACCACCGGCTGTCACTCAAACTCCCGCCGAGTAAGCTCACGTTTAGGATCGCGCCGCTCTGGCGTTTCGCTGTTGTGTTTACGTCATTGTGTTCGACCAAAAAGTCCTCCTCACACACGCCTGGTCGAGCTGATTAACAGCGGGAGCCTTTCTGTCTAGATACGCTTCCCCTGCTGCTCTCTCTCCTCGTGTCAGGAGGCGAGAACTCTACAGAGAAATTCGCTCCCACATTTGGGGATCGCTCGGAAAACGGCAGATGCACGGCTGGAGCACGCCGCTTGCCAGCACGCAGGTAATGCAGCATTATGAGAACACAAAAAGCTCTTATGCATTTGTGTTACCGTGCATCATTCATTTGAACAAAACCAATGGCAAAAAAAATCATGCCTTCTTATTAAAGAGCGTTTAACATACCAACACAAAATTCTAACCCAATTGTGGTGGTTAACTGTCATTGTAGGAATACCATGAACCTGTGCCGGAGCCTAAGGACGTGCCTGTACTGATGCAGCTCAGACTGCTGGATCAGAGGGACTCCACAGCGAAGGTAGACCTTTTCACTGCTGATCGCTGCAACTCAACAACCTAGGAACCATTTTAAAGTTTTGGCCCTCGCGTGTTTCTCTCTTCAGCTGAACTGCGCGGTTGCAGTCACGCCTGAGATCTCCGGAGAGGCCACAGTAAGTCCGTCATCAAACCGGTCGAGTAACAACTGTGGTCGTTCTGTAATCGCCGTGACCGATGCCATCCAAGCACAAGTAACACTTTCCAAACCATCTGTCCTTCTCTGCCAGTGTTCTGTGTGGGTGGTTTCGGGCCCGGCCTCCTGCAGTGACATTACGGTGATCGATCCAGCGCTGCCCAACACAGTGCTGGATCATTTCTGCCTCCCCCCCACAGCTCCTGCTCTCTGCATCTGTGCCGTGCCTCCAATAGGTCAGTGCCAGTACAAAAGCGCTGCAGCCGCTGCCCGCTGATGGAATGAATTCTGCACTTCCTCTAAGCCGAACCGATAGCCCGCTTACTTCCTGTCCTTTCTGGTCTTGTTATGTCAGGTGACACGGCAGGAACTGTGTGGATCGGAACCCAGGAAGGAAGGTAGTGTGTGCTGAACAAACATGCTCACTTCAACAAATTTCAACTCTCTCTGTGAAAAGCACTCTAGCCTGCTCTCTGCCCCCCCCCCCCTTATCCCCTTCTTCATCCCACTGTCTTTGTCCCACAGTATACTGGTACACTCCGCCTCTGCTGGCAGGAGGCAATGTCTGCAGTCTGTTTCTCTCTCGGAAGGAGTTCATTCGCTCAAGTGAGTTCTGTCTGCGCTCGGTTCGAAGCACATTCGTAGTTGAGTAGTAGCGTGATGTGACTTTGAGTTATGTTCACGTTTTCATCAATAAATCGGTCGTTTTTTACCGTCTCTATGTGACAGATATTCTCAGGATCAAGTCATAGCGGGTTTAGCAGATGGGACTTTGGCATTTTTCTCACACAGCTCAGGTAATGTTTTTATTTATTTTTATTACTCTTCATGCTGAAGAATCAAACAACCTCTTCATTGGTCTAAATCAGAGGTCTTCAACAGCGAAGGTACTGCAGGTGGGGGTCGCGAAATTTTTGGTTGATAAGACAATTTTTTAAAACAATTTTTTCCCCCACAAATGTAAATGTCCTCAGAATCAGAACCTTTTATTTATGTCTTTAAATACACATTAACATGAATCCAACATATTGAGGCGAACGGATAAATTGATGGCGAAGACGTTATCTGTCAGTGCGCAACACACACACTCTGCTTCCCTCAGCAGCTCTCAAGCTGGGCACCGGTTCACTCACTGCTCCTTTCATGCGAATACGACAGCGCAGGCACCAGCCAATCAGATCGCGTTTATGCTCACGTCTAAAGAGCGTGAAGCTCAAAAATAAAAGATGGCGGACCAAACTCCGTAGAATAGGGGTCCCTGCTCCACCTCGCCATCAGTTTGGGGGACCTTGGCTTGAAAAACGTTGAAGACCTCTGGTGTAAATGAATAATCGACGAGTGCTTCGTTTGACAGGTGGCTGGAATCTACAGTCCCACTCGGTGATGCCTCTTGGATCGAACCCTTTGCAGCCCATTCGCTGCTGCCTGGCTAAAGGAGGTCGCCTGTGGGTGGGATATTGGAACAAAGTCCACGTGGTGGATGTTGTCAGCAGGAAGGTCGAGGTAAGGAACCGGCACCTAATATTGCTTTGGTCTCACGCTCACATTGTGTCTAACTAAACCCTGGTTATTTCGTATTTGGCCCGGCAGCAAACATTCTCGGTCTCTGAGCGCAGCGAGCAGCAGGTTCGCTTCCTGTGTGCTGGTGGAAGCGGCGTCTGGACGTCCTGCCGACTCGACCCGATCCTCAGACTGTTCGATTGGTCGTCAGGACGGCCGCTTCAGGAAGTCGATTTCACCGCTTTGGTCACTAAAACTTTAGGTGCTGGGACAGTATTTTGTTTGTATTTATTGCACATTAATTGCAAATGTAAAAATAATATATTGACAGTCCGACAACAGTAGAACTTCACTTTTGGTTCCCTGTTATTCATTTTCTCATTGAGGAAATACATTTCCACCAGTGATATTTGTGAATATTTCTTTTCATTTTTTGTATGTTTTATATTTTAAATTTGTATAATCTTTGTGGATTTTGTAATGTGTGCAAAATCCTCTGCAGTTGTGTTGCAGTCATAAACAAACTGACCACCTCATGAAGTAAAACAAATATAAATGTTGTTTTGACAGCCATGAGGACTCAAAGGACTACAAACGCATAATTGATTACATGATCGTGCCTTATCTGATCCGAAGAAAAAGAACATATATTTTGACGACTTTGAGGGTAAACTTTTCCTGCAGCTCGGCTGACATGCCTCCGTCTCCTTCTGTAGGCCCGGCCTTTCTGACGCTGTCACCTCTCCAGATCTCATCTCTCACAGTCATCTCCAGCCGTCTGTGGGTGGGCACGGGAGGAGGCGCCATTTTCTCCATCCCATTATCCATAAGTAAGTTTAATTTAGATTCAAAGTACCGGTATAGATCTTCGACTCTTTACGCTAAAATAATCTATTCTAATGACCTTCTGCAGCATCAGAGGATGTTTCCATCCCATATTGCTCAATTTCATCAGCCCAGCTGTGTTACCATGGACATAGACAAGCTGTCAGGTTCATCATTGCTGCACCTGGTAAGAATTTGATATATATTATATATATTTTCACCACCTTGTTAATAGAGGGAGATGATTCAGATTGTGCTGCCTGAAGTGTCCGTCTTTGCCCAACAGGTTGTTTGATCGTCCCCCCTGGCAGCAATGACGTCACTACCTCTCAGCTCATCCTCAGTGCAGGAGAGGGCTACATCAACTTACGCGTTGGTGAGTTAAGGGAAAATTTCATTGTTATTTCAAATTGTTTAAGACCTGCCGGATGCATTTATATGCTGTTATTTCCTGTCCGGTCAGTGGTCTGTTTATTAGTGCCTAACAGAGCCGAACGCCCTTTCAGGAGACGATGCCAACGAGGGATCGGCAGAGGTGTCCCAAACTACACCTCAGCGGTCCGAACGCAGTCACATCATCGTCTGGCAGAACCCCAGCCCCGCCGCAGCCAGCGCGGCCCTCTGACATCAAGCAGCTCCCCCTCCTGTCATTTCTCCAATGAGATAAAGACGTTGTGCTGCCCGCCAGCAAACTTGGAAACAGCAATGGTGCTTTTAATGGAACTGAACGAACGAGCGTCTCAATGTGGCAGCAATAAAAGTATACGTGTGATTGTGAATTTCTGGTCAGGTAATCATCTTTGTCATTGTTAATACTTATACCGGTTTCCCTGACATCTTTATTTCTCCAAGGGGGGCCCAGGTATTTCTTTCTTTTTGATCACAAATTACATGTATGTGTACATACTTTGTTGTGAACTGCAAATTGGAAACAGGTATTGATCTTCTCTCAGTGTATCGAACAGCACAGACAATCAGACACAATTATCTCCTGATATGGGATCATCTCTTTTGATTGTGTTGTTTTTTTAATTTTCAAGTTCTTCACATTGCATATTATGTAACTGCAAACAGTGCATTTTGAATTTGTATAAAATAATCGATATCCCATCTTCTAAATGAACAGCTTCAGTGGTTGTTATAAATATTTATTTTTAATATCACTTATTGGCCTAATATCTGGGGATGTCTTTTGTTTTGATTTTATTTCACTATCTCCTGTTAAATAAGGGGAAGGATTTGTCAGTATTCATGAGCAATTACAAGTTTGTACATTCAATGGATCTCCTTATGCTTCTTGGAAAATAAATCAAGACTTGAGTATATGTTGACTCTAAACTTGAGCAAACATGGTTGTTGTAATTAAAATATCTTGAATTTGTCAATGTTGTAACTAATTCTATGCTTCTTTGCCTTAAACTGGTGCACAAAATAAAAAGTGTGGTCAGAAGCTGAATGAACAACAGTTCAAATAATAGATTCATTTTTTTAATCTTCAAAAATTGGAATCTATATTAGAGACGGTTACAGTACAACCCTGAATATAGTAACATCTCAGTTTTCCCCATGAAAACAAAAAAACACTTTATCTTCATGTGCTTTTAGCCGCAGGAGAGGAGCGGGAACAGAGGACGACAAGCAACAGCGACACTCCTTTGCATCGGGCAGTTTGGCTTGCAAACAACAGATCTCTGTGTAACAGTCAGGTGTTTCAGTTGGCGTCGCTGGGCCTCACTTCCTATGTCGGGCTGCTGCGAGTCCTGGGCAACCGTATCTTGCGGCTCAGGGAGCGGGCGAGGCGGTCCATTGCTCCATTGACAATTCCCCCGAGGTCCTTTTTGGAGGTCAAACCCTCAATGTTCCCGCTGTACCACATGACCCAGCCTGCCAGGGACATTAGTAACAGTAGAGCTCCGGAGTACACCAGCAGATCCCCAAAGTCCCGGCCTTGGATCTCCAGTGGAGCGAAGACCCCCAGCAGCAGGGACACCACACCCAGCAGGTCCATGAGCACAGCAAAGGCCAGGGCCAGCTGACAGTGGGACAAGCCGTCGTATTTGGGAGCCATGGCTGCAATGAATAAGTTGGGTAGAATGTAACAAGACAATGTTTTGGCCTTTACTTAAAAACTTCTCAGTTTAATAACAATCCACACAATCACAGGCAGATATTTTTAATTCATTTATCGCGTGGGCGGGAGATGGTTTTCTGCGATAAACACAGGTATATTAAAGTAACAGAAGCATCGGAAAAGGTGAGCACAGGTGCTGCATTGCAGTGTAAACAGGTGCCACACCTGTCCTCCCACAGCCGCGCTGAACAAACACGCCACCAACGTCTGGTAACCAGTTGTACGGAGACATTTATGCCAAAGGAAACGGAAAACTTACCGTCGTGTCGCCAGTTTGCTAGTGAAACAAAACTCGACGGCGATTACGATGCGGATCGTGCGATTTGATATGTTCCCAGGTGGACGCTAAAAAGCCACGCGACGGCACTGAAAGGTGAGACCTCGTGACCCGCTCTACCTGTCTGTCTGTCCTCACCTTCCCCGCGTCCCGCACGGCGCAGAATAGAACGCTGTCGCTTCACGTTGCGTCCGACTTGATGAGCAACTACTGACATGTTACTCTGCAGCGCGCAAAATTGGTTAATCATATAACTACGTATTTTAAACACTTGAAATACGTCAGTAAGTTATATCATTCGTTCCTTTACTGATAAAGCCTCTGCGTTACATTTTTGTTTTAAATCGGGGCTTATTAAATACGCTCATTACCTCCGGAAATGACGCAGGAGAGCGTTGAAAAAAATAAAAGAGATAATTGTTATTGTTAGCTTGTTAGCTAGCAGGCGACCGGGTGAATGGGGATATGACAGAGTAATAACGTCTTATTACATGTGCGCGATTAAGTTATTACAAACGTAACGCGGTATGTACCCGTTTCTGCACTGTATATTGTTAGCATGGGGGTTCTGGTCGTGTCTGAAGGACGGAACAGAACTCTGAAGTGTTCCGAGAGGACGGAATCGTAATTTTATAATCGCAGCTGAATTCTTGCTAACGTGAAGCCAAGCTAACATGTTCGCAGAGCTGACGTTGACTCTTATTACTGTTAGCTCCCTGCGATGTAGTGAGCTCATTACCTTGACACTAACATTATAATACGTATACGTGCACATTCCTGTGTCTCACATTCCGCGTTACTCTATCAGATTAAATACGACTGACGAGACAAATGACCGATAATATGAGATCATGTTTGCTGGATGTCCGAGCTTGCAAAATACGACGGACAGCATCATGAAAACTGCCGGTGAACTGCGGCGTTACTCGTTTTTTTTCTTTAAGAATGTGATCATGAATGCCATATTTGTGTAATTGTCGCCAGGTTATTTGTACGACGCATTGGTGTTTAAATATCACATCAGAAACAGTAACTAATCTAACGTTATATCTTTCCGTTGTCCCGTGTATGAGATGGAGGACGCGAACAGGACTGATGCTGCTTCCACATCCAAGAGCCACGCAGTTCACCTGCAGAGTAAGGTTTCACATGCATACATGATTTAAAAGCCGCTAGTTCTGGCATTCATCGAACAATTATTCACATTTCCTCCTGTCCAGCTCCCAAAAATGAGGACGCCTATGAAATTTCCATCCCCTATGAAGAGAGCAACTTTGAGCAGCCAGGATTTTTCAATCAGAGCGATCAGAATTTTGAAGGTGAATGTTGGAACCAATATTCCCTTTTACCAGTACAATACTTTTATTGTTCATACAAAGTTTCCTCTGACAAAACTGGACATTTCCCGTAAATCCTGTCTTTCCCCCTCAGAGTCGACCCCATCTGCTGGCGCATCTCAAGTCAACAACTCATACATGGTGATCACCAACCTGAGGACTCAGCTGCAGATCTCTCTGGAGAAAAACTCTTGGCTGCAGAAAAGAATCGAGGACTTAGAGGAGGAGAGGGACTTCCTCCGTTGCCAGCTGGACCGCTTCATCTTCTCCACAAAGAGCCAGGGACAGGAGCAAAGTCCGAGCCAGTACAGCAACGGTGAGGAGAGTGCACAGGTGTGAGAGGTCGATATGTCCAATAAAATGTAAATCAGGTTGACTCTTTTTTTTAAAAACTCTTTATATGTGTCTCTCTGCAGGTTTTGAATCTAGACGATTCAACTGGAGGGCAAGAAGAGAGGAAGATCGTCCCAGTGGTAAAAGCAAAGATTTATGCACTCAAATACTAAGTTTGAAATCGTTACACATAGTGTTTGGTTTGCTGAAGTTATGCTTAAGTGTAGAATGTACACGGTTTATTGTTTTAAATATTTATTCCATCTCTCTTCTCTCTTTATAGAGCAACAGAAGTCTGAGTCTCAGCATTTCCCCTCACGTCAGTTTATCCAACGAAGGCCTGGTCCTCCAACGATGGTGCCTTCCAAGAACCATGGCTCCAATCCGCTAACCAATCAGCTTGCCTCTATTAATGCTTTGTTCAGCTCTACACAATCCCAGGCCATCTTGCAAGGCCACAGCCATAGTACTCCCAATACTTCAGCCAGCGGCAGCAGTGGCAACGGCAATAGTGCTACGAGGTCATCCATGAGTGAAATGAGTGGGCACAGCAACATAGGCCCAGGTAACGTACATCCTACAAACCCACCACTTTAATTCATCTGAATCTTGTGGCTCCTGTGGCCTTTGTTGAGAGTTGTTTTTTAATGTTCTCATCAGATTCACTTTCACTCTTGGGAGAGTCTGATGAGTACTTGGAGCAGGACGGCTACCTCGAGGAAGAGGAAATGATGTCGGGGGAAGATTTAATGCAAGGCACCATTAACGGCAACAGACACCAATTCAAGAGGAGACGGATCTTCCGAGCCCCTAGAGAGCGGCAAAGAGGTAATCCCGCAACAAAACTCAATACTTCCATTCCATTAGTCAACCATAGGCTGTCATATAACTCTAGACTAACGCTCCTGTCCATTCTCGTCCCTCAGTGAAAGATGCTGCTGGAGTGCTGTTTCGCTACAAGAAGATCCTGCTTACATACCAGCGTCTGAAAAACATGTCGAAAGCCTTCCAAATCCACGGTGTGGACCGCAACACGGTGGCTTCTACTACGCCCATTGCCGAGCTGCTTCTAGTCGCCCCGGAGAAAGTGGCGGAGGTGGGCGAGTTTGACCCGTCCAAGGAGAAGCTGCTGGACTACGCCCGGCGCTGCTACGCGGCGCTGGACGAGGAGACGCTGAGCAGGGTGCAGGCCCTGAAAAAGAATAACCTGCTCCTGCCCATCTCCTACAGGTTTAGACACTGAGGAGAGACAAAACAAACAGGATTTCTTTGTGGAAATCGATGAATAGTGGACAGAAGAGGCAGTTTGCTTCGGATGCTGCGTGCCGCCTCATTTCTGCACAGACACTTCCAGAGGCATTAGGAATTAGTTTGCTATGTCTGCATCCTGGATGTGGCCGTGTGAACTGTGGCTGAGATTAGGGCTGGGCGGTTTGGCCAAATGGCCGTACGGAAATCTTATACCGGTGTACCGTTTGAACCGGTGTACCGCCAAGCCCTAGCTGAGATCCTTTACCTTTCAAAGCAAATACACATCTCACTTTTATTTCAGTTTCTTTGGTGAATCCTGGCCAATATTCCAGTTATATGTATAAAGGGAAGTGGCAGCTGCGTTCAGAGAGATAAAGGAAACATGGTTGTCATTCATGTCCGTGCGGTTCAGAATGTGTCGTTAATGTTTGGACTGTTTTTCTTCAGCACATACGTACAATCATTTGTGTTTTGGCCTCGGATATGGCAGAGACACACACATCTTTCGTTCCTGAACATCTGGATCAGACTGTGGAGAATAGAACCATTAAGTGATAATCTGTTATTTCAGTTGTTGGCAGTCTAAATGATTAACAAGCATAGCGATTTTCTATCACATCATTTGTGTTCCTACAATCCTACAAATGCGGTGGCTTTCTCTCACAGTGTCCATGGACGCTGAAATGATACTGCACTCCATATGTTTTGTTGTGTCTTTGTTGTAGTATTTTTTACATTTGCGTCATTATATCTTCAAACATTTTCACTTCACATTCTCACATCTTTGGGATTTCTCTGCGCTTTTTGACAGTTTTGACAGTACATTCCCTACCGGAACCCCCACTACATTAGAGTCATTAACGGCCTCTTTTTATTTCCATTTCCTGGGCCATAAGGGAAAGAGGAACGACACGTATCCAACAGGTCACTGTGTTTTTTGTTACAAAGAGAAGGACAAACACAAACAGGTTTTTGGTTTTGTATGTGTTAATAACCGTTGGTCCTGTGCTCGATTTGAACAGCAATACTGCTGCATTGTTGTGCCAACCTTTTTTTTAATTATCCGTACTGAAATACACAGATTGTCTTCTAATGCTTCTGGTATTAAGACTGTTGCTATAATGCTTTTGTGACAAAAAATACTTTTTTAAGTCGGTGCACAGCTTTTATCAAACTATCTATTTGTAACTCAATGTAACTTCTGGTTCTGTGAGGAAATCTGTGGGCATTAATACCACTAACAACTGTATAATGTCAGTCACAGAATCAGCAGAAGCAATCAGCTTACCAGTATTTCACGACACATTCAAAAAGAGCTTGATAGTCGCGTCAAAATTCATAATATTCAAAGCCGCAGACATGTTGATTATATTGTATACTAATGCGTGGTGTTTATATTGGTGCAGTGAAGTTATGATATTATTATGCTATTATGCTAAAACAGATTAGGTAACAGTGGAATACAGTGACTCAACTTTTTCAAGTAAACAGAAGTAATGCCATTTTCACTCAATGATTGTTTGTATGGCTACAAAGCAAGCAGTGCAGTTTATAAGCAGACTTTGCAAAATCATAATGGTTCATAGTGTTTAAAAAATAATGATTTATTTGCCATATTTGTATGTTGTATATTTCTGTATGTTGACTGAAATTTGTATCTCACTGAAAAAATGCTTATCATTCACCAAAATGTATAGTAAGACACACATTTCATCAAGGCATTTAATTCCTTAAAAAATGTAGATTTATTAATCTATAAAATCCAACATTACTCACTGGAATATGCTTGTGGTTGGGGAGGAAAGTGAGTGATTTGCAGGTCTGCTGGACCTGGTAATCTAGTATAATATAATGCCACGCATTGTTAGCAAAGAAGAATTTATTTATTTTTTAAGCGTCATAAACTGGGCTACTACATTTTGCAGTACATGATATTTACAAATGTACTACATTTAATTAACCCATATTCTGTTAGTATTTAATATATATACACACAATATATCAGATCAGTAATATATTTGAGTTTTTAAAAAGTGGGTCAAGACTCCAAATCCTAAATAAGCTATCTTGACTTGCCTTGATTTGGCAAGACTTGAACTGGTGACAACATTTTTTTTTAAAGTGATCCCACCTTAAACTCAGCTTTAGCAGACGATAATGAGAATCAACTCGGCCGCTCTAATTATAAGGGAGGTTATTCGTTCTCAGTTATTCTCCGATCGTGTCTTCGCAGGATAAAATGCTCTGCAGCGTCTTTCCTACTCAATTACCGGAAGTCTGTCATTCATCGAGTTCCGGTGTCACGGCACCTGGGAGACGGAGCAAAGAAGCGGGCATACCGAAATCGTTATTGTTTTCGCGAGCCTTTTCGCATTTAAAGGCGTATACATTTGACTTATAGTGTTAAATAACCGTGCATCTTGGACCAGTGGCCGCCTGGGGTTTGTTTTTGGCTTGTAAAAGAGTATAATTCATTCGACTTTCGTACTTGCTAGCTAGCTAACTGGCTAACGATTTTCCACACTAACGGCAGTGTCTGGAGCCGAAGGCCTCGTTCTTCTGGACTTTGCGACAAGAGCTAGGTGGCTAACATTAGCAAGCTAACCCATGCGAGCACGTTTTTTTCTCAACGATTCTGGCTGATAGGTTGTAAATAAGTATCGCACCGCACATGTGTGACCTGGCTAGCCATCTGGGGTATTTCTGTCGTTAAGTAGACTGCGAGTCGGAGGAAATCTACGCGAGCTGACGTTACATCGGCGAGGCGCTTGTTTTTAGGTGCTGTGCGCTTTGTTGCTAGCAGAAGCTAGCCGACGCCAACTGAACAACGCAGCCACCGAAAGCGTAACAGCCTCCACCGCCAGAGATGTCGGACTTCGACGAATTCGAAAGACAGCTCTCTGAAAACAAACAAGGTAAAATAACTGGATAAACAACACCTATAAAACAACAATGGGCCGAATTTGTTGTAATGGCCGCCATCATCTTAGCGACCAGGGTATGTCTAATTGCTGGAACATGGTGTAAACCAGAAGCCCACGCTCCTGCGCTATTTGATACAGAATGGATTCTCGGATGTGCTCATTAAATACGATTGTTGAACCCGATATTGCTGATTGCGATTAATTTACGGCTTATATTGTATTCGTAAATTGTCAGTAGGCCTCGTAACTATAAGGTAACTTGCATTGTTTCTCCAAGGCAGGGCCGGGCTAAATCATGGTAGGCAGCTGACTGAATGGGGGAAGCTAGCGTTCGTTCGTTGCAGCTGTTGCGTCCAATGAACATTTCCAGTGCTGTTTAAGTGAACCATTTTTGCTCTCAGCTTTTTCACTACCTGTTCCTGTACCCATCCTCAGACACTTTCTTTGTAATGCACTGCCCCTAGCTAGTAAACATCGTTACACTATGATTTGGGCAAGTTACACATAGTGGCACCTGCAAACCCAAACATCAATCTACATACATCTATCTTAAACATCATGAGCACTGCATACACATTTTAGTACCACCATACGAACTCTGTTATCTATTAATTGCCTCTACTGGATATATTTTAATATGCCATTATGCTTGACTATGATTAAAGACATTTCTGTCTTTGCAGCTGAAAGAGACAAGGAGAACCGCCACCACCGCCGGTCCTCCTCCCGCAGCCGCAGCAGAGAGA
This sequence comes from Gasterosteus aculeatus, assembly GCF_964276395.1. Classification (NCBI taxonomy): domain Eukaryota; kingdom Metazoa; phylum Chordata; class Actinopteri; order Perciformes; family Gasterosteidae; genus Gasterosteus; species Gasterosteus aculeatus. The sequence goes on along the minus strand of NC_135707.1, from coordinate 7,963,842 downwards.
GGAAAAGGAAGAGCAGAGACAGGGACAGACGCAGCAGGGACCGCCGCGGGGACAGTAAGGACCGCAGACACAGGCGCAGGTGAGTACCTTTTTTTTAAAACAAAACAAAACTGCACCAGGACCAAAAGGCGTGTGAAAACATACGTCTCATCATATATTCTACATTAATGGATTTTCAGTTTGTGTAACTGTCCACTCCCACCACGTTTTCTCAAAATGACCAGTGTCTGTCTAAGACCGTCTTAAGTTGATGGGTGTCTGCAGCAATTGTAACCTGTAGATCAATCAAATGTCATTGAACTTCAGATGAGCTAAACCTCCTCCACTGAACATTTGGCTGTTATTTTTATGTTCTGTCCTTAAGCCCTTTGTTACAGGTGCTAAAGTCATTTGCCTCCAGCATCTGGGAAAACTCTCGAATGCCAAAAGCAACAGCTGCTTCAATATTTTATATTGATGAGGATTTAACGTTTTTGTACGTTTTTTTTTTTTTTTATTAAGCATTTCAGATCCAGCCGGAAATCTTAAAGCGCCCAGGCAGGCGCCAGTAGAACTGACGTGAGAAGCATTGCTTTGTGTTTTTGTATTCTATGCATATTCACTCTGGTGTCACATTACATCAGATATCTTTGGTTCATGTAGCCATGCATTACCTGTCTCACTCTGAGGATCTATTTAGGCCGATGGTTGTTTAATCATTTTTATACGAGTAAAACTCCTTCTCATTGTGCTTCTAAACCCGGTGATGAGCGTCTACCATTCAACAATCCTGTATGCTTTCAGGGAAATTCCCCTTTTTGTGAGTCTGAATAAATGAGTAAATACATTAAATTGATACCATTTTGTAACCGTTTGAAGGAATACATCTCGAGAGCTGCTGCTTGAATGCACTCCTAATGCAAACTTTAAATTTGACCTCTGGTCTGACTCTTGCTCGTGGTGTCTTTGCTAATTTGAAACAAGTTACTGGTGTTTAATTGGTGTTAACAGAATGTTTAACATTGGATCAATCCACTTTCCAGCTCCCGCATACTTCTGAGGATATATCATTTCTGCGTTTATCGCATAATTAGTTGTTTGCAAATGGTATTATGTGTCAACCACGAGGCTCGCTGAAGCGAGACATGGGTTCAAATTTTTTAGAAGTGGAAATGTTCGTGATTACCATGATGGATTTTCAGAGAATTTTGAACCCCTTCCAATGTCATTTCAGCTCACCACCCAGCTTCCCCCCGGACAATGCTGGAAGGTAATAAAGCAACACAACAGTCGCTTTGTGCCTTGTTGCCACAACTGGTATTTAATGACATGCCCCTGATTCTATGTGGTGTTGGCTCAATGTCTAATTATGTCTGTTGGGTTTTCCGTCCCTCCGACGTTGGTGCAATCTCCCCTGTTACCAGATGTTTTTGTATATTATGAGGACATTGCCCAATATCTGAGCCAGAAGTTGAAAGCTGAGCTAATGAGGGCTTACGTGTTGCTTGTTCTGCCTTTTTTTTTTTTTTTTTTGTTCACCTTCTATCCCTTCCTGCACAGCCGCTCTCCACACCGTGAGAAGAAGAAGAACAAGGTGAAGAAGTACTGGGATGTCCCACCACCTGGTTTTGAACACATCACTCCCATGCAGTACAAAGCCATGCAAGGTAACCCATCCTCGTTTCTCTTCCTGGATGCATATTGATGGGGTTACTTGTTTCGGAGTTTAAGAACTGTTTGGTTTACAATAAAATTGACACGTTCTTCCTCCCGTTGCTCTTTAGCTGCAGGCCAGATCCCAGCCACCGCCCTCCTGCCGACCATGACTCCAGATGGCCTGGCTGTTACTCCCACCCCAGTACCTGTAGTGGGCAGCCAGATGACCCGGCAGGCCCGCCGGCTCTACGTTGGCAACATACCCTTTGGTATCACTGAAGTGAGGAGCGGGACAGCATTTAGCTTCTGCATTGATTCAAGTTCATTGCTCTTTAAAAATCATTTAAAAAAATCTTATGGGGCTGTATCAGCCTGTGTATTTAAATATAACTATGTTCCTTAACGCCGCCCCCTTTCTGTGCAGGAGTCAATGATGGACTTCTTCAATGCCCAGATGCGTCTGGGTGGTCTCACTCAGGCCCCTGGAAACCCTGTGCTTGCAGTACAGATCAACCAGGATAAGAATTTTGCCTTCCTTGAGGTGAAACAAGGGCCACTCTTTTTAACTTGTTACGTGTTCTCCCTGAGTGTGTCGAACAATTTTTAGATTTTAATCCCCTAATTTGTCTCTGTAGTTCCGTTCAGTGGACGAAACCACACAGGCAATGGCCTTTGATGGTATAATCTTTCAAGGCCAGAGTCTGAAGATTCGTCGTCCCCACGATTACCAGCCGCTGCCCGGCATGAGCGAGAACCCCAGTGTCTATGTGCCTGGTACACAGCCAATTAATGGTTTTTAACCCTAAGTACTTGTGGCATAATTCATGAGTAATCAGTAATACATTATTCACAGGAGCTTGCTCTCTGTGTATTGCCCTTTTATGTCTCTTACTGTCTTCCTCATGGGTCCTTCAGGTGTAGTGTCTACAGTGGTTCCCGACTCTGCTCACAAGCTCTTCATCGGCGGCTTGCCCAACTACCTGAATGATGACCAGGTTAGTATTTTTGAATATGCGGTTTATGCACCAAACATGCATTTCTTATTCCAGAACAGTGTTAACCTCCCTAAACAATAGTAGTTTGAGTAAGAAGTACTTTTGAGGCGAGCGGCACCGGGAAGGGAACTGGAAGGGCCTCAGGTTGCTTTGCAGCCAGCACCCTCTTTGTTGAATCACTTTATAAAATTGACCATATATTTTTGTAAATTTGTTCACGTATACAATATTACTTGTTCATGTTGCAATAATGCAAATAAAGAATACAGATCAATATTAAAGTATGAATGGTAGAAAGATGGGTTGCTTTTGTTTGCAATACATTTATTTCTGTCTTAGGTGAAGGAGCTCTTGACGTCATTCGGGCCTCTGAAGGCCTTCAACCTGGTCAAGGACAGTGCTACTGGCTTATCTAAGGGATATGCCTTTTGTGAATATGTTGATGTGAACCTTAATGACCAGGTAGGCAATGCTACAGAAGTTTGTCTTACTAAATCATTTGAAATCTCTTTTGGAAATTGTATTTTTAAAACTTTACTGTTTTGCAGGCTATAGCTGGGCTGAACGGCATGCAGCTGGGAGACAAGAAGCTCCTGGTGCAAAGAGCAAGTGTGGGATCCAAGAACGCCACCCTGGTGAGTGTCCAAGCACAATCGAATGATTAACATGCAGGAAAATACTTGTATTCAAATAGGGTGACGTCAGAAGGTCCTTCATTTCTGACAGGATTTCCAAACCTTTTCTGTTTAGGAATTCAGAATGACATAGAAGATTGTCTTGAGTCTATTCTTAAAGTCAAAATACTCTGCACGTTGTTACATAAAGTGTGGCATTGACCCTGTTCTCACCGTCCCGTCTGTCCTTGCAGACAAGTATAAATCAGACCCCGGTGACGCTGCAGGTGCCCGGTCTGAATAGCTCAGTGACTCAGATGGGTGGCTTGCCCACTGAGGTGCTGTGTCTGATGAACATGGTGGCGCCAGAGGAGCTGCTGGACGACGAAGAGTATGAGGAGATTGTTGAGGATGTCCGGGATGAGTGCAGCAAGTACGGCGCCGTTAAGAGCATCGAGATTCCTCGACCCGTGGACGGCCTGGAGGTGCCTGGGACCGGCAAGGTAGGAACTGCCGCATTTGATCCAGAAAATGGTTGTATGACACACACACGCACACTCCGTCATTGTAATTTCCTTCTCTCCTTTTTTGTAGATCTTTGTGGAGTTCATGTCTGTTTTTGACTCCCAGAAGGCCATGCAGGGGCTGACAGGAAGGAAGTTTGCCAACAGAGTGGTGGTGACCAAATACTGCGATCCAGATGCTTATCACCGTCGGGACTTCTGGTAGAGGAGGCCTGAAGATAAAAAACGAGGGAGGGGGGGGGGGGGAGGGAGGGAACATGTATCGTCCATTTTTAAATCAGCCCCCTGATTGATTTGGCAGAGCAACGTTTCAGTTAGATCTGAGTATTAATCATTTGACAAATGGCTTTGGTGATATCCAATTAATCATTTGAGATCTATGTGAAATGTCCAGCAGTTGGAACAGTTTTTTGGAATTGGTTAAGAGCAGGAATTGTTAATATTGAGTCCATACCGGGGGGGGCTAGGTTTGTGTGGTACGGGTGTAGCTGGGTGGGTGGGGTAGTCAAAAGATTTTTTGAGAAATGTGTGTGTAATGGTCCAGGAGGGGGTCAACAACTTTTATACTTTGTGTGACAGGGATGTCATTTTGGGTGGGAGGGGGGTACCACACTTTAAGGTTTGTATTTAAATGGAGGCGGCCTGTTTTAAGTACATTGGGAAGAAGTTGCAGTCGGGAACTAACTGGACTATTCTGAAGGAGAAGAGAGACAAAACAGGAGTGTTTATTTGTGTAGGATGAGGGCATTTTTGTTTGACCATGTAATCCAGACATACAGTAGCTCCGTCTGTCACCATCGTTAGAAGGTGAGAGGAGAGTCCTCAAAAATAAAAATCTGATTTGACTTATCGTTTCTTTACGGTCCTTCAATTTTTCACCAGATTGCTGCCCCCCTCTGGTCGACTGTTAGAATATGTTGTCTAATTGGACTCTTTCTAAATGTCAACTGTAATTGCTCCAATACTGTGTGTGGCGTCACTGATTTGAGCTGTAATATTGTTATATTCAGGCCTCTGAAAGACATGAGCTTCAGAATTGAATATGTTCCACTATCATTTTGTAGGGTTTTTTTTTTCCTGTAACTTTTTTTTTCTTCTCACATTTGTGCACAGCTTTTAACAGTTGAGGTTGTTTGTCTCAGCAGTACAGTCCTGATTTAATTAGAACATAATATGTTGAGGCAAAGCTATTGGTCTTTAGTAGAGGATTTATATCATCCTTACCAAAAAGCCTTAATGTTATTACATGTCAATTTGCTAGAGAAATAAATTTGGCTTGCCCCTCTGCGGATGTCAGTATGTTGATTTACATGTTACTATATTGTCCTTTAGCCTTGCATCACTATTTTTCATCTATCCTTGTTTCCCAGCCGATTGGAGGTGTAAGATGTGTTGGACCCGATTGTTTTTTTTTTGTGTGTCAACGTCTCACCTCTTCGATAAGACCAAATAAACACAAGACTAATACTTTTGACTCATGTTGTACTGCAGGGGGAAACCAAAACCACACAATGTTTCTCCTGTTCTGTCGACCTCCACTGTTTTCTATTTAGAGACAAACTAGATCATCTGATTGCAGGTGGCTCGTCCAGTCTGAATAACAAATTACCGCGCCGCTCCTTTGAGAGATTTAGGCTGTGGGAGTGAATTCACAGACCGACATGCTACACGTAACCATTTTCACAAACAAGATTCCACATTTGAATGTTTCATCAACCTCATTTGGTCATTTTGGGGGGAGGGGACACAAAGCTTAGAGGTCTGTATGTAGCTGCACGATATGTTTTTTGCTCTTCTGCCCTGAAACCTCTGAGGACCACCTGTCCACCCCGTACGGGCCTGAGACGGTCTTCTCTTTGGGGGTTGCTGAAAGATTGTGTCCTTGGTTTTGGCAGGATGTTAAATCCCTACTGTCTGAAATGTGCTTTCTCAGTGTCTCATACATTTCATTCCTCTCTGGAATGGATTTCTTCAATGATTTAAACTCCTAATAACCACATTTGGTTAATAAAAGCCAAAGCGGCCTTTCGTTTGTCCAATTTGTTTTCAACCGTCGTTCAAATACTAGTTACATGATGTGTCTTCTCATGCACGGCAGGTTCCACTGACACTAATTCAAACAGTGATGACATTCATAGTTAATTACACACATGGAGATTGGTGTCATGTCCGCACGCTTTGATTCAGTAGATAATTATTAATATAATTAATCTAGTCCTGTGCTTAAGAAAAATGTTGATATTTTCCAAAAAGTAATCCATATTAGTCATACTGCAACATAGTCTGTGCGATCGTTTTACACAACCCAGTAAAAATGTCCTCCAGAAATGTCTTCTTTTTTTTAAGACGTGAGACTGTTTCTAAAATGACAAAAGATCATAAATGCAGAATATATTTCATGTCTCTTGGAGCAGACATGTGGTGCAGCCTAGTTTCACTAATTGTCAAAGAAATTCACCTGCAAATCTTCGGATTTTGAAATCGAAAAACTACCGTTACCTTTATTTTAGAGAAATAAAAAAATCTATTATACTATACCAGTACTATACTATGTCATCAAGTGTACAAAGAAGTCATAGTATAGGAAAACAAATAGGTATACAAAAATGGAATGCAAAAAAAGTATTTGAAAATAAAATAAATCATAATTGAGTTTATGAGATCCTACAGAATTCATAATACATTTGTGTTTGCTGGACGTGCACACGCGTGTACCACAGTAAAGTTTTTATTGTTAAAGATGAATTCAGTTAACAGAGTTTATTGATCAATCCTTACCAGCTTACATCTTCCCCAACAACTCACAAGCAGAGATCAAGTTTTATACTTATAGTTAAAAGGATCCAGACTCACAAAACTGATTCTCTCCTCTGATTAGAGTAACCTTTTATTTAAAGTCATACAAAACATATTTCACGAACACATTCATTTCTCTCTTAGTTATTTAATTTCCCCCAAAAATATTTCCAACGGTGGAGTTGTTTTTTTATATTTTTTATATCAATTAGGTTGGGCCAATCAATAAGCTGCCTCGGGCCTCTTTCCTCTGAACACTAATCCTCGTTATTTACATGTCATTTGTTTGATTTTAACCTGTGCAAATTGGAGCTGCCGGCTGTGTCTGAATCCTCCAAGAAATCCAGCGAAGTTGTTTTTATCTATTCCTGCCCATCCTATTTACATCAGTCCACATGAGCACACAGCCTTGGTCAGCAGCAGCACTTGTCAACCGCGATGTCCACTCGGAATTGTAACTGTAAAAGTTACAGGACAGCAACAAATCTCTGTCATCATCTAACGTCCTGTGTCAGCTCTCGACTGCCCATCTCCATCTGCATCGCTACACCCCGCTGCACAAAACCCAGCGCCCTGTACGCCGTGCTTCCCAGAGGGCACAGATGAAACAGCAGCTCTCTCTCTCTCTCTCTCTCTCTCTCTCTCTCCGGCCAACAGCGGCCACAATCCTCCAGAGGAAACGTGCACAGCAGCTCCTGCCTCTCTCAAAGGTCGGGACGCTGCGTTTGCTTAACAAAAGACCCATTATATGTTGTCAGGAACCTTTTCCGAGGCCTTATGCTGCAGTGAAGGTTGCACGTTCATCCCCCTCTGGTGGCGGATATAAAACGCTGGCGATGGTCTTTGTCATTCTGGGCGATGCCTCCCCATTGATCCTCATTCAGAAAGATAGAACACTGCAGCAGAGGGGGAGTGCAGCGCCGGAGTAGGATGGGTTCAGTCCTCCTCGTGCATATGTGGCCGCTTGCACTCGGAGCTAAAAGGGTTTTCAACATTCCTCGTGTGAGGACTGACCCTGACGTAGAAGTATCTCTCAAAAAAGATTTAGGGTTTATTGTGTGGGAAGGGATTTTTTTTTAAGTAGCCATCTTGACAAATCACAATAGGAAAGGCACAGGTGTGAATTACACAATTACCTGGATTCACCTGAACTGGTTTCCTGGCATTGTGAATGTGAACAGAACAGTGCCAATGATAACGTCATGAGAAAATAAAAAAGAACACCCCGTTTTCTATTCTAACACTGTGACTTTCCCAGAATGTCACGACTGGAAAAGCAACAACTTTATTTTAAATAATTAAAGCATTCACTCAAAGATGGGTGCTGTAGTTATTTGCACATTATTACGTCATTAAAACAAACTGATAGCGGGTTTATTGTGGACTATTTTGTGGTTGCAGCTGTGCATGTGCACATGTGCGGTCGGCGTGCGGTCGGCTGCATGCACAAGAACACATGTGTGCCGTTTGGTGCATTCAAGCGTACCCCAGAACTGCTGACAGAGCCTGTTGAGTAATGTGGAGAGAAGATTGTTCACATCAGCACACTGTAGATTGTTGATGGCCTCGGACCACCTGTGGACACTTTCCGTGAGTCTCACATGAAAGATGAGAAGAGTTAGGCCGCATAATTAGAAGCAAAGTCATTTTAAGGGAACATATGTGCATTTAGTAGCCAGACTCTTAATGTGTCATGTAACCCAACATGTCTCTTGCTCTCTGCCAAGGTCCATTTGCAAACTGCACCGTGGCTTCATCAACAATGCTTCCTAAAACGTTAGTGTTTTGGACGTTGTAGGTGTTTATTTTACCTGTCAAGCCCCTACAGCCTGTTTTGTCCTTCTTCTGTTCTGTCTCTCTATCTCTGACTCACTCTCAGTTTGCCCCCCTCCCCTCTTACCCTCCCCTCGCGTCTGGGGCCCGGCCGGCCCCTCACTGGGCCACCAGTGTAACCTAAACTGTGGCAGAGGCGAGTAGAGCTTTCCACGAGACCAGACTGTCTCTCTCACGTCTCTCTGCACCCTCACTTCAGTGAGGATTGAAATGAGCTTCACGTTGATTTTCTTTTCTAATCCATTAGATTTGGAGGCCTTGTGGTTCATATCTGCATCTGCCTCATACATCGGGCTTTCTCTGCTTTTGTATCCAACCTCTAAGCCTCCTTTTCCCATATTTCTGTTTTGCTCTGCACTCGTTTCCTTTTTCGCTCTCCGTCCCTGCGTCCACACCAACGGTGTAAAACGCAATCCTCGCCCCTATCATGTAAACACAGGCTCCTCCTTCCCCCTTACTTAATGTCATTAACAGGTGCCTCTCTAAAATAGACACCCCCACACACACACACACACACACACACACACACACATATGCACAAAATCACACGTACAAACAAACAGCACGGCTATCACGGATACAAACGTGTTTTTTGTTGCGTGGCCATGTGACCTGGCAGCCCCTCTGCGCGTTGATTTAATACTCAAACGCGTGTGTCGTGTGAACAGCGCGTTGTTGAGATTGTACATGGCGTCTAAAGGGAAAAGCAGCAGTGCAAACAACAACAAAAATGTAATCATAAACAGTGTTAACCAACCAGACTGCAGCCCCCCTCCCCCGGTTACACTCACTTTCCATAACCCTCATGTACCTCCCCCTCTCTCTCTCTCCCTCTCTCTCGCCCATCTCCCATCAGCACTCCACCCCTCTATTAAGTTTCCAGCGTCTCTTCCTCCTGAACTGAACAACACACCAAACAGGTCAGACTTACTCTTCTTTTCACTCCGCTAGTTGTTGCTTTCTGATGATACGGACAGATCAGATGTTTTCCTCTCGTACCCCCCCCCCCCCCTTTGTTTATGAGCGTAGCATCTGCTTCTGCAGAACTTAAGTCTGTCCTTTTTAAGTTTAGCTTGCATCACCAACCATTAAGACTTGCATTAACGCACAGCTCAGGATAACGTTAAAGTGAGCATTTTTCTGTGTTATCCAGTCCAGTGAAATAACCTGGTGGGCTCTGACCCCTCTGATCATCCTGTGGTTGATCTGGATGTAATGTGATAAAGGTTTGTAACTCTATCACACTACTAACTTGCCTGTCAGCAGCTGCAGTCTTGTAATGTTGGAGGAGTATTCAAATGCATGTCTGTGGGACCATTAGAGACATTTTAAACCTTCACTCTTAGCATTAGATGATTATTCCTGTTATTAGTCCTTTACAGTGCTCACTGTGAAATAGCATCGGGTGGTAAATCCATACTCTTTTTCAACTTCTGGCAGAGTGATTTCGCGATGATATAATCGTGTTTCTAAATGTATCTTGTCCAAATGAATGTCGCCAAAAAAGTGGAGCCCCGTGTGAGGATACGTTACAGCAAAACTCTAAAAATACATACAGCTTTGCGCTTGTTATATTTATATAATACAGAACACTGCACACAAAAGAATTGCATGACACCGACACTGAGAATCGCATTGCCTGCACACAATCTACAAAACTCTGTTAAGTGCCTAAGTGATCCACCGACTGTGTGTGTGGCCCCGCTGCCTTCCTGACCGGCCCCCCTCGCCTCGGCTATGTGACCTGGTGCACTGCAAAGCAGAGTTAATTACCCCCCCCCTTCCCCCCCCGCCAAGGGGTTCAGCCGTGAATTATCACCTCTCGCGCACCGCGTGCAGAGCGGCGACGCCGTCCTGCCCCGCCACTCACGTCTTTTAAACTGCTCCTGGAGGCCCCCGGCTCCCTGGTTTCGGGAATAACACAAACGTCTCGTCCATAAGCCTGGATGCACTTACAGTGAACGCGGCAAAACACTGAAAGGCGCGCAAAGACAGCTGTGCCTTCGGATTCCGAGTGTATCTGCAGGAGGTATTAGTGTGTCTGGACCAGAAATAGTTTACCTGTTTGGGGAAGAGCTGTTGTCAACCCCTCTGGGGAAAAAATAGAAGTTTGCTGATCCAGTCTGGCGCTGCGGTGTCACCTCCCACCTTGAACCCACACCACCCGACTCCGACGGCTCATCCAGGCCAATCGTTTCTTCATCTGACGCAAGAAAAATCTGCCTTTCGGGGAGACGCCATATGGCCCATCTATTGTTGGCTGAGAACCCGTCAGATGGCTTTTAGGAAGGCAATACTGTAGATGCTGATAAGACTTGGAAATTAAAAATGATGCCGGCGATGAAAGGATTGTGCTCTTGTTGAAGCGTATGCCGGCTGCTCCTTCATCTTTCTGTTTCATCTCTCAATTTCAGGGGGACTGGACAGAAAACAGACACTGGCGCTCCTGCTCCTTGCCTCCGTCTCCTCCCATCTCATAATTTCCTTACTTCATCCACCACCTCCCCACCTTGCAGCTCTGTCCACGTCTCTTTCTGTCTAATATCACCGTCATCCTTTGTTCCCCTGACTGTTCCTGCTCAATTTTTACTGTCCACCACAGGATAGTTGAATCTTTTTTTGTTTTGTTAAGACATCCAATCCTTCCGTTTAACATGCACGTCTACTAAACCCACTCTTCCGTCTTTGCGACTATTATTTGCTCCTGTAATATTTAGCCTCGGCGCCCTCTTCTTTCCTCTGCGCCTGCGCCGAGCCCGACCGTGAGATCAGAATGTGGTCAAACTACTTCGTACAGCCGGACGACGACGGTCGCATCGGCGTGGCAGGGGTTGCACAAGGTGGGGGTTTGGGTGGGATGAAAGGCGGGAGGGTACAGCGGAGGAGCCAAAAGATAAGCGACAGCCTGGAGGGAAAGATCAAGCTGGCCTTCTTTGTGGCCATCGTTGGAGTGACCCTGACGGTGCTGGGCGTGGGGACAGAGTTTTGGGTGGAGCTGGCCCAATCAAAGAACTTCAGCGGAAACCAGACCTGCCAGATGGCCCATTACGGCCTGTGGAAGGGCTGCATCCACACCCTGTGGGTGGCCGACATAGACCCAGAGAGGACGAGCTGTGGCCCCGCTGAACTACCCGGAGGTGAGACCTCTGACCCGAGTGTTTGTGTGGTCTTCTGTCTGTGCTCTCTAGAAGATGAGCAGGTGATGTTTCCGGGGGGGGAGGGGGGGGGCATATGTCTGCTTTGTCCCTGCGACTGTCCACTCGTTTTGTGCTTCCCTGCAAACTGTGAACGGCCCGGTCATGCACGTCCACCCGGAGGCTGCTTCCACGTTACAGTTCATGCCTCAGTAGGAAAGGGAATAAATAGAAAGGGGTCAAAGTACGTCTGTGGGTGGTAGCGGGTTGTTTTTTTGCAAAGAAAGTGTAATCGTAATGACCTTACTATGGCATCACCATGGATACGAGGGAGCAGGCCCATCAAACATAATGTACGTCCTCTGGGAATACACAGCTCTAGGTGTTTTATCAGCAAACACCAAAAGAAATATTCATATTAATCCCACCAGCATCTCGAGAATAACAAACGTACAGTGTATTCTCATTGTACATATACATATTTGTGTGTATGTACATATTCCGTAACCCTGTAAAGGCGTGCAGAGTACAGTTGTGTATGTCAATCCGCCTGCATGCATATGTATCTAGGTCATTGTACAAATAATGTGCAAACTGGATCTTTAAAAAAATACGATGTGTGGAAACATGGCGCCAGCAGGACCCCAGTAAACCTTTTTTCAGTTCTATTCTAACAATACAAAGCGGCATGCAGGTAATTAGAACATTATAAAATTCAATCTTTGCAATGTATAACACTGCCAGTGTATTGAAGTGTTTTTCACTTGACTGGGTGCCTAATCCTCTCCTGTTGTACACACAGTACAAACAGCCATGTTTAGAGATGTGACAGCTCCTTTCCAAAAGCACTTTCCTCAATTTGACCATGGTGAGGTTCTCCAGAGGGCGTTGATTATCTACACAATTACCTACTGCGGTCTGAATAGTGTGGGGAACGAGCCGGGCGTCGGAGGAAGGGAGATGGGCGAGTCGGGCCTCGGAAAGTTCTGCTGTAGAAATCACTGCCTTTCTCAGACGCTCTTTTGAGACGGAGCCGCCCAAGAAACCCTAAAAACGCATCGCCCGCTAGTAGATGTGGATCGCACACACTGTATACATGAATACTATTCCCACACGTCACCTTGAATGATGTGTCACAACATAGTTTTTTCTATTAAGATGTCTAATTCATCTCACCAGTCCACATGTCCTCCCTCTCGAGTGCCTCTCAGATGGTCTTTTGGTGCGTGAGAACAGCCAGTATGCTTCTGACAATCTTTCTCACACGTTCTCACACTGTTGGCCCACGCCGCCCGGCGCAGATGCCCCCCCCCCGGCGCAGATGGGGCCCCCCCCCCCCGGCGGCTCGTCGCGTTTGGAGGGAAACAACTGTTTTTGTCATCCCTGCGTCTCTTTTTCCCCAACGCTGTTCGTATGTGGCCTCTGGCTCCCGTCCCGAGAAAAGTGCGCATCCCCCCACCCCCCTCCGCTGATGCCGTGGCTGTCAATTTAAAGATCCCGCTATCCATCTTCACCGTCTACGTGAGGGGGACGTGACAGCTCGATAATTATAGCCTCAGCAGGGACAGAGCAAAGCGGCGTGATAACATAACGTGTTAAAAATCAGTAAGCTAATAAATAGTGTGTCGGCTTCAGTTACAAATATTTGCCAATGTGCTCCGACACAAACATATTTGTGCGTGAAAGAGCTGCGCGACTGTGAACGTGTGCGTGTTCACGAGCATGTGGTCATCTTGGACCACATCATATTCAGTGGGTGAAAGTCATCACTATGCGCTTGTGAAGCCAAGTGGAATCTGACTACTTCACAGTTTTTGTCTAAATATAGAGAGGGGGGGGGGGGGGGGGGGGGGGGGGACGAAGAGGAGGGACACACAGGGGCTGAGGGCGAGGGTAATGCAGTATTAACCAACTCCTCTGTCCCCCCCCCCCCCCTCTTGACATCTCCTGCTCACCTCCTTCTCCATCTGTGGCTCCCCTCTCTTTCCCCCCTTTACTCACCACCCCGTCCATCTGCCCCCCTGCGCCCCCCCCCCCCATCACTCCCCTCTTTCCCCCGCTATCTCATCCTCTGAGCTTCTATCCATATCTGCTCCATCCCATTCATCATTTTCTCATCCGACGTATCCCCTTCCCCTCAGTCCTCCTCCTTATTGTACAGCGCACTCCTCCCGATTCCTGCCATCCATCTGTCGCTTGTCTACCTGTCTGTTTCAACTCTGCCATCCATGCATTTTGTTATCCTTCTGCCTTAATGGCTGCACCATATGAGCAGTGCTGAGCAGTGAGCGTGTGCGTGTGTGTGTGTGTGTGTGTGTGTGTGTGTGGGCCTCTGGGTAATGCAGCTAATGCTTGACACTTGGAAATAAATAGGAATGATGTCTGCAAGGACAGAGTGCATGGATGCATAGGAGGCACATAAGCCCAGAAGCTATTCATAGGAGTGTGTGTGTGTGTGTCCACTGGTGATCTTTTCGTTTTTTTGTCAACAGAAACCAACTGCACCTACTTCAAGTTCTTCACCTCTGGGGAGAATGCAGTCATATTCAAGAAGACAACTGACAGGAGTGAGGCATTTTACTTCCTTGCACATGTAGATGCACACAGTATAACAGTTGCGTTGAAGCAAATATAAATGAAGACATTTGCTGGGTCGGGGGGGCGTCGTGTTGGTTTTTAGCATGTTTCAGGGCCATTAACTTCTGCTGATGAGCTATCAGACTGATTAATGGGTTTACCTCACTGTCCCGTCAGACAATGGTTTCAGCGCATACTTACATCCCATTGAGCATAAAGTCAACCGTTTTGATGCGGTCAAGATGTGAGAACATTGTATTAAACAAAGAAGACATACTGCTGTACGGATAGAAATACCCCTCCTTTGGTCTCTGCTGTTCTCTCACCTTGAGGAAAGCCTCCAGTCGGTCTGGTAGGCACTACACTGGGCTCAATAGGCTTCCGTGGTTGAACCAGATGCTGCCATTGCATCTCGTAAGGCTCCAGGCTCTGGGTCCGCCGGGTTCGGATTAGTGCGTGTTTGGGTTAGTGCGTTATTCACGGCACTCCGTGTCTCTCTGAGGACCTTTTTCATGGTGAATCTTTGGGTAGAGAAAGAGAGAGAGAGAGTGAGAGAGAGAAATACCTTTTTATTACCACCTCTTCAATGGCGCCGGTGGTTGATCCTCCTTTACTTGCCCATCACCAACCCATGTAGCCTTTATCCTTTTGAGCATGTGAGCTTGTGTCTGTATGTGTAGATAAAGTTTTAAAGAGCCGCGAGCACGTCGGTGGATTCCTCAGGCCTGTTTGTCTGACAGCGGTTGCTGTTTGGCGGCAGGAATGAGGGACCCATAGTAATAGTCTACGCGGCATTAAAGTTTTAAGTGTGAAGATTAATTAAAAATTGGTACGGGCACAACCTTGCATCAATCAAGTGCTGCCATGCATGATAAAAATAAAAAACATCAAGTCAATCTGAAAAATGCAGCTACACAAAAATAAAGCACTGTCTTTTTGTGTTACTTTCATACTCATCATGTGTTCTTTTGGCATATTTTTCTTTCCCGTTGAGAAAAAACCTTCGTAAAGATTGAATCTGCTGTGTTTTGATGAATCAAATAATAATAATATCTGTGCGGTAGAGTGTCAAAACACATACAACTGGCACTGACTGAATCAGTATGGGACCGTGACACACCACGTTGGTATTTTCATGAGCAAGACTGATCTATAAGCCAAAGAAGACGCATCTTTGCCAGTTGCTGTAATATTTCGATTTGCGATCTGCCATCTTTCCCGAGTATCCGCCGCATAGTTGTGTTCTAATCTCTTTCGTCTTTTAACTCCTTTGGGTTCTCCTCCTCAGAGCTGAATCTAGCAGCAGCCGTCTTGGCCCTGCTGAGTTTGACCATGATGGTGATGGGCTCCATCTGCATCGCCATGTCCCTCAACAAAGGAGTCCTCTTCTTTCTCAAGCCGGCCTCCTTCTGTTTCATCCTATCAGGTG
Source organism: Gasterosteus aculeatus (assembly GCF_964276395.1). Classification (NCBI taxonomy): domain Eukaryota; kingdom Metazoa; phylum Chordata; class Actinopteri; order Perciformes; family Gasterosteidae; genus Gasterosteus; species Gasterosteus aculeatus. The sequence goes on along the minus strand of NC_135707.1, from coordinate 7,948,305 downwards.
GGAACTCCCTCCGATACCTTTTACACTCAAGTGGGGTAATATTCCTGACCTGATATTTGGCTGAACGAGTATTTGGCATTAACTGCCGTTCGTGAATGTGATTTGACCTTGGCGTCTCTTCGTGTGCAGGTGTTCTGGTCCTTCTCTCGATCCTGATATTCCACCAGTCTGTGCTGTCCTTGCTGTCCACTGACCACTCTGTACCGCTGCACCACGAGCTGTCATGGTCCGTGGCCTGCGTGGGCTCAGCGGGAGCCATCCTCATTTTCGGAGGTTTCCTCTTCATAATCCTCTCCCTTCCTTTCAGCCCCTGGCAAAAATGTTGGCCTCACAAGAACAACACCACCTAGCAGTTATAGACGCGGGATCCTTGATTTCTTATTTGAGAGCAAGTGGAAACAAATGCGTTTCTGGAGGCCGTGACTTTACTTGTACTCTGAGTATTTACCTTGACAGAGAAGTCATACATAAGTCTTAATAAAAGGTATGAGGAGAAGTCAGCAATATATAAGTGAGAAAATGTACTAAAATTGTTTTAGTGTTTATTTGTTTTTCAGAAAATAGATGGAGGAAGCAACAGAGCAACTGGTGACTATTGAGTTGTGTTTACTATACAAGTGTCACAAATGGGCTTGTTAGTCTGCACCTGTACGTCCTTCTGCTAGAATTAGTTGAATAAATAAAAATGTATAAACGCTCAAACACCCATCCATGTCTAAACATCTGCAGTATTTCATACGGAAGCCTATTTCTGCGAGTCAGCAGGTCCTCCAAGTTAGATGCAGTTATGGAGAGTTCAGTCTTCATCCCGTGGTTAAGGGCGACATTTTCATATGTTACATTCTTAACTTTGCATAATTTTTTTCAGGCGTCCATAATGTAAAATTCCTTAAACGGCATCAGAACGCAACCATCAGCATCGCACCGTACGCGTTACCGCTAATCATCCACGGATTGCTCTCAGAGGTTTCTTTTCACATGTATACCAACAGCAATGAGTATCCTCAATACTGGAAAACAGTACTACTTTTTAACCATTAATGTTTGATAACAAGAGGCTATATGTCATTATCTATTACTTACATGCGTTTTGCAACAATTGGGTGACCGCTACTTCAGTATGAATGAATGTTGAATCAAGTTAACAGTGAGAACTGATTAAAATAACATTTTATACATCAGAAAATTGTATGTCCTCACTTTATAAGCTCAACTTTGTACATAAACCGGATGACTGTGTTTATATTGTGTGCGTGGTCATTTTAGCTGTGTGCAATGACGTGTGCAACATGTATGTAGTACACACGCTTTAGCTTTGTCATAGGTTGCTCACCTTGTCTCTCTACCAGGAAATGCAATTCCACAACATATATGCACATTTCTCCTCATATGAATATACAGTATGTGGCACCAGTTTTGCTCATCATTAAAGGGGTTTTAAATGAAACGATTGCCTCCTTTTTGTTGCTGAGATGGCGCCTTCCTGCCCTCAAACTTGACTTTAGCCAATTTCACCTCTTCATAGTGTGACTCCTCACCTCTCTGCCAACGATCCACCTCTCCCAAACCCGCCCGTCTATATTTAGGCCGGACCTCATCGTGATGCATTTCACTGCGGAGGTTCGGGAAACCTTATCCTTGAATTTCAACTATGTAACCAGCCCCCCGCTAACCCCCGCTCCCCCTTCATCCTATCCTGGTGGCTCTGTATCCCCTCCTCCTCCACCCCTGAACTCAGTGCGTCACTTTCCCTGTTGTCTCTACTGTCACTACTCCTCCACCCTACCTCCAACCACCCCCCCTGCCCCCCTCCCCACCCACCCACCCACACACATACACACGGACACACAAAAGGACCAGTGGACGATGGGACCAGAGTTGTCCCAATAACTACTCCAGCACCGGGCCCGCCGGGGAGTGAGTGGCACCGGCCCACAAATGCTTTTAACTCTCAGCGGGCAGAAACCGAATCCTTATGACACACTATCCCGGTTGCGTATATATAGCTGTTAATAGTTCTACTGAGACTGGGTGACACGTTGTACACAACCACGACGGCGGCTGCACCTTTTCAAATCTAAATGAAAAAATATTAATGTAGGGCATCTTAAAAGGCCGGTAGCAGAAGATGTTGGCATCCTCTCATGTTCCCCTCAGCTGCTTCAAAGTGACTGAAACTCGATTACAGGTATGATAATGGCATGAGAAAACACTCCAGATGACTCGTCCTCAGACTGGGATTCTCAGACCCTTAAAAAGTATCTTCTCTTGTCTGTGAAGATTGACACTTTCTCTTCCAACAATGATAAACCCTCCGCGGTCAGAAACTAAATCTGCCCAATGGGAGTAGAAAGGCCTTAACAGCACTCTACACTGTAGGAAAATAATAATACAGACAAAATCTATACAATAAATGTGTTTCTCTGTAAAATTGTTAAAGAAAATTCCTGTAAATGTATGGTTTTCGCACTTGATTTGAATTAAGTTATTTTACCTTAATTTTACAGTTTTTGGCAGCCGCTGCTGCCAGTCATTTTACCTACTTTTTACGTTTTTTTTTTTACAGTGTATAATAGTTCATTCATAGCATGCATGAGGTCACAGATGGTCAGAATGTTCAGGTAGTGTGGTGGACTTAGAGAAGTCCAGTCAATTTACTTTTACATTCTCATTATCCTATTGGATAAATACCCCCCATCTGGCGCTACCCATATATTTGCAAATATTATGAGTCTCATGTCCGACAGCGAAGGTCGAAGTCTTTTTAGGTTCACAGCACATCAAAGATTAGCTGGAAGACCTTGAGCTAGAGTAACTACTCAGAGCAATGTTTGCTTACTAATGCAGAATAATGTGTGTACGTGCGTGTTTGTGTGTGTGTGTTATAGCCATTGGTGGGAAGTAACCAAAGTACTTTTCAGTTTAAGATTTTGCACAAACAAAGCACATGATCAATTTTTAATATATGATGCGTGTGGCAGGTGATGGCTTCATAGCATTAAAACGATTAATTAATGCATTAATAATAATAATAATTTGATACATTAGTTTTTTTCAGTTGCTGATACTTCTGTAAGTAAGAATTCAGATTGCATCTACTTTTTCCCTCTCGTTTGAAATATTGTTTATTTCAAATATTATAGACACAGAGTCTGCTACTGCACTGTTTAGTATATCCTCAGTGTACGCAGCACTGCAGCTTTCAAGTGTCCACATCCCACTTGATCAAGTTGCATTTTGAGCCGCGATTGGCTAAGAGATGTCACAAAATCCTGCTTGTACGCACAAGTCTTAATCTTAGATTTAAGTGGAGCACAGATACATTTCAGCAGATGAATGTGAAAAAAAAATCTGCTAATGTCAAACAGCACACATACATCATTATGTACAGTAAAGTTCAAACATTCCATTTAAATAACAGTAGGCAAAAAACGTTTTTTTTTAATGGAGGGGTGATTTAAAGTATTTTAAATGCAGGTCAGTGAATTATTTTAAAAGTGTGCTATTGCTACGTTGACTTCAGAGTAACTCTGCTGAGGGCGATGGCCGAGCCACGCTGCCACCGCACAGCGCCTGTGCACCTGATGGATGTAAGTCCCATATCCATCCTTCCTTTAGCTCTGTTTTTTGGTCTTCACCAACTCCTGAGTGAAATATCTGGCTCTCTGGATGAGTGAGTTCTCCACTGTGTTCACCAGCAACCGACTGACTGAGTTTGTTTTGCTGGTGGTGCTGAACAGCTGGTGTAAAGTAGATTATTAGAGCTTTTTCAGTGAAACAGCTGTAACCAAAAAACGTTAGGAGACGGATGAGAGTAACGTTTACGACTAGACAGCTGAATCAGCAGAAACTCACTATGAATCTCCAAAGGTCCGAGCGGAGATTTGTGTTAAGAGGGCGATTCTGTGGAAATGTATAACTGAAAGTGACTCCTTTTACTGCCACATTGTTTTCACGTTGTCATTGCATACATGGAAATGATGTAAATGTCAATAAACCGCTTTTAGTAACAGATATGAATATTTTAAGACTATGAACGGATGCTCTTGAAAGAAACTCAAAACAAAGATAAATACTCAATCTACTTCAGAAGAGACCCCGTTCCTCTTTCTTAGCAGATAAGAAACAAAAGACAGCAGTCTGTGAATATGTCTGTTATTATTTTGTTTTTTATAAACTTCGTGCAATACAGTGTTTAAGTTTATCACACATTTAGATAAACCATAATCATTTGTCTAGATATATCTATTCTCAACTACATACTATTCATATTGCCCACATAAATGCTATCTGTGTGCAGGTTTTATCACATTATTCTTTTTCTGAAATGAAATCAAAGAAATCAAAATGTATAGAATCTGGAAGCGTCTGGTTTGTTTTGTTTCTTCATTATATCATGTAGCGGCGTGTCCACGGTTTCAACCTGGATCTGCAGTCAGTTGGGGCAGTTAGGGGAGGCGGGGGAGGTGGGGGGAAGGAGGGTGTTTACATGTGTTTACATTCTTGACATAAACAGATCAGGTCAGGAGCCGGCGCTCAGGGAAAGCACAGTGAAAAGAATCATGTCGAGGTTTGGGGGTCGGGGGGGGGGTCTTCTATGTGGTGAATCTGCTGTTGTTCGAAGTTGCGGTGAAGTTGAGGAACACTGATCAGGTGACCGAATGTGGGCGGGCAGGGGGAGCGGGTACGGCGGTCGGGGGATGAAACCACCCAACGAGAGTCCAGGGAGGGCACCGGCAACAAAACAGCCCAAAATGCATACCCAGTTAAAACAGTGGTCCCGAAAAACGCATCTATAGACTTTACAAATATATGTATGCATAAATTACAATGTATCTTTTCAAAAGTCTTTTCTCTAGTGTTTTTTTTTTTTTAAACCCTCTCACCCCACATATACATATTGTCTTTTTTTGCCGCTGAAAATGATGAGTTGCATGTCTCACTTTGGGACTCTTCATAGAAAAAAATGATTAGGTTTTTTTGTTTTTCTGCCCAGGCAGTAACCTTTACCTGAATCTGTACAAATGTATTATTCTATGTCTCTTTTTTCTGCTTCCTCCAGTCAGAGGTTTCTGTTAATGCCCAAGAACAAACATCTTCAACACGACTATAGCTACAAGTACTACTGTTAACACTGATTAGAATGGAAAGAAGACTAACAGAGGCCCATAGAAAACTCATGATAACGAGGACGTTGGTCAGTTGTCTCAGTCACTCACATTATTGTTGCATTTCTGTCAGTATCAATATTGGAAGACAATTTACAAGTAGTAAAATCTGACTTCATGTTGTAAATGAAAATTATATAACATTGGGGTTAAAAAAAAAAAAAAATACAGGCCCTCATTCTCCCACATATTGTGCACACTCATGCTTGACACTTTGACACAGTTACACACAGCTCACTGAGAGTCCCAGTGGCCCCGCATGGAAGAAATTCACAGTAAAAGTCGTAGATCTAAAATTAGAGTGAACGTAACATGAAAATTCAAAGTTTCATTCCAAACTATAGTGTTTGCAAATACGGCTAGCCTGTAATAACGCTAAGAATAATCACAACAACAATTTTACATTAACGATGATCTGGTTAATTAGCGGTAATATTGCACAAAAGAAATGTGTGAAACATTTTCATAATAGCCCAAGGTTAATTGTGTTTGATCATTAACAAAATAAATAATTTCTAGCAGGTTAAAATATCAAAATAGTTTTATTGTGAAAGTTCATTGTTGTTGTTATTATTATCACTCTGTTATTACTCATCCTCTTTCTGTTCTCAGTGAGATTGAGCCGACTAAATAACAGTGAGCATAGAGGGAGAGACTTGCTGCCTTTCTATCTGTTTCCTCTTGAGCCCCACAAACACGGCGCTTCCCTCTACCTTCCCTCTTTCATCCCTCTCTCCTTGCTACCCGTCCTCCTTCCCTCCCTCCCTCCCTCCCTCCCTTCCTTCTCGCCCTCTCACACCCTCTCCCTACACAGGCGTTGTCTTCCTATTGAGGGTGTTCGAGTTGCTCTCCCTGTCCCCCTTCAGCCTGTCCAGAGTCCCCATCCCTCGCTCCCGGTCTGCTGTGGACGAGGTGAAGGCCGGGGGGCCGGAGCCCACCGAGTTGGGCATCGGCGCGTTGGAGTTGGAAGAGTTGGAAGGGTTGTGGGACTTAAGCGATGGAAGCGTACCACTCATCATCACCCCGCCTCCGCCTCCGTCCTTCGGAAAGCAGTTGTGGAGCTGGTAAAGCGTGGCCCTGTCCACCGTTCCGTACATGGGCGGCAAACCCCCCAGTTTGGGGTCACGGGACAGCGTGTAGAGAGAGATGTCGCCTCCGGCCAGGGCCGTGTGGGAGCGGGAGTGGGGGTTCGGTAAGGTGGATACTGAAATGGGGCCCTGGGAGAGTAGTGCAGAGGGGGGCAGGCCAAAGTTCTTGCCCCCGCCTCCCCCTACGGGTGAGGGGTCTCGGGAGCGGGAGGGGTCGGTGGAGCGGGACGAAGAGCGGGAGCGGCGGCGGAAGCGGTAGCTGGGCAGGCGGAGCATGGCGTGGGTGGTGCTCTTGAAAATGTCGGTGCGCGAGCGGCAGCGCAGCTCCTTGTTCTTCTCGATGTAGATGTTGACGGCCAGCACCCCCACCATCTCGGCCATGATGAAGGAGAGACCCCCGAAGTAAAAGGACCAACCGTAGGAGTACTGCCACTTCTTGTCCTCGTCCTTCTTAGGGGAGATGTCCCCCAGTGCGGCCGAGATGTACACAATCACACCAATGATGTTACTCAGTCCTGAGGGAGCACAGACGCATGGTGTTTATAAAGCAGCTAAATAAGCTCAGGCAGAATAAATAAAACACATTTGTTTGACAGGACGATTTGTGAAATTCTCAATAAAGACAACTGCCAAGACGAAGGTTGAATGTAAACACCTCTATTATTCTGGCAAAATAGTCTAAACACCACCGGACACAAATAAAGAAATGAAAACAGTTTGGGCATGTGATATATACACAAGCAGTCTTCCCGCACATATAAGCACATGTTATTCTTAAGTTACCTGCAGCCACAAAGAGAATTCCAGCCCCCAAGATGATGTTCCTTTTGCTCTTATAGAAACGGCTGGCAGCGATGCAGAGCCCTCCCATCAGCAGCAGGATGGCACTGAGGATCGGGAAGATGTTGGAAGCCCTAACTACCCCTAAGACGAGGACAAAATAATAGTGAACGGCAAATACTAGATAAGAGTGCAAAGATAGGTACGATGACAAGGGACTGTGAGAAAGTCTTACAAACATAAAAGAAGAAGAGGGTTGTGAAGAAGTCATAGAAAACACAACACATTTGTGGCTGACCACCATCTTCCATAAAAAAATGCATCTCCAAAACAAGACACGGATTTTGTTGCAGTATTCCTAAATGAGCAGATGCTCAATAACTGTTGGGTTAAAGGTGCTAAATCAGCCAAACCCTCTCCACTCAGCTACGCTAGGAAAAACACACACAATGAGACATCTACATAGCAAATACAGTAGTTGTTTGCTGCTATATTCTCAGAGTGCCTTTAAAGTGAACCACGCTGGTACACAGAGTGTTGCCTTATACCTTATAAGCTAGTTTGGATAAAACCGGGATGTTGCAGAATGAAAGTCACAGAGAAAAGGGAGATGGTTAAAACCGCTCAACGAGGAAATGAATTACTCAGACCCAGACACACGATTGAGTCAAACCCTTCCCATGTGGCCTATAGTGCTTTCAGCAGGTCTGCCAACCGCACGCACACACACACACACACACACACACACACACACACACACACACACACACACGTTAACACTCATCTCTAGGACAACTAGGCCATGGGAGAGAAAATGCCACCCAAATGCCAGCAAAATGCCTCTGCAACATTGTAAACAGAACACAAGCTTTCCTTTATGTACGCGCAGGCACACGTGCAGCGGAAAGACATCACTGCAGGGCACCGAGGACGGACTAGGACACGCGTCTCCCCCCGACTTCCTGTACACGATCTCCCGCGCTCTCGCAGAGATAATCTCACGAGCGTTGAACAACAAAAGATAACGGAATTTAGTTTGACACTGTTACATTTGACCCGGTTGTCTTCCTCTCCTATTCATAACGAGAGTTCACTAGTTCCTAGTAGTGCCGGTATTGACTTACGTAGAACGTACTCTGCCCCATCATGGTCAAAGTCGGCATCTTCTGGGAAGTGGTTGATCTGAGAACACACTCCTCTCTTTACTCCTGGGATACGAGAGGAGAAACAGTGGTGACCGGACACAAAAAAAGACAGGAACTCTATAATTGTACCTTAAGAAAAGTCAACAGCTCCTGGAGGAAAGAGCTGATTGGTCATAGCTTTGTTTGAAAATCTCTTTTCTAATAGATGATATATAATGTGTGTAATTAGAACATCACAAAATCTGAATGCAAGTTAGTAACATGACGTGCAGCACACACATAAATACGTATGCAGACACACAGGCAGATAAATAACTACCCGCCAGGGTCTTGCACGTAGACAGACAGACGAAACGGAGGGATGCACGCACGATGATGACAGCAAACCACTGTAGCTGATGGATGGATTGTGAGAAAGATGGAAGTGATGGAATGAAGAGACACAGACGGAGGGAGGGACGGACAGATGTGCGACAGGCTGGTCTCTTTGCCACAGCTCTTATATTTCCACAGGTTGCTCTGTAAAGAAACGGAGGTACATCAGTCGCGCCACAAAATTGTCAGTGGTATCATTCTCAGACAAACTGTTTCAGGTGGGGTTCGTTCAATTTTTAGACATTAATTTCATTTTGACATCAGACTGGTTCCAACGTCGTACACACATCTGTTGCTTTCTCTTTTTTCACACAATGTGCACTTACCATCAGATGTTGTATTTCACATAAATGTCGCTATTTGCCACTTCTCATAGATATCTATGATCCTTCTGTTAACCTGTGTCTGATTTTGCACCGTATTCATAGTGAAGGGGACATTTTTAACCGAAAACGTATACTGGTTCTGCAAGGGGGAATGTGGAAAAACAATAAATTAAGACTAACTAAAAAAAAAACTGATTCCAAACTATAAATAACCTAATTACATATTGAGTCATCTTTTTAAAATATTAGCGTCCGGACAAATAAGCGTAAAAACTGTCAAAGCATAGTGAAGGATGAGTAATTGAAATGGGCAGAGGGAATGTAAAACTATTATTGTTACTAATCTAACTATTCTAAGATAAATTAATTGGTATATTGGTCAAATAGATTCAAGATTACTGAAAGCCACAAAAGAAAGTGTCTCATCCCCTCCAAGAGATACAAACTCAACTAAGTTGACCTCAACATTAAAACTTCATTGCGTGTATTGTAACAATACCCATTTTTATATCATGAATAGAATTATTTAATATCCAATTAATAATAAATCCGTGAACTCATCTATGACCTGATGCTTGGGGAACCTCAGTGCAGCTGACCGAGCTGTGGAGGTAGATTAGATATTTGCAATGAATAAAACATTCCAGCGAATAAAATAAATGAATGACTGACAGGTAATCCAGTGCAACGCCACCTTCAGTAAAGCTGCAGAAGGTTAGGAGAGGAGGACAGGACACATCTCTATCTACAGCGTAATGTGCCACCCTCCCACAGCCATAAATCTTTTAGCTCTAGCATGTCCTGCATCTCCACTCCAGCTATACCTCACTGCATCGCTGCACAACCACTGAGCACATATCTTGGTCCAAGACTCCACAGACATCAAGGATGCTTGACCTCTAAGCCATGCCAAGATACTGTCAGCCCTACTGCACCACAATGTGAGAGAAAAAGCCCGAAAGAGAGGAAGCTTCAAGGAGATGAAGAGGGGGAGAAACCCCCCCTAGTGAAAGATTAGATTGAATGTTTAGGGGAGTGAGACAGAGGGATAGCAAGCGGAGAAACTGAAAGTCGGGCATCGGAAGGGAGTGGGTGGGGGTGCACTGCAGCAGTGCTGCGAGGCCTAGAGCTTATCTCTAATTGGCTGCTTTGCTATCAGGAAGCTTGAGATGAGGACAAATTAGCTTCGTACAATGACCAGGCCCAGGATGGGCTTGGGAACGCTTCATACGGACAGCCGAGGGGTTTTCCTGGAGACAGAAGTCTGCAGCAAATGCACAGATTGCGAAATCTCCACCTCCCCTTTGGCCGCATGCTTCCCCCGTTAGCTCCGTTCCAGCCTTTGCTGTTTGAGTGCCAGCGAGGCGGTGCAATATATAATGAATTAGCAACTCGGGTTGGAGTCGGTGGGCGTCAGGGTCAACGTGGGCCTTTTGTTTCAACACTTGATCTAAATTACAGCAGCCTGAATCAAACACAATGATTAATGGATTACTTTGAGTAAGGGTTACGCTTCAGCATCATGTAATTATACGGTAATTATGCCAAATGGTTTTCTTGTCACTATGCTATGGTCTACCAAGTACAAATAGAATGTGTACATGTTGATTACTGTCAGCATTGCTGCAGCTTCCCAAACCAAGTGTTCTAAGGTAAAATGCGAGGTAAAGTAAAATGCGGACTCTGCGGAACATGTTTACACGCATCCCGCTTTGCAACGCATTAGTTAAAGAAATCAAAAACAGCAACACATGGTGACGGGCAAAAAATATGACATGGCCGAGGGATTTCCATTGCAACATTGATCTGTTCAGGATTCAGTTCAGTTCAGGATACATCACCACCTCCAGTGTGCCACCCGCTTGAAATTGGCTAGCGTTAATATTCAAATGGCGGCAGAGTCTAAACGTTAAGGGTTTCAGATTACAACAAAGTCCAAATGCTCAAACCTCTACATGTCTGCTCCATCTGAATTATACCCCAGGAAAAAAAGGGGCACCCATTCCCTCGTAGTTGACACAGCAAAATGAGTTTGAGAAATAGCTTATTCGAGAGAGTTGGAAGGTAAGATTGCTTCCACTCATGTGTACCACGTTATTATACATCCCGCTCTTTGCAGCGCTGGGAGTGTTTGAGCATTAGTTCTCGCCGAGGTACTGCTCACCTGGTTTGTTCATGTCCGGTTTGAGGGCGATGCCTAACTCAACCAATCTTTGGTTCAGTGCAGTAATAGCGTGTCCTGTTTTGAATTTACGTACTAAGCTAAGCTAACGGGCTGCTGACTTTAGCTCTACATATGTGGTATCAATCTTCTCATCTAACTCAAAGAAATGAATATATAATATTTCTCCTGTCTTCAGTTGACTCAGCTCTTTTATTATGGCTGTTTAAAGATGTTTAAGTAATAAAGTCAAGTTTATTCTGACTGCATTTGGATCCCCATTACATGCTTAGTGGTTGTAAAGAAAACCAGCTGTTCTTTCATACATTAACTTTCTCTGCAATAAAATCAACAGCCTTAAACAGCCTTCCCGTTAAGAAGAATAAGAAGAATAAGGATAAAACGTATCTGCCTCACCTTCCAGGCAGCATATCCTCCACAGTCCAGAGTGGGTGAGCGCCCCGGGATCCTTCTTGTCCTTGTTATGGGGGTCATCCGCGGTCACGTTGGCTGTGCTGTTGCAGATGAGGGCACGGGAGTACAGCCAGTAGTCCGTCCCTATTGCCACCGTCATCAGGCCGAAGGAGGCGAACGCCCCCACGGTGGTGAGAAGGATCTGGATCCCCTTCTCACACACCATGCCTTCAGAGAGAAAGACAGGGAGGAGGGGAGGAGGGAGGGAGCAAAAAGTAAAGGCTGAACAAGTCGAAAGAAGCAGAAAGGACGGAGCAACCAAGCAGAAGGGAGTTTACGGTCATACACAAAGTGTGGTTCATTGGAAAAGACGGCCAAACGCTCAGTTGGGATGATGAGGGGCAACAGGAGTTGAGGTGCACCGACGGGAGGGGGGAGAGGGTGGCGATGGAAAAAGGCAAGAGCGAGGAGGCGGAGGTGGATGTAGGAGGTGCATAAGTGGCTCTATGATGTGTCCTTGGAGGAGAGTTGGACGACTCTGCTGACTCGGCTTAACAAGACAGAATTGATGTGAAACACAACAGATCACACCCTCCCAATCTCAGTGTACTCCATATTCATGACCCTGACACCATTTCCCTCAGAATCAGCACGGCTGGAGATGAATACACAAACAAACACACACACACACTTATCAGATCTAACAAAATCACCTTGGAGCCATACAGTCCTCTTTAGGAAGTGAATGTGTTTGCACCTTTTACATACAAATATGCTTTTATGCTCTCACAGAAATAACATCAAACAGCTAGTCACAGAGACCCGTGAAGTAGCTTATAATTGTAAATATTCCCTTTTATGTTCAGCGTCAAAAGTTTTACTTTCATCCTAAAAATGCTTATACCGACAGACATTAGAAATGACTGAAGCAAAGAATCAACCAGTAGAATAAATACTGTATATACAGACCCTGGGGGCACTGAGCCTGAACATTTGCATGCTCCCCTCTCTTTGAGGTTACGTCAAGAGGGAATGACGGGATTGTGGAGACTTACCTGACGGCGAGTTTCTATCCTTCGACTCAATTTTGAAATCTTTCTTTTCCTCGTCAGTGAAGAACGTGCTGTCCCCTCAATCCGGACAGCATCCATCTACTGTTTTCACCCGCTCCCCTCTCCTTCTTGCACTTGTTCTCTCTCTGTTGCCTCTTTCTCTTTTTTCTTGTGTTCTCACAGGGAAGCTGTTGCTGGTGGAGGTTGTGGCCTGGACGGTTTTCCCGCTCTCCGTCCGCCCTCCGTTAGCAGGAAACTCGTGCCATAGTCACTGCTCTGCTGCTGCACATGAAGAGAACAAAGGTTAGGGGATCTTTTTGCATTTCATTAGTTCGTATCGTAAAGGCCGTTACGGGTGAAAAGAAAATAGGCCTGGTCAAGAAACATGGTCGATATTTGTTAATTGCAACTAAAGTTTCAACATTATATGATAAAAAGTACTATATATATATATATACACATTGTATATATGTATGTATGTATAAAACAATTTTATAGCACGCTACAATGGTTAAAATGATAAAAGTACATAAAGGCCGTCGCTCTGACGGTCCTGCTACATTCATCTGTTTGGCAATGTCTGTTCCACTATTTTATTCATGTTTTTTGTGCTAATTCTCAAATGGTACGACGCAAACCCACCAAACTGAGATCGTGAACATGGAGAACATGATATCTGCTTAAGGTCCGACTTTGCATTAACACTGTGAGAATGTTAGTCAGCTTCAGCAGCAGCAGCATCTAACTGCATCCTCACCGAGCTAATAGCAGGGCTGATTTTCTGTTGATTGACTAATCATCATCAACCCACCAGCTCAATTCTACAGTACATATGCTTTTTTTTAAATGTTGTAGGGCAATATTGAAACGTTGTTTATAGAGATTACAATAATTATAAGTGACAGTATCACAGGGTAAGGACAAAATGACTCCAAAGCGAGTTGTGCTGCATCCAGCCTGAATAAGAAGAGCAAGAGGGGGAGGCAGGGAGGACCAACCCGACATTGTTACCATAGCAACATTGAATTCCAAAGTCTGGATCAGCATAGAGCGAGGGGGGGGGGAGAGGGGCAAGCAAGAGATAGAGGGAGAAAGAGGCAGAGAGCAAAGCGGAGAGAGGGCAGAGAACAGAGAGAACAGAGATGGGAATATTTCAAATCACGACCGTGAGTGTTGACTGTGAAACGCAGACAGACACGCGGACGGACCGGTTCACTAATGCTCTATCAATAGATTCGCGTGTGACCACGGTGACACAGATGCTCCCAGACAGACACACACACGTGCGTACACATGCGCGTGCACTAAAAAAAACCCCACACGTCAATAAAGACAACGCAACATCAGTTAGTGGAGAGAGGAGAAGCTGCTCTGTCCGTGCGTTTTCATATCGACGAATTGAGGAAAACATATGAGGACGCAATAAAGCGGCACACATTATTAAACCAACATTAGCATTAGCAGACATAATGCAGTGCAGTCAAGTCTGTTAATATTTGATGATGCAATATGGCATCGTGATCAAAATAGGTTACATCCTGTTTGCATTGTAAGACCCAAAACAAAGCTGCCTCAGAGACAGAAGGGGAGGTGGAAGTAGAGACGGAGTGTTGTGTGTGTGTGTGTGTTTTTTAAGTCTGTCTGCACTTTTCCTCTTCAATGCATCTGAGGATGGGTCTGGTCCAATCGTATTGAATCCCGGCCGGCCTCATGTTCCCCTCAACTCCTCTCGGTCAGACAGTTGGCCTCCTATCTCTGCGTTCAGGCTCCTTATTATGTAAAGTGTCAAATGACACCACCACAGTGGGGCTTATTTATACACGCTGGGCTCATACGTGAATGCGATTATGCGCGTGTGTGTGTGTGTGTGTGTGCGTGTTTGTAGTATGACCTTCCAACCCTATCAACATACTGCCTCTCCCTGAGGAAAATACGTGTCCAGAAGGGATTTACTCTCCAAGCAGTGTCTATTGTGCATGTGTGTGTGTGGGGGGTCTTTGACTCCAGTACTTAAAGAATGACCTTAACAATAACCTACTGAGTTATTACCCGTAGCAAAACTCCCTTGTGTAGAAGATCATAATTGCCATTTAATTATCTGTAATTTCTTTTTTTCCACCAATAATTAAGAAAGAGGGTAACAAGGGGAATGAGAGCAAGAGAGCGTGACGGAACAAGGGCAAGAAAAAAGAAAGGCAGTGTGAAAGTTTAACTAAACGGTTAAGATTAAGGGACTGCAGAGAAACTGCTTGAAGATATTAAGGTTTAAATGTGGGTACACAGTGCTCCTCCTCTCCACTTGCAGCTACTGTAACCACTGCTAGGATGACACACCCAAGCAGCTTTCAGTTAAGTTGCTTTGCAGGTAGCGTGGGTGCCGGTTTAAAACTGTCACAAAGTGAACACCACCTCCATCCTTTTAATACACTCATTAACAGCAGCATATTTGATAAGACTTCAATCAATATTTCAGGATAATATCGGATTTATTGTTGCATATGGGTTGATTTAAGAAATGACAGCAGGTTTGCCTTTGTGATCGATCCTACTGACTCTAACAGCGATGCTCTTGAAGTACTTGCTCATGCAACACTCAGGAGGACAAAAAGCAGGTTGCACTGCAGCAAGCAAAGGCCTGGGGCTTCGCTCTGGGAAGAGACCACCATGGGACCAGGTCTTCCCTTTTTACATAACGGTGCAATCAGATCATCCTGTGTGACTCTTTCCCAGCATGACAGAATACCTTTAAATACCTATAAAATGCAAGCACACCCAGTTGTGGCTCCAATAATGCAGCCATAAATCACAGAGGAGATTTGAATTTTGAAGCAGCGGCTCCATTAGCTATTCATTGCATAAATCAACTACCCAAACTGCTTGTTGAATAAATAATGACATCTGTAAGAAGGTTTTTTTTTTCACACATGTGAAAGGCATACGACCCTGTGTGGGGATGTGAGAGTATCTCATGTAGATACACAACAAGGAATTAACAGCACTGTCACACTGAATTTACTAGTAAACGTCAGAGAAAGCGGCTGCCAAAATGAGGGACTTAGTGAGTGGAAATTATACTGGCTAATACTGATTGCTTGACCAAGAGAGGAAAAAAGCAAAAGGCCTACTTATGATGAAGCTCTAAAAATAAATACAGCATTTTCTATTTTGAGTGCTTGATGCAAACATGTCTAAATATTTAGAGCAGTGACTCTCGGTAGCTGTGATGAGTTCTCTACTTAATCGTGACAAAAAGCCATACACCTGTGCTCATTGCTGAGATCCCACAGCTGGCAAACACACACACACACACACACACACACACACACACACACACACACACACACACACACACACACACACACACACACACACACACACACACACACACACACACACACACACACACACACACACACACACACACACACACACACACACACATGCGTTAACATCTCTGCACTAACACGAATGCCAGCACAGATTTTCAGGTGCACAAAAAAAGATCAACACGCAAACAAACCCAGTGGCACGCAAGCGCATATGCAGCCTCAAAAACCCCCACAACTGTCAAAATGATGACAATAAAATCATAAAATAGGTCATCTTTAAAAGGCATTTCAAAGCGCAGCCAAATTTCCATTAAACCCACGTGAAGAGTCTACCAAGATCCTCAGACTGCATGCGACCAAGTCTCTGCCTGTGTGAGCAGAACAGCCTGAAGAGGCAGTGACAGGAACACCTTAGTCTAAGAGGCTCCCAAAATAAAGTGTCTCTGGATGACCTGACGCTCATGAACCGTGAACATATGCTTAAACACACGCACACGTGCAGCACACGCCGAAAGGAACCACTATTCACTGAGTAAAGTGACAGCAGATCCAATTTGAGCTGGTTTTTTTTTTTAATTTATGGTTTAAATAAAGAAAGAGTGTCGTTAATTCATTATCCTGTCATTTCAGTGCAGAAGAGGTGAAAGAAATTAAGTAGCAACATAACTGAATATTTGCAGATATCCAAACTACTGGAAACCCTGTAACTCTTAATGTAGATAGTCCTGCTGCATGCTGTGATTATTTTAAGAAGTGATTAATAATTGAATGAGTAAAATGTCGTACAATTCTGAAAAATCACAATTTAACTGTGTGACAAACCCACAAGACTTACAATGACAAAAGACTGAGACGATGAGCAAATGCTCATAATTGTCATTCACTTTTCTTTAACAAATGATTTAGTAATATGGATAAATTAATGTTGGTGAAATACCAATTTGATATTCTCAGGAAATAAATGAAAAAAGATAAGAGGGGATCAATACCCCTCTGAGATATTAAAGAGGTATTGATCTTCTCATCTGACTTTCAGCAGGGAAGCATGTTTACCAAACTGACTACACTTTAACTCAAGGTCCACCCACCAGCTTCTGCAAGGGCTTCCTCGTCCCGTGGTCTTCATCAGTTAATACGATGAATGGACTGTACTTGGATGGACTAGGACGCTCTTTTTGGTCTCCACTCATCTCATCATTCACATCCACTTACGCACAGATCTCACACACAGTTTCACCTGCCCATCAGTGACTAACATTCACACGCCGTAGTCACAGCTACGGGCTCCAGGGTCAAGGACACAGCGACATGGACGCTGGCGCAGTTGGGAATCAAACCGCGGGTCCTCTGATGGAAAGACAACTCTGCTCTCCAACCGAGGCGCCGTTGCGTGAGTTTAAGACTTCACGAGAAATGAGAAAGGAGCAAGCTCCTTCCGTTAAGGAAAAGCACCGGAGCTAATCCGTGGCGCTTGATTCTGGAGAAAATAAATTCTGTCAGATTAACCGTCAATTTATTTTCCGTCTCCCAACTACGATTAATCAAACTAATCTTTATAGCGACAAACTGTTTTTTTATTAGTTTATGTATATATTCACAAGCTAACACAAACCTTTTTCCTCTAACAGCCATAAACCTTGAACTAGTATACATCTAAATGAGTCGTCTGAACTTTGTCTTTTTAGTGTTTTAGCAGCTTTTGGTCACAGGTCCCATGTCGTGTTTGCTCACACGCTTCTATTCTTCTGTATGCTCACACTCGCGTGTCATTCATCCCACACGGGTTGCCCACTATACTACACATCCCTGGTCCCACACGGTTCAATAGCAGGCTCCTAGAACCGTGTTCTCAGAGGCTGCACTAGCTTGAGCGAAGCACTTAAAAACACCAAACCTTGAGGTTAATTGATGCATGGGGTCACAGCTATTGAGACGGGAGTCAATTAGAAAGCTTTGGATAAAAGCCTGTGCTCACTGGAATTATAAGCAACGTTGTGCATGGAATCAGCAAACACAGAAAGGCCCGTACCTCCTTTAGCACGATCCTAGGTTCACATTTACAGCCAGCATGCATGTATCTGAATGAATAGTTACATTTAGATAATTACACCGGTTACGGGACCCTTATTTAAACGAAGGTCTGTCCTCTCGAGCAATGCAGGGTTTCCGTCCGGAGCTCCCCGAAGAGAGGAAGGAACGGCGTGAATCTTCGCTGTAGACCGTCTAGAAAATTGCAGCAAAGGCATCGATTCCCTTGAAGAATACAGCTACTTGACAGATGTGATGATCATTGCACAATTGCTTCTCCCCTGAGAGCGAGACAGAGGAAGAGGTAAACGAGCGGCTAACGGGCCCAACCTGCGGCGGAGCGAGAGAGGAAGAGCGATGCAAAACAGGTGGAGATATTCAGAAGTTACAGACGTTGCGTCTGATAGTCGGGGGAAACGCTTGTGCATTAGATAATCACGGTTTGGCCGGCGCTTAAAACCACTACAGCCTGTGTGGGCTACGCACCGGTATTGACTGCAGTGAGTCACCTTACAGCGTAAACAGCAGACCTTAGAGGCGGTTGAGTTTTTTTTTTTTTTAAAGTGATCCAAAAATCCACAAAGACAATCATCAAGGCCACACACAGTACAGACGGTGTTTACCATGTGGGCGGCAGAGAGGCTGAGGGCGGGGGGGGGCGCGGGGAGGGGGCGGGGGGGTTCCAGCAGATGGCGAGACCGACCGCGTCTCAATGGAAGATTCGCTGATCGCTGATGGAGAGTTAATGGCAGCTGATGGCGAGACCGTGTCGCTGGAGATGTTTGGTGTACCACTGCGCTAAGGTCAGACAGACATGCCGTGCAGACATTTAAAAACTTTAGTTTCCACAACACAACGAGGTTGGATTACCTTGAGTGGCAGGTCATGATTTCTGACTGGGATGTTGAGTATTTTTTACATGAGCGAGAAGGCAGACTTTAATATGACTTTGGGTCCAAACAATGACTGACATCCAAACAATGTTGATGTATGAATGGCCCTTTACACAAGCCTAAACTACAGTTTTTATGACTTATTTAAACCCTGTGTTCTTCTATTTCTATTAAAATGTACAGAAGGGCGATTAATTAAATGGCAATTATGTTTCTCATCCACAATTATCTATTACAAATTGCATCTATCATCAACAATTTAACAATCAATCGTCGACATCGACACCGGCAATTTACGACCGAGTGCCAAGATGTAAATATCCAAAGTGAAACTTCACGACATTTCCCACATCAAGTGACGGCTAAGCCGGACCTGCAGGACGAACACGGAGGAGCGTGTGCTGCTGTAAAAAAGAAAAAGGCCAGACACATGCAGGAGAGATGCGGCACCTAAATCAAAACCTCAGCTCAGAGGGGAAAAGCTTGTGCTGTAACTGCAAGCCACCACATTTTGGGTTTTTCACCACAGATGATGATAATTAGTGAGAGTCCTTCCTGCAGCCCACAGTGAACACAGGTACAGGTCGCCTCCTGAATGGTGCAGTGCACACTCCTGTAGCATCTCCAATCACACCCCACTCCACCTTTAGCCATGATGTGATCTAAGCTGTGATTAAAAAAAAAAAAAAAATGAATGATTGATAAGGCGCCAGATGTTCCCTGTCCCTCTTACCGCTGGATCTGGCAGAACACGGAGCACATGCACGTCGTCCCCGGTGAGGGACGGAGACAGCGGGCTGAACGGGGGACATGAATCCCGCAGCTCATCAGATAAACCGATGTGGCCCAGGTCTCCAACGCGGAGCTAAGATGTTGGCCGGCCTGCACACGGCGAGGAGTCCGGCGGCTGAAGACCACTGATTAGGCGCACACAAGCTCGGAGCCACGGGGGGAGTGGGGTGGGTGGAGGGGGGCGACCAGCGTGCACGGCTCAAGTAGTGATGCGGACTGCGGCGCATTCATTAACGGAGCGGGCTACAAACATCCGCCTGCCTGCAGAAGGCTGCACGGTGGAAAATGGACGCCTGTGTAGCATCAAGCGGCCGGTGCAGAGGAAAACCAGTGGAACGGGACACGAGTCCCACGCTGCACACGTCCACGGAAAACCACTCGCGACCTGGCGACCATTTCATCAGATTCACACAGATATTTTAACCCCCCCTCCCGACGCCTGCGGTGCGGATGCATTGAGGGGTTCAAACGAGCTATTATAAGAATTTCATTTGCATAATGGACGTTTCCGTCGCTAATTACAGGCCCGCAGAAAAAGGTGGAAAAACAGTCATTCAGCATTTAATCAGAGAAGTGGCTGATAATGATTATACGTTTTTTTTTTTTTTTTTCACAGATCTTAATTCCGTGGTCTACAGTCAGTTAGTGGTGGGCTCCAAGTTGCAGGCAACGTGAAACAAATCAACGTGGCGTGTAAATTACACTGAATGAACTGTGATCCGTTAAGCTGCAGAGTTTAAAAAAAAAACCAACAACAACAACAAAAACAGTGGCTAATATTGTCACCGTGATCGTGGAAATAAGCTGGTAGAGGTCTTACCTGCAGGCTTCTGTTTTATTTCGCAGAGATTCGCAGCGCGTCGCACTCCCAAAGAGATGGAGATGGAGGGGAGGGGGGCGGGGGGGGGGGGGGGCGATAGAGGGGGGGGGGGGGGGGGGGGGGGTGGATGGGCTGAATAACGAGGCAAACAATAAATAAATAAATAAATGAATGAATAGAAAGGGGGTGATTAGAGTTAGTGGAAATAAGACTGGGATCTGAGTTCCGGCTTCAGCGCAGTGGTGGAAAAGGGTTGAACGTGCATTTAAAAAAAAAGACAAACAAAGGCTGATACAAAACACGTCACTGAACACGGATTTGTCTACAGTGGATGTGGCCGCTGCTTGTGTGTACTCGGGGAGAATGCGTCTCCCCCCCCTCACCCCCTCACCCCCTCCCGGGTTGGACGAGCGCTCTCCTGCTTGTCTGCTTCCTCTATTTCTTCCACACTGAGCGCGCGGCGACGCCGGCAACTTGTCGCATCCCCCCAAAACTCCCCCAACGATGCGAATGATGACGGATAATAATGTCGGGATCGACGACGTGATGGGATCCACTAACTACACCATGTCGGGCTGCGAGATCACGGCGAATGTTTACCCCCCCCTCTCCCATATTGAGGGTATTGGTCTGGATGTGCTTATTGGAGCGTGGGACTCGCAGGGCGGTGCAATAAGTAGCCTGCAAGCGACGACCACTGTACGTGCTATTGATGTTAAATACAAACACACGCACGTGTGTGTGTGTGTGTGTGTGTGTGTGTGTGTGTGTGTGTGTGTGTGTGTGTTTAGCTGGGGAGCGACTCGATGGAGCGCCAGTGGGACACTTTGCTTCCTGTGGTGGTGACGATGCTGGTGGTGGTGATGATGATGAAGATGGTAATGATGATGATGGGGCCGCGCTGGTAGTTCTGGGAAATGCAGCACGAGCGCAGCCCTGCAGAGAGAGAGAGAGGGAGAGAGAAGGAGAGAGAGAGAGAGCTGTGTGATATAGTGGAGTCAAACAACTACAGGTCAATATTAATGTATCAATATGAACAGAAATGAAGCCAGAAGAAATGGGATCATTTACCATCATTGTCATAATTATTCAGTCTCTAGTGAGCAGGGATCCATCTGTTTGTAACATGGAATAAATCACACCACACATGCACACATCTATAAATACGGAGCGTTACAGTGGCTCAAGCTGCTGGTTGCAGGACATTAGGCAAAAAAATGAACAGACAATGACCTTCAATAGCTTTAAAGTGGCTTTGCTGCCCAGTTCACCTCTCTCTCTCTCCCCCCCTATCTCTCTCTCTCACACACGCACAGAGGGGAGAACCGGAGAGAGCTAATGCAGAGTGACAGGTCTTTCATGCAGTAATGGTGATGGTGAAAAGAGAGATCCACTCAACCCACACTGCCACACACATTAAGTCAAACACAAACGCAGATAAAGAAAAGATGCTTACACACGCCAACACACACCACCACCACACACACACACACACACACACACACACACACACACACACACACACACACACACACACATGAACAGACGCACACACACACACGATTACAGAAAGGTAGCCACATAGGAAACCACAAGTCACAATTTATTCTTGATTTGTTTAGACCAGCAGTCAGGCTTCATTCATCAGGAGAGACACAAACACACACACACGCACACACACACACACACAAACAGGAAACTCTCAGTCCTATGAGTCAGACAGCAGAGCGCTCACATGTTTTTGTTTTTACTGACCTGTGGATGTTTGATGATTGATGTTTGGCTTCTTAATGTAACACCTCTGATTCTTTCTCTTACACACTGTCACATGTACTATTTGCTGCTTGCTTTCAAATTCTGTGTCGCTCTGGATTATGATAATTTCTGTGTTACATTTCCAGGTTACAGGTATTTGATCGCCTATTGAATAGAAACAGCAAAATGGCTGTGTCCCCTACACAGCGCTTTCCCTCACTAGAACTTGACCAAAATAAGTAATTCATTTAGAAAAAAATGAGACTTCTACAAACCAGATTTTAATTGTACTTTTCACTTCCAGTTAACTTACTATAAATTACAATTCATTCTTATATTTTTTAATGCTATTTCTTTAGTCGCAGGCGGGTTATGACAAACAATTACAAACCTTCAACATAGCAACAAACACAGCCAGTCACGCACAAACGCTTACACACACGTACGGCACTGATCAATCGTTGCCTTCAGGCAGCGGTGGCTCGCTGTGACTGAGGGAGCCTGGTTAACAGCCAGTGGTTCACCGCAGTGCGCATTCACTCACATAGTTCCCCTTCATCACAGAGACCGGATCATATTATTATTAGTGCATGCTCATTACAATTCACATGCAAACAAAGGCTTATCTTTCAGTTCTGTCCTTATCACGTAAACCCGAAAAAGAAAATAACAAAACGTTGATGAAACCTCTAACAACCAAAAATATAAAGATATAAATTCAGAAGCAGATAACCAGAGGACAACCGGGGACACGTTGAAATGAACCCAAGTTTGAAGTTTTATTCATGTTCAGGGGCAGATGTCAACACTTCCAAAAGGGATCTTAATCACAACCGCTATCGAATTATGTAACTCAAGATTATAAAGCAACAGTTCCACTGAAGCATCGGCAAACAGCATTTGTTTTACTGCTTTTTTTTCTTTCTTTTTCACAAAGATGGTCATGTGCAATAAGTCCACACTTTATGCAGAGGCAAGCAAGCTACACCCTTTTATGTAATGTTATGTCATGTAGAGGCAAAGAAAAACAGCTGGGGTAGTAGAGAGGGAAAAACCAAGAGGTACAGGGAGGGATTATCAAATGGTTCTATGAACAATGGAAATAAGTGAATCATTGGGGTCTTCAATAGTCAAAAAGGTTCCAACGGTGGATTCAAACCAGAAGGTTTCTCGATCTTCTTCAACAGCTACTGCTCAGGTGCCCTTGAGCAAGGCACTTAACCCCCTGACTTTAAAGGCGGAACTATCAACAGAAGGCTGCAGTTACACTGGGCTTCACACAGGTACCGATTTGTGGCAATGTGTGAACAACGAACAGGGCCGTGAGCAAAGAACCACGCAGGCGCAACCAAAGCCTGCAAGAGGCTGGAAGCACGGAGATATCTCCACCATCTCACTTCATATTCTCCCCTGGAAGAGTGCGACACTTTCATCTCCCAATTCCTCTGTGTGTTTCCCTCTCTCCAGCGTCACAGTGATAGTGAAAACCAGCCATCACACAACGGCACGATGGTTTAATTCTGATTACAGAGATATATCGTATCCACGTGCCCCTGTGCATGAGGTGCCAAACAAACAAAATCCACTAATCTTCTGTTTTTGATACGCAGGTCCTTCTTCTTTTTAAGATACTGTACAGTGTTTGTCCTGAACATTGAGGTTCTAAAGCATCTGAAAATATATTACTACAAAATAAAACACAACATGCATGACTAAAATGTGTCATACTGCTATAATGTGATGTTACGGATTCATTAATTAATCAGCCCATCAAAACATTAGTCAGCATTAATAATTTGTCATTTTCAAAGCAAAATATGAAATTATGCATTTCTTTGTCATCTTTGGTCAAAAACATTTGGTTTTATAAATAAATAGCGTTGAGCCATGGAACATTACACTTTTTCACTATTTTATATATATATATACTTTTTTCAGATTTTTCACGGGTAAAATAATGAATTAGAATAATAAGGCAATGATGAAAATAATTAGATCCAATCAAGAGAGCTCAATGTCACGTTTTCATGTAAACACACACCTTCAGATACTCGAGAAACCTTTAGTACAATGCACCATCACAAATGGGAACCAAAATGTATGGGAAATAAAGAACAGCCTTTAGTCTGTCCACGAGGACTTGCGTTTCATAAACATTGATATTGTCCGTGGAGCCTTGATTGCAATGGTTATTAATGCTTTCATCTGTTAGTTTTCCCGATGTGTGAACAGCATTGAAGCTTTTATAAAATACTTCTAACCCGTCTTGTTCAATGTGCAGTTCAAAGTTCGGTTGAGTTGCACCGTGACGGCTTCAGTCCAGCTCATCTGTGCTGCACCGTCAGCAAACACACAACAGGGCGGGTCAGTGACGAGGGAAGAGAGCATGAAAAAGTAGTGATCACCATCTGATCCAGGGTCAGTGCTGAACAGTGGCCAGAAGGGGGCATCAGACCACCACATCCGTGTCGGGTGAGTCCTCCTCTTCCTCTTTCCCCTCCTCCTCTTCCTCCCCATCGCTGCAGCGGTGGTTGTAGTGCACTTTTTGCAGTCTGTCTTCATCCAAAGCAGATTGAGTCAGACATTTTCTAAATGTGACTTGTGCCAAAGCTTCATTCATAACCTACAACAGCTACATGGAAGTCCCTGTGTGCAGTTTTACGTACACGTAATACATTTAGAAATTTGTATCTTAATCAAACATGTAAAACAAATGTTAGATTTTCTCCTTATATTTCAGTCCACTTCTGTCAGTTTTTTTTTTACAAATATTAACAGCATTCACATACAGCGTTCTTATTTCAGAACTGCTCTATTGTTACCTAATACTCTTTAACTTTTAATAATATTAACAATAATAACAATAATACTTTGAGAAATTGTGAGTTCTGAAACTGCATTGATGAAGTAAGAAATTCAGAGAAGCAACCTTTTGGTATAAAGGTATGTAGCGTGTGTATTTCTATGGATGATGTATGTATAAAAGTGTGCATCCTCAGTCTTTGTGATCAGGGTTTTGCATTGTACATTTCCCAATGCATACAAATTTCCTGCAGCACTGCAGCATCTTCGTGCTGTGCCGCAGCCCCTCGCTCTCCCTCCCCTATATCTCCTCTGTCACTAAACCTAACCTCTAAAGTCTCGATCACTTTTTTTTTTTTTACCTCTTCCCATCATGCCAAACTGAATTACTTTTTTCCAATCTTCCCTTTATTTGATTTTTTTCCCGTCCATTGCCTTTTCTGGCATACCTCCACAATCCCGTTAAAACACCCCCTTTGTCCACGGTGCATTATTGTCCCAACGCTACATTTTATTCAGTGTGACCACGTCTCCTTTCGCCAAACCTCACATGATCTGTGCCCTAAAACTCAGAATTGACTCTCATTCACATCTAAATGTACGGCCTACGTGATTCTTAAGGAGTCAGTGTCTCTCCTTCCCTGCCTGGTGCTCTCTCTTCCTAACAGGGGGAGGCGCTCATGTGCATGTGAGTGTGATAGTGAGGAGGGGGCACGGGCGACGGAGGCATGGCCATGGGAAGGACCTGGCCTTGGGGGTGTGAGGCGTGCGACCTGGTCAGGGTGTGCGTGGAGGGGTAGCCGGCCGACTGCGGGGGCATTTGGTAGCTTCCTGCGGAGGAAGACCCAGAGGGCGGGCTGCCCTGCCCGTGGAGGCTGCTCTTGGGGGGCACCGGGGGAGCCTGGTTGAGCTGGATGGAGATGTCGCTGGAGGCTTCGGAGGTGCTGCGGCCCCGCTTGGGTGGAGGCCAGGACGATTCCGGGTGGAGGAACTGGCCGCTGTAGTCGCTACTCTCGGACAGGCGGGGGCGGTAGAGTGCAGGGTGGGGGCGGTACATCTCCTCCTCGGCGTAGCGCTTCATGAAGAGATAGACCGACATCACGCCGGCCCCCTGAGACATCGAGCGGGAGAGGAAGCAGGATGAGGGACGGGGGGGGGGACAAGATGCCACAGTGAGAGAGGGACTTAAATACGGAAATAAATTCAGGGTTCAGAGAAAAATAATACATTTTCAAAGAAGTACTACCCAGTGATGGCTGGGGAAATTAGATTAGAAGTGGCTGACAGGGCAGAAGTGTTAATAGGAAATATATGTAAGTAGAAAGGGATGTATTTGCTTTTGATTCTAAAAAGCTGAGTGTGCACTTTAGGTTATTTTAAGCGTATACTGTATATAACAGATTGAAATGGAAAGAAGGAGGGGAAAAGAGGAGAAATGAGTGTGTAGAACAGATGGTGCCAAAGGATAGGAGGGAGGAGGAGAGGAGGAGAGGAGGCGAGGAGGCTAGTGTCCACTGCATCGCATTTACAGCAGTGCTGCTGCTGCTGATGATGACAGGAGGAGAGTGTGTGTGTGTGTGTGTGCGTGCGCGTGTGTGTGCAGATGATTGACATTTCTTGCTACAAAAGAAAACACACACACACAGAGCCTAGACCGACCTCTTTGAGTAAGAAAGAGGAGGCAGCAAATGCGAAGGACCAGCCATAGTGGTAGTTGAAGAACTGCTCGGGCTCCCTGGGCCGGTTCATCACCTCATCGTTAATGCTGGAGATGTAGAGCACCAGGCCGACCACCAGACTGAGGCCTGCACACAGCACATCAACAATAACACAGCGTTAGAGAGTCAGATACAATAGTCTATGTATTATATATCATATAAACATGAAGTATGTATAATACAAAGAGTTGTTTCCTATGTCTCCTTATGTGTATTGGGAAGGACTTTGTGTCTTATGCAGCAACCCCGTTTGGTGCAAAACTATATGTTTGTCTTTGTTTAGAAGTGGTACCTTTTTAAAGTGTGGTTTAGGTTAGAAAGCACTTCTATTAAGGTTAGGAGAAGACTGTTTCAAGTCACTGTTGACTTTATCAATATTTAACCAGACGAAAATGGCTTTATTAAGTATAATAAAACATGTTCCTCGGGCAGAAAAGGTTTAGTGAAACATTTTCTCTTTGCGGTGATTAACAACATAATTAAGGCGGCATACTTTTCTCTGAAAAATACATTCTGTTTCTAATTAGTGTAATTTCTACTTAAGGGAATTGCCTACAAATTTAAAATACTTTATTTTATTCCCTCTACTAATCCTTGCGCATTTATCATTTGCTCCTTTTTGAAAATAGCAATAAAGTTGTGTAAAAAAATAAAGCAGGGGAGGGGGGGGGGGGGGGGGGGATTTACGCCGAAAGTCTAAGCTTTTTAAGACCATTTAGTTGCCACATTCAGCATCCACTCGAAACATCACCGTGTTACAGGAATAATTATGGTATGGAAACCAGAATAAGCTTTCAATGATCCTTTTCAGTCAGAAGCAACACATACAACATTAAAACCCTTTCCTCCAAGAACACTAAGAGAAATGCTAAATGCATGAGAGACAACATATGGCCAACATTGAAGAATCAATATTCATGGAAAGTTGCATGCTGTAAGCAGCAAAGCGAGTATTTTTAGCCTTCCCTGCAAGATTAAAATGTTCCAACCGGCTGTTAAGCAGTTATGTCCTTCACGGGAAACATCCTGCTTAAGGGGCTGTGCAGTCCATTTAAAATAAAAATTAAAAAAAACACAGAAAATGCAGAAACCATGCTGCTGCCAATCCTGCAGTCAGAGCACATCATCATCTAAATAAGTAATATCATAAAAGTTGAGGGTGCACACTAGGTAGATGAAGGAAAAAAAAGGTGTGCACGTGTGTGAGACAAAAAGAAGAGGAAGGAATAGGTCAACCAGCGGGGTAAGAGAGAAATAACAACCTCGGACCACGCTGTGGCGTCTTGCCATGACTTCTTTAACATCAATCTGAACATGACACGACTCTAACTACACAACATTTACCAAACACCGAGCCCCTGAATGCAGCACAAGGGGAAGAATACTGAGGCAGTGTGATCTGAATGAAGGAGTCAGTGGGAAATGAGAGGAAGGAGAGTCACTAGGAGGAGGGGGGGGGGGGGGAGAAGAAAACCAGAGGCTGGTTGTATGAGAGAAGAGGAAAGGCAGGGGGGGGGGGGGGGGTGGCAGAGGCTCAGTGCAGCAGAATATCTAACCGCTGAAAAGCAATTTGACACACTTGCCCCTTATTATCCCCCCATTATGAAAAAACACTGCGACACTTCCAGCACGGGCCCTAAACATTACATAACCCCGGTTACGTAAAAGCTATTATTCTGCTCCACCGTTTAACAGCGAGTCCCCGCTCCGGCAGAGTCTGGAGCCGTCTGATGCTCCTTCTCCAACGTGTCAAGTGAAACAGCCTCCAGAGAACGTGAGCTCCCAATTTGGCACCTGACAGTCTTTTGAAACGGAGGACAAGCAACGGGAGCACGAGAGCCACCTGCTGTTCAACGAGGCTAGTTACACTAATGCGGAAAATGAAGACGCGTTCATGGGACTGTGGTGAGTGCGGCATGTTCAGAATTTTGACAATCGGCGTGCACGTCATCCCAAATTCTTAATTCCTCTCGTGAAGCACGTTTAATTGCAAAGTCAGAAGAGCGAGACACTGATGCAGTCACCTTTTCCGATGACAGCCTCACACACCTGCATCACACACTAAAAATAGAGGCGTGATGGAGTGCGCCGCGTGCGACACGCCGGGCCGCTGTAATCAATCACGGAGTGGAGGTGTGGTGACGGCGGGACATGAGTAATGGGTTCCTCGCCTGAGAGGATGAAGAAGATGCCGGACACGAAGGCCAGGATGGTGCGCTGAGGCCGGATGTGGCCGATGTTACTGATGACGAAGGCTGTGAAGACGAAGAGCAGCGACACCATCGGGAAGGGCGTGGCTGTCCGCACCATCTCTGCGGGGAGGAGAGGTCACCGTGTTAGCAAAGCTGATCCTTTGAACTTCTGGGAGAGGGTGGGGGGGTAACGTCTGTGAGGTTAATAAAAGCTGAGCCAAGACAGATATCAAAGAAATATCAAAATGAAGTACAATAAGATTTTAAAAAACTCTTAATGTTAAAATTGAATTACTGATTACTGAAAACAAAGGCTGCGGTTATATTTAAAAATTCAAATTCAAAAGCTTACTATGAAATAAAAGAGAACAAGAAAAGCTGCACAGTTGAGGCGCTGTAACAAGTCCATTATAAAATTCAAGTTAATTTTCTATCAATCCAATATTGTGTAACTATGTTCAAATTCCAGTAGCCACAATCAATCGGTGTGGGGGGGTGGGGGGGGGGGGGGCTCTGCAGTTCCCATAATGTGTACTGGGCTTGCGTGTGTTTCACTCACTGAGGATATTTGCAGTGTTTTCTGTGGTGATCTCGATATCTGGTTCAGTGAAGTACTCCGATGCAACACATCTCCCGTTTTCTGCTCCTGAGAGGAAACACACACACACACACACGCACACAAATAAAGAGGGATTTTCTTTTCGAAGCCAGTGATGCATGAGAATCCCCCCCCCACGCCCCTCCCCAAAAAAAGAGAAAGGAACATCTGTGGGTCCCTGCAGTCCTGCTCACAGGTAACGATCATGTTTTGTGACAGCAACGATTCTGGAGGCCAGAAGCTCGTTTTCCCTTTTCCCTCACTCTGCGGCGTCGTCCGCTCCTGCGTGTTTGTCACTGAGATGATGTGGACATATGCACACACACACACACACACGTAGCAGCATTGTTTGGATGGTTGCGCGTGTCTCTCTGACTGTGCACACATGCGTCTCCATCCTTTCATTTGGTCATTTGAGCACTTTAGCGGGTCTTCTCACCGGCCACGAAGCAAACTCTCCAGAGGCCCGAGTGCAGCGCCATCTTCACCTCCATGCTTTGGTTCTGCTGCAGGATGATGCCCTCCACCATGATCAGCCAGTAGTCCGTGGACACGGCCACCCCCACCAGGAGCAGCCCGCAGGCTCCGAACACTGTCGACAGGATGGTCAGCGCACGGCTGCTGCACGAACTCATCTGGAAGGGACGAGGAAGGGGGGGTGTTAGAAGAGGAGAGACACTGATGTAGGTAATTTGCATGGTGGGAGGTGTGTGTGGGGGAGGGGGGTCATAAGAACGGGGAAACACACGGACAGAAATTTGACGTGCACACACGAAAAACGGCTACTGGCCATCTCCCTGTCTCGCTCTGTTACCGCTAAAGAAGAGTTAGTGACACGTCCAGTGGCGACCAATCCCGTTGAAGGTCAGAGAGGAGCCGATGCAACAGATGATGACTTCACGCTGAACCACTGAACTTAGGAGGGGACTTAAAAAAAAGAAAAAGGATCTTAAACACACACGCACACACACACACACACACACACACACACACACACAGGCAGGAGGGGAGGGAGGAGAAGTACTGTGTGACTCACACATGCTTTTTCTGTGACTTAGTTCTGGTTGACTGGCAAAGACTTCACTGCAAATCCATTGAGCGTGCTGTCTGTATGCATTTATGGGTTTCTTTGCATGTGTGTGTGTGGTGTGTGTCGGTGTGTGCGCTTGTGTGTTTGTGTGAGATAGTTCAGCCGAAATCCTGTGCCTAATTTGGAGCTGACCTCATGTCCTCATTTTTAAGGGGTTAGCTTCGCTCTTGCTTTGATTATTTTCAGACTAATTTACAAGTGGGTTTTTTTTTGGAACGTACAAATACGTTTGCATTTTAGTCATAGTTATCGATTTGTGTTACTCATACAACTTATGTTATTGCACTACCCATTACTACCTAAAATGATAGGCCATTACAGGTCACTTAATCCTGGTGTAAAAATACACCACAACTGCATCAGTGGCCCAACGTGTACCGAGAAAACTGACCGACATCATGTCACCACACTGTCTCACCATTGCTCTCAAAAAAGAATAGATATTTATTGTAACGGCAAATGTCTCTGCACTCCTCTTCTTACTGTAGCTGACGGGAGTGAAATCAGGCATGTTCTTCTGCTGATGTAACACAGCTGCTGCTCCAAGGTTTGAAAAGATTCCTCTGCGTATCACTCGCGTGCTGAGTCGTTATTCGCATACTTCTGCCCTGTTTGATTGTAATTCATAAACATGTTCAGATGGCTGCAGATGACCAGGTTCCTTTTTTGTAGTTTCTGGTATAATTCTCTGTCAATCCACATCCAGGAATTATTAGCGTTTCGTCTAACAGAAACTCGTCACTTGTGGAGGGAAGCGTATGGTAAAAGTACATCACGTTTAAGCAGACTGATTATTTCAACATTGACCAGATCACCAGACACTGAAGAGCACATTGAGGACAAAAGCTAGTGCCATGTTAATGACTTAAACATAAAAAACTTTTTATTCTCCTCATGGTTTTTCTTTTGACAAGCCTTTGGGCCTCTGAAAAGCAGACTTATAATATTCAGTCATTTTTCTAGGGAATAAACTCTTAGAGATTAAACTTGGCCTCATCTTATCTGGAACGCCACTGTGGTGAGACGGATACAAAATGATAAGTTGCTTCAGTTTCTATGCAGCACCGGGATATAAAGGCCGCAGAGCTGGTTGCAAAGGGTATACGCAGCGCAGGAATCCTCACAACAATGACATGTTTGGGCATGTTGAGGCTGAGAGACGCACAGATTGAGCGGATGACCAACCACTCAGAATCCAGTTGCTCAGGGATGTCAAAAAGAAAGACACACGACTTACAACTGGCACGATGAACCCAATGCGAGGGTGCAGCGGAGGCGTTGAAGGAATCCCTAACTCTCACGCAAAAGTTTCTTTCTTTGTATATCTATTTATCTCCGTTAATCATCCGGCAGGCACAGCCATGGTCACGGCTGCTGCTGCTGGCTGATTTGACACGAGTTTCAGCCACGTGACTGAGAGAGTTTCAGGTAGTCTCTCCGTAAAATAAAAAAAAACGAGATGACGTACGAATCAACTGGAAGCACACAGAAGAGGAGAGGGGGGGGGGGAGCAGGGAGGGGTGGCAATGAACAATCACACCTCCCAGCAGCGGGAGGATGTGGCAAAGTGGTCAGGAATGAGTGAGAATCCCGTTGCAACCAGGCAGAAATGCGTGGACGTCCCTTCCAGACTTGTTCAGCACCACGGACAGCAGCACCGTCTCTCTCTCACAGGCAGCAACCACCACACGGAAAACACTCAAATAAGAGGGAAAAGCCCATGTGTCGCCCCCCTTCTGTTGCAGTTTATGGAGAAATAACCATTATAGACTGCCACTGTCACTGTTGTGTTGACAATCCCAGTTTAGCGCCGTGAGACAGGCCCCATCAGCCGCCTCACCCAGGAGGTAATGAGCCAATTGAATTGGTTAGATAGGAGCCACGAGGGGGAGAAAAAGGGGATTAATTCTCTCCAATCTGTCACATCTACAGACTGACATCACCTCTGAGCCTCACAGGAAGGAAAGACACCGGGAGAAAGAGGGAGTGATGGGCGAGGAGGAAAGACATGGAGACGTGCCGATGAGAAGAAAGCAGGAGGACGAAACTATGTTGAAAGACAGAGAGAGAGAGGGAGGGAGGGGGAGAGACGGAGGGTCTCTGAGGCAGGAAGAGCAGGAATACATGTAGCAGATTTAGGTTAGGAAGGGAAAGACCTTGGCCCAAAAAATTGAAGGAGCACCCAACATGGACGCGCGCGAGGGGAACGCGCTTCTACCTGCGCTAAACTCACCGAGCTCCACTCAAAAGAATGAAGCCGGAGAGGACGGAGTCACTCAGTGGAGAACGACATGACTTCAGAAACGAGTAAACCGGACATCGTGACTCATGGGTGGGTTTGCTGAGGATGTTCTCGGAGCATTTCAGCTGCGCAGCCACACACACACACACACACACACACACACACACACACACACACACACACACACACACACACACACACACACACACACACACTGTCACACACACTGTCACACACACTCACACGCGGAGTTTGGAGATGATAAACACAGAGGAGGGAACATGTGAGCGAAATGGAGAGCTGCTGAACGACTCGGCTTCCGTGTGACATTTTAGCCTGACTGTGATATTTTAGGAAAAAAAAGATGTGTCTTTACGCACAACACGACAAGAGCACGCGCTGTGAATGCAGCGGGGTTTCTTCTTTCCTCCACACAATAATAAACACGCATCTTAAAAGACCGAGTCGGGTTGACAGAAAAAGGCGTCATCGTTGCAATTACAGCCAAGAAAACCAAATACTGTAATTAATTACCCCCAAAAAGGGGGGAGAAAAATACTCACCATGCCACGAGAGTCGTGCAGACGTCAGTAGCCAAGAAACCTGACGCCAGGGAGGCTTGGTGGGCTTCGCTCTCTCTCTCTCTCCCTCTCTCCCCCTCTCTGCTGTGTGGTTAGGGTTTAAGCCCCGTTACCCATCCTCCAAATCGCTCCCTCTCTCCTTCCCTCGGTGTGTCCCAGGCACTGCGGTGGATTGGTTCAGCAGGCTACTTTGGCTACAACAGAGACATAGCGCGAGCAGGAGGGAGGGAGAGAGAGAGAGAGAGAGAGAGAGAGAGGAGAGAGAGAGAGAGAGAGAGAGAGAGAGAGAGAGAGAGAGAGAGAGAGAGAGAGAGAGAGGGGGAGGAGGGGTCACGTTGAACTACTATTTCGTATCCTTTATATCCTTTTTGATATTTCTTTCAGTTTGTCTTCCAATGTAGGCGTAATATTGTGTTATTATTCAGTAAAACCAATAAAAAAAATTATTTGGTTTTATAACTATTTCTTATTTCATGTTTACCTTTGCAATTTTGTCTTATTAACAGTCGTCTGTTGGAAACACGATTGGACAAACGTCTTCCAAGGAACATATTACCATATTTTCTATATTATTTTTCATAATTATTACTTGGCTTTTTATTGAAAGCCTGCGTCGGCAGTACTGCTTGCTTTATACGGTCATGTGAGTAAAGCATCGTTCAATATGAATCGTACGCAAACTTGAGTGGAATTCACAGAAGATTAACTGCATTTTGTGTCAAATATAAATGGATAAGAGTAACTCACCTGCCCTTTGCAGCTCGGTTCATTCAAGATCACTTCACCTCACGTTATGACTTTAGAATTGCACAAGTAACCTCCCGTCTCCCTCTCTTCCTTCATCTTCCACTCCCCCTTGCCTCCCCCCTCCCTCCCCTGTCTCCTGTGGTCCATGTCCCTTGGTCTATTTATAGCTGGCTCGTGGAGGACTCCTATATTTTTAGTAACGATATCAATAGTCTAAAGCACACTCTGACCTCAGGGCACGAGCGACAGAGCGATGGAGAGGGAGGGAGGGGGGGGGAGGGAGGTGGAGAGCATGAGAGATTAATGTGAGATAGAAGGAGAGTAAAGGAGAGGAGGCAGCATTGAAGAGGGGGAGGAGGGGGTGGGGGGGTGATATCGTGTCAGAGG
The DNA here is from genome assembly GCF_964276395.1 of Gasterosteus aculeatus. Lineage (NCBI taxonomy): Eukaryota > Metazoa > Chordata > Actinopteri > Perciformes > Gasterosteidae > Gasterosteus > Gasterosteus aculeatus. Next base: position 7,913,822 of record NC_135707.1, on the reverse strand, counting down.
AACAGTGAATGATGGGCCGCACGCACACAACGGGGGGCCGCGGGGCGCCGGAAGCTCAGTTACATGGAGGGAGATGGTGTCGGGGTTGGAGTTGAGGCTGATGCGGAGTTCGAGCTCACGCAGTCGTTTACACTGAGGAGGATTTACCTTCACACAAAGGCGGCCTTCTTCACTTGATTAGTTTTTAGCATCACAGCAATACAGTGAACATCAAGCTGAGTTTTATAAAAAAACAATTGCAATTGTGAGAAAATCCAGATCATAGCATTGATGCAGAGGCCAGGAGAAGATAAGACGTGGAACTCCAGGTGATATATGCCAACGAGATAACAGCAGCAATAAGACATGATCATATTTAAAGAGGACGACATAGAACAATGCATTGAAGCATTTTCAGAGAAGAAGAGATAGTGCAGATAGAGAAGGAGATGAGACGAGATTTTAATGTGAAGGTCAACTTGTTATAACTCACATCTCTATGGGGAGATTAGTCCCATCGTGATGCTGGAGGAGTGTGAGGAGGAGGAGGAGGAGGAGGTGGTGACTGTGTGAGGCTGCTTCAGAAGACGAGGAGGGAGAGACGCCAGAGAGGTGGTTTTGCTGGTTCGACAACTACGGCATCACAGTAAATAGAGGGGGGTCAGCATCTTCTCTGTCCGAGTGTATGTGTGTGCGCGTGCACATGCTTGAGATTGCAGTTTTGGGTGTGAGCGTGTGTGGAAGTGAGCGAGCGTGACACAGGGGCGTGAGGAGGAGACCAAGCGAGAGGCTCTGCATGTTCGTTCCTCGGCAGCCTCGCACACAACCCGAATGAAAGACTTTGCTGGTATCGTTTCATGATTTTTTAAAATATTTTTATTTATTTACAGCAGAAACAAAAAAACTGAAGTTCACTCTGACAGACACATGTATTTTCTTTTGTTTTATTATTGGTTGGTTCATCGTCTTGAGACACTTGTGACACTTGACCTCAAGCCAAACCGAGCCGAGCCATCAGATGAACTTTTATAGTTGTCCATTTTAAAAAGGGACACACATGTGCACTTATTGAAAAACTGCCAAGGCGTTATTCCCGCCGGATGAGAGATGATTGTAATCACCAATATGTTGACATAGAATTTAAAAGAAGAATGAAGAAGACTGAAGATGAGTCAAAGAAAACAGATTTGTGTGTGAAACAACCAGCTGGTTTGTGAGATAAGAGCGCTGGAAAGGGATTATTAAACTGTATGTTTGCAGCCACCTGCCCTGCTCAGATAGCGGTTAATCAGTTTTCCATGTATTGAACAGTCCAAGTGAGGCTGACTTCTAATTATGCCTAATCAATGCTGTGAGTGCGTCATAACGCAGCAAAAAGCTTTACGGCTCACGCGTCAAAAATGATGAAGTACTTGCAACTGTATAAGCATCTTGAAAACATTATTAAAGGTCTATTTTCAAAGACTGTATTTACATAATTGGGTGTGGATCGACGGTGGCATCAATAAGCACGGATACTCTGTATTGCAACGCAGTTAGCGGCAAAGCTCGGTGGAAAATAATGGAAAAGACATGTGAAATAAAAGCCACGCAGGCCGAAACGTGGCAGTGACAATAGAGTCAGGCAGAGAAGGAATAAGTGCCGGAGGGGCACCGCGGGCTGCATTAACCGTCAACTGAGGTCATCGGTCTGATGTTAAATTCAGAGGTCGAGCCGGGCCAGAACTATCTGACGGAGCTCTTCCAACGAAAGAAAGTCTGTTAAAAAAAAAAAAAAAGGCCACTCGCTCAGTTTGACTTGTATTCAAAGTGTCAACACTCACAGAAAGAATATTTAGTAAGACACATTGGGGTGCTGTGTAGGACACACGATTCCACTGGAATAAACCTGCTAAGAAACAACTGACCAGCTGTGTGACCTGTGTAGCCGTTTCAGGAAAAAAACACTTTTCACGTCACTAAACGATTTTTAATCCTCACAGGGAACGTTTGAGATGAATTTCTTTACGCATGTATAGCTGCATAAATCTAGTGTGTCAAAGCAATTCATTCTAAAAACACTGCATGCATTTTCTCAGGTTCGTACTACAGTATTCTTTTATCGAGTCAAGGGTTGTCTTAAAAAACAACGTGATCTCCAAAACCTGTTCGTAAAAATGTATACGAAAATCTTGAACATACAAATTCGTAACAATACCTACGACCTGCCGGTGGTTAACCCCGCCCCTTGAGTGAACAACATGGCAGACCATGTCGGATTCTTGAGTGAACGTCTCTCCGCCATGTTGGATTTTTTGAGGGGGTTAGGGTTAGTATTCTATTCTTACAAGTTAACATTGATTTCTCGTTAAAAATCATTACACGTTTATTTTACATCGTTAGACTTCACAAAGTGTGTTTACGGGGTGCAGGTCCCCATTCACTTTGAATAGAGTGACGTCATCAGTTGCAGTCTGTATTTATTTAGTATGTATCACTACGAATTTGTATGTTCAAGATTTTCGTATACATTTTAACGAACAGGTTTTGGAAATCAGGCTGTACAAAAACCTCTAACATGAAAATCAATAGTATTACGCAGGCTTTGTTTGCGTGGCTAAAACATATTCTGTGACTATCAATATATATATAATGCATCCAACAAAGAGTGCTTAAATATAAAGGTGTCTTGGCTTTTTCTTGTAAACGTCAGAATTTGGTTACGAGACATGTCTTGAATAGTTCTCATCTTTGAAGATATTTTTTTCGATAAAACTACTATCACGGGGACGAACAGGCTATTTTGGACAACACTCGAGAGGGCGTTGTCGGAGCAGCTTCGGAAGCCATTTTCAAACCGCCGTGAGTGGCGAGGGGGCAAAGTCGGGGTTCTGGAAGGTGAAGCCCTGGAAGTCCTCCTGGTCGATGGCCGCTAGCACATCCGGGTCGGAGGGAGTGAGTGCCGGCGGAGCTGCTGTGAAGAAGTTGTCAAAGTTTTCTCCTTTCCTTCCACCCTGATGAAGAAGAGGAGAGCATCAGCGTGCACTTTCACACAGATAAATATCGGATATCGAGCATACGCACCACTATCTTCCTCCTGAAACAAAGAACGCAATTATTAAAAGACTCTACCCACGCATCTCTTTTTCTCACCCACACCCTCGTTTTCTCTCCAATGAACTCTGTTCCACACCTACGGTGGAACAAAAAAAAAAGGCTGCTCACGTCTCCTTTGCTGCCCCTTGACAGCCGCGGTGCCCGATGATGTGAATATCATTTGGCTAATGGGTCTGGCCTCTAACCTCCGAGCGTACTCAGCTCACCCAAAGCACATCTCACTCTCGGCCAGCGGGGCCCAAAAAAATTGGCGTGCGGTGGGCTAATGATGGCGGACAATTTACATATAGCAGGCGTAGGCGGGACCCCGAGGTCAGGGGGTCCCGCCTGTTATGACTGGGCTGTCTGTTCCTGAGCGCTCAAAGCTCAACTCGAGAAAAACCATCAATGGGGATGAAAGAGATTCAAAGAGACAGGAACTGGAAAGAGTGGGAGGGGGGGGGGGGGGGGGGGGGGGAGACACGGACATTTGGGATGAGAGGAGAAGAAGAGGGGGAGAAAAGGCCAACACAAGGAGGACGTCTGAGTGAGGAAGACGTGCTGGGAAAGGAGGGGAGGTGTGGGAGTTTGAGAGAGACGAGACAGATGGAAGAAAGTGACAGCTACAATTCCCTAAAAGTGTCCTTGGAGAGAGAGAGAGATAGAGAGAGAGAGGGGGGGGGGAGAAACAGGCCAGGAGAATGACATAAAAAGAAAGAAAGAAATACAGAAAGAAGAGTCTACGGAGTCTTTAGTCCATCTGTTTAACTGACAGTTCTGGGCTTGAAGGGCGCCTGGATCTCCAGTCTCTCCAGGCGGTCCCAGTCAATCCAGCGGAAGAATGGATGCTCCTTGATCTCGGTCTGGGCATCCTCTCCTCCGCCCAGGCGCTTGGCCGGGTGCTTCGTCAGGAGCTTGGGAAAAAGCATGGACGAGAAGGTGAAAAAGTCGGTCTGGCCAGCTCTGCCTCCCAGTCTCTAAGCCTCTAAGTTAATGGCTGCTCGATCCCATGTGAGAGCGGCATTGCTCTTCTCATCTCTCTCAGCGAGACAGCAAATGAGCGCATTTCCTAAAATGATGCACCATTACTCGAATTACTCGGAAATGTGCATGTTTAACCGTTTTAGTATTTATTTAAATCGCAGATGAAGTCATTTATGACTTTCTGAATTACATTTGCAGTAGTCTTAACTGTCTTTGTGCTAAAAGGTCCACGAGTCAGGAAAATGTCAGCTTACTCCCTTGCAGATGGAGACAGCCTCACGAGTGAGACTTTTGGGGTAAACCACACTCTGCTCCATGATGGACTGAAACAGCTCCTCCTCGTCAATACCATCGAATGGGGGCTGGAAGCAAAAGAGAGAAAAGGGAGAAAAAAAAAAGAGAGTAACCTGTGGGAAAATTCAAAGCAAATATGTTGAAATCAAAGTTCTCTTGAGAGTCCTTTGAAGAGCTTACAAAGGACGAAGCACTGGAGGCTTAAGGTTCTGTGCACACGGCTCTATTGTTACCTGTCCCGCCAGCATTTCATACAGCAGAACTCCATAGGACCACCAGTCTACTGCTTTATCATAGGGCTGGTAGGCCACGATCTGAAAGGGGTGGAGAGAAACATCAGAGACGATCAAAGGGATCGGCAGTGAGGAGATAAAGAAGAAAGAAAGACGGCGTCGTAGCAGTTGGCTCCAAGCGGACGTGCAGCTACATCGCACGAAGAGAGAGAGAGGAAAGTGTGGTATTAGGGAGGGTAAATGTATGAATGAGCTCAGGAAAAATAAATCAACACGTGACTCTGGATTTGGGGGGCTCGGGGGGGGGGGGGGGCGGCATACGAGGGAACAATTGCCAGCCCCTGGGGAAATATATTGTATCTCTCCCAAAATGGCAGATGGAGGAGAATCAATGGGTGTTTACATAACAGAGTCAATACCCAGGGGTACCATAGCAAGGTTTACGATATCAAAGACAGTCACACCTTCTCGTTCCCCCTCTACTGGGTCCGTCTGCTACGAGAACGACAAGTCCATAAACCAAGCCAGCTGAATACCTACTTCAGTCGCTGTCTGGATGGTGTTTGTTAAGGATTTCTGAACAAAGGGATTCACACACACACACACACACACACACACAGGACAGACGTCAAACATTATACAGCGAACAATTTAGCATTTCAAAAGGGTAATGAGGAAAAATTTGCATCATCATCGATGAAATCCTTTTGAGATTAAGTTGCAGGGTTTTTTGTTACTCTCGAGGGAGTCATTCACCCCAAGTAAGCGAAAGGTAAACCCAATCGTCTCTGAAGGACGATCATTACGTCAATTCCATGTCCCCATCGCGCGGGCACGGGCCAACGCTAATTGAATCGTGTGCAGCTAATTTCTCAAAGATGCTGACAAGGTCAGAAAGGACGAATCAGAGACGAGGGGGAGCCTCAGCGCAGCGTCCCGCCGTCGCGCAGCAATGCCAAAGAGGTCGAGCAGACGAAGAGGGACGAGACGAGGGGAGGCGGGGGGGGAGGAACAGACGAGGGGGGAGTTCAGTAGACCACCATGTGAGAGCAGGGCTCGGCGTACCTCGGGGGCGATGTAGTCAGGGGTGCCGCAGAAGGTGCGCGTGGTGTCGCCCTCCATCAGGCCCTCCCTGCACATCCCGAAGTCGGCTATCTTTATGTGGCCCTCGCTGTCGAGCAGCACGTTATCCAGCTTTAGATCCCTGAGAAAGAGCAAACGGACCGCACGGGGTATGAATCACGCGAGGGTGACAGTACCGAAAACACAGGCCGCGTCAGACGATGGGCTCACTCCTCTACCTGTAGATGATGCCCTTGCTGTGCAGGAAGAAGAGGCCGACCGCTATCTCCGCTGCATAGAACCTGCAGGCGGAGAGGAGATGGATCACTACTGGTTGCTTTACCCTTTTAGAAAATGGTCCAAGGTTTTTTTTTAGCGAGGAGACAGGAGAGCAAATTCAAGAGGTTGATGAAAGGGAAAGAAACCAAGTAGATGAAAGGATTAAAGACGCAGGGCTGGGAATGAGCAACAAGGTAAGAATTAGTTTCAGATGATCAAAGATTATTGATTAGATGAAAAGCCCACAAGAGGGAAAACGTAGATAAAAAAAAGATGAGCTAAGTGGGAGGAGAGAGCCGGGGGAAAGAGAAGAGGGCCGGTATGACATTTGATCACTTTTCATGAGTCTCCAGGTATAATGAACAGAGCTGAGAGAGGAGAGTGTATGTAAAGCATCAGAGGATGAAAGGCAGGCAGGAAATGAGACGCCGCAGATGAACATTGTTCTTTAAGGTGAAAGAAGGGAGCTTTTCGACTACATACGCTGCATGGGGCTCTTTGAACTTGCCGACTATCTGAATGTGAAACATCAGGTCTCCTCCGTTGACGTATTCCATCACATAATACAGACGGTCCTGCAAAAACAAAATACCCCCCGCGCCCCCCCCCCCATACACACATGAATACACTGTACATACTCCTCATACATAATCACCTCCTGTACAAATGAAACAGCAATCTGTTAAAACCTCCTCCAGGACCAAGGACCTTATTAAAGAAAGCAAGCTAATTAGTTAATAAATTAATTGAAATTTTCAGGCAGGCTTTATTGAAACGACTCCAGGGAGGACTACAAGGCCAGAATGTCAGGCAGGTTTACGGACGATTTAGAGGGGTGGTTCATTTAGCAGCCCTGTATACCCTCAACACACACACACACACACACACACACACACACACACACACACACCTCAGTCTGGAAGGCGCAGTAGAGAGATGTGAGGAAGTGAGGGCGAGAGGAAAGCGCCAGAACCCTCCTCTCCACCATGGCGCTCTCCGTGTCCTCGTCCTGGAAGAGAACGTCTTTCTTCAACACTTTCACGGCAAACAGACGCTCGCTGCCTCGCTCCTCCGCCAGCAGCACCTGAACCGAGACAGGCAGAGCAGAGACAGCTGCCGTCACATGAAAACAATCCCGAGCATTTTGAATTCTTCAAACCGGCTGAACGCAATCCTCACAGCTAAAAAGAGATTTTTTTTTTTTACATTCAAAATTCACTTTAGAAAATTCCTCTTGTAGTTCACAGTGCAAATCATCAAGCTCACCTCTCCAGGTGGAATCCCGCATGTGCCGTGATGCTGTCGCTGTTTTTTAGGTCATTGTGTTATGAGAGACTTGGTGCTCCAGTTAGGAGACAACTAGTTCAGCTGTTTCAAAAAGAACGATGTGCTTTTGAGGCACATTTACAGTAGTGTGTGCATTTAATGGATCGTATCAATTGCCGCGCTAAGCCGAGACTGAAGTGACCAGCATTGGAAAATACGAATGTACGGGTTGAAGGGTGACAAAAAATAATGAGAGAGTTGTCACATGGCATCCACAAATGAGTGAGCAGGTTGAGGAGTCTGCACGTTTGGTCCTCCCTGTCGGATGTCATAGCTTTCAGGAGAGCGGCTGTGACGGTCCCCCGGCCAGCGGGAACAGAGGATCTCACTTCACCAGCAGGGAAAACGACATGGTGTCATTTTCAGAATTCAATGTGATTACACAACGGTGCTCGTGCAGTGTGCTGCACATGTCAATGTGTGCCTGCGTGTCTGTGTGTGTGACTGTGTGTGCGGTCCCACTGGTGAACTGCGACCGCCCCGTCCCCCGATCTAGTCTCTTGCTCTGATTCGTGTTCCCATGAAAATGGAACTCATCCCCCTCCAGAACATCCCGGATCTCATTAACACAATCATGTACTTTCCCTGTTTCTTGTTACCCAACTTCCTTGTGGTCATTTTGTCATTTCCCAAAGTACAGTAATCCTTCCCTCTTCTTTATCTTTGTCTGTCGGGGTCGGTCTCTCCTTTCTTGGGTCTCGCTTTTTTTTTTTTTTTCCTTCACATTACGTAAGTTGATTCTATTCCTCTTGTCCTCTGTAGACTCTCCTCTGACAGTTATGAAACAGCACAGGGGAGAATCAGAGGAGGAGGAAGGCCTCAAAACTCACTCACACCCTCTCTCTCATTATGCCTCATCTACTGGGGAATGAAAGAGAAGACGAGGAGCAGAGACACCTCCAGGAGGACTGTGTGGCGCGTGGGAAGCCAGCCAGCGAGCCACAGCTCACGACTGCTGACCACACAAAAGAAGCCAGGGGTTAAATGAATCATGTGGCAGTAGTAGGAGACACAACGAGTGTCTGTGTTGGTGGGGGAAGAATATTCCGCTCACGAGCTGCTGTGTGAAATGCCACTTGAAGGTCAGCTCCTTCAAATCAATTAAAGCCAATAACAATCTTTGTTGGCCAACTCATGAACAGCCTCTTTGATTTAACAGTACGAGCGGGAGGCGACACTCTCTTGCCGAAGTTTACCTTGCCGAAGCTGCCTTTGCCCAGCACCATAAGGAAGTTGAAGTCGAGGATGCCCACTTGGACCTTGGCGGGGCCGAGGGCGTGGACCGGTGGACAGGGGGGCAAAGGGCTCGGGGACAAAGCCGCTGGGAATGGTTCGGACAGCGCGGCGGCGGGGAGCGCATGAGGCAGGGACGGTGTGGTGCCGTCCAACTGAGGCTCCTGGAGGACACAAAAAACTTGACAAGCTTAGTTTCTCGATGACAAGTCGGAACAATCCTGCACCCTGGTGGAGACACAGAATAACGAGGAGGGAGTGGAGCACATCTAATCTGTTATCTAATTAGGCAGCTACAACGTGAGGCATGAATCGTCCTGTTTTCTCACATATAATGGGATCAACATCACGACCCGGTGCGAGTGGTGGCAGCTGTTGTATAATAGATGTAGGTAATTATAGGCTGATGAAGGCCAAGGCTTGGCGATGAATGGTCATAAACACGGTCAAAACATTACCAAACCGACCTTTTGGTCCACATTAGTAGAGACTGACGGCCGTAACGAGGTGCGTTCCCTACCTCCAGGTCTGGGTCGGGCACGGGGATGTTGTAGTACTCTCCCTCATCTTGGGCCAGCAGTTTGAACCAGCCGCTGATGGGACGCCTGAAGATCTCACTCACCCCGAACGACAGCGCTCCCATGAAATCGTTCCTGGACGTGCGGTCCCAGTCCCATACCTCCACGGAGAGACGCCTGTCCCACTGGGGGCCGCGCACTGAGCTGTGGAGACACAAAACGAAGGTGTTGTCTCACACAAAGATACAAGGAAATCTACGTTCTTTTTTTCTGTTTCACCTTTTAAAGATGATCATGATTTCAAAGGCAATTTCCAAATATATAAATTCTCCTGAATATTGTAAAAATCCTTAAATAAAGAATTATACTTCTTAGTTTTTGTTCTTGTTGTTATGACTCAGTAATTCCAAGAACCGAATACATTTTCCGTCTTGAATTAAAGTTCAGGAGGACTCACAAGGTGAAACTCTCGTTCCAGATGGGATTGAGTGTTGAGCGGATGGTCTTGGTCTTCTGTTTGCTGTGGCTCTTTGGGTCTGGAATCAATTTCAGTTTGACGTACGGGTCCGATAGGCCGTTTGGATCCATGGGCATCAGGTTACGAGCCTCCCGCACTGAAGAGAAGGAAGAGGAGCAGATAAATCCTTGGTGACCTGTGTGATCCTCCTACTCGGTTTAGTGACCGAGATCCAGCTGGTCCTCTCACCTGTGACAAAGACGTCCTCCTTCTCTCCTCTGACGGTAAGGTGGATCCGTCCTCTCTTCTCCGTGTGGTCCTGACCGCAGAGACTGGGAACACTGGTCTCACATCGCCGATGGACGTTCATGTCACAACCTCAGTTAAAAAGACACACACACACAAGTTTGATGTATAGGTGACAGGCAATAGCAAGTTAACAAAAAATCAAATGTATCACATTGACTGCTAAATAAAGCAAGTAAATATATATGCTGTGTATACACATATCTTGCGTGTGTTACTTTGGGTCCTAAAGGAAACAAAATTGTCTCTCAGTAACGCGACAGCTCACTAATGTTGCAATAAACTCAATATTTTTACAGGAGGTTGTGTTTGACTATTCCTCTGCCAGACACAGTCACTTTGTGGAGGCTCCGCTGGTTCCCAAACTCCTAATCTAATTCCCTGCAATGAAGGGAATAAGTGTATTTCCCCAAATACCCCAATACATAAACTTAACAAAGTCAACTCCAAATTTTAAAATCAAATTTTTTCTAGAGCAGCTTTATTTCCCCAGAATGGAGGCGAATCCCAATAATGTACACGTGTGAACTGATTACTATCTAACGCACACAGACTGAAAACGCTGCCGCGCGTGTGTAGGGAAACTCACAGCCACATTTCATGCCCTGGTGTATGAGGCCGTACAGAAGCGAGCCGCAGTGGTCGCAGAAGGTGGGACTGGAGTAAGTCTGCACCTTAAACATGTGTTGAGTCTTCAGGTCCTGAAACACAACACAGATAAACCTGCATTGAAAACACACACAAACACACACACACACACACACACACACAAACACACACACACACACACACACACACACAGACACAAACACACACACAGCATGACCATGGCGGAACGCACTGACATTCACACACGTAAACGCGTGAGTATGATTAGTGGAGAGATGTTGAGTGGGGTATTCATGGACAAACCAATTAGATTCCTCCACTGGGAGAGGACATATAAATGAGAGTGCATCTAGGCTGTGTGCCTGTGTGTGTGTGCTGTGCAGAGAGGGATGAATCATTTTTATCTCTCCACAGCTCATCAGACCCCACCGCTCTCCACACACCAACTTCTCCGAAAATGTTTTTCCCTCTGAGGCGCTATTTAAAGACGCCATCACGCTGTTTCTCCTCTCCGTGTGTGTCCTTGTCACTCTTTCTTCCTTTCTTTTTGACACACACATGCTCCCCTTGACCTGATTTCCGAGACACTTAATATGGCTGCCGTGAAGAAGAAAACAAGGAGACAAATCTCCCTGAAATCCTCAAAATATCACAGAAAGGAAGGCCGAGCAGTCATCTGCTCTCTCTCTTCTGTCTGTCATCAGCCGCTCCACCTGCATCTCCTCCACTCTCCATCTCCAAATGGTTTGGTAGGACGACATGACAGGAGAGCAGACGCCACAGTTGGGACAAGGCGGCCTGATGTGAGGGATGCACGGATAGACGGATGAGTCATGCACGTCAGGCATGGAGAGGATGGCTGCTATGATGACGACGGGCTAAACCTCGACGGAAACGGAACGCAGGGAGCAAAAGGAAGGTGAAAGTAAACGGCACATCTGCTCACATCGGGTTTGGGGCCCGCCACGGAGCCGGGGCAAGTGAAGGTCACAAACTCGTGGCATCTTTTGTGAACCACAAAACTGCAAACTGGAAGAAAAAACACAGAGAACAACACCCAGCGGGGAAATTAACAGAGGAGAACATCTACTGCAGAAAAGGAGGAATAACTGGTTTTGTCTTTACCTTGACATTGGAATCCCTGTTTGCCGATGCCCCTGAGGGAAAAAGGCACATGGATTAAGAGACAAAGTAAGAATACGTTGTTTCCAAGCCAGCAGAGTGTAGATTTCACTGCCAAGACAGATGGTGCTGCTGCAATGTGATAAGTTACAATACAAGTTGAGACTCATCAAAAAGCACACCCACTTGATAGACAAAGCCATTGTGTGTGAAATTTGTGGATCTTTAAGCCACACTGCTGACCAGGTCAAGTGGTGTCAATCCTTGTCATATACACACACACACACACACACACACACACACACACACATTACACTAACACAACTCTCCTCTTTTAAGAACCGCTGTGTTGGCTAGTTTCCAGTGTCTCCTTAGAGCTTTAATTGAATAATTAAAGCCATTGATTGACCAAAGTGTCCACTCAGCAGCTCGCCTGCTGTGAATCAAGTTTTCATTAGAAAGGCAGACAAACAAAATGCCCCTGAGAGCTTCTCCACAATGCTGCCGGAGCTCCCAGAGGTTCACAGGAAACTGACCCTAATCACTGATTTAAAATGCGTTCAACATTTGTCTGGGTAATAACTACAGATTGCTTTGCACGGGGTGATCCGATCCTTGATCAACATGCAACCCAAGTCTCTGTCTGCAGCAGCCTCAGTGTATCAGGTCAGTTCTGCTTTTCGACCAGCAGAGAGCATTAGAGGTCCAAAGATAGATTTGGAGCAGACGGCTACTGTTGCTTCTTGGCCAGATATCACAGGGAATTTAATGCATTTCAAGTTTAATGATGCATTAGAAAACCTATGCAAATTGAAAAAAAGGTGCCATAAAAACAAGAAAGAGCCCTTATATATGTCACGGTTAGTAACACCAGTGCTTCTACTAAAACAAGTGTGAACATCTGCTGTATAAAATACCTGTTAGATGTGTCCTTTGATCGGTGATGTATGACCATTGAGAGCAGCAGGTCAGGGACTCACACTGAACTACGACACCTTCATGTCTCTTAGACAATTACAGTTGAAATGTTGATGATAGGTGAAGGAGCCACACGTGGCACAAACCAAACCCCTTTACGACTCTAAATACAACAAAATTACACTTCAAAAATGCTTGCTATCGTTTCTAAGTCTTTTAATTAATCTACCAATTGCCTCCAGGGCTACAATTCCCACATTGAGAGCTGCTGCTCTAACACTCTGTGGGAAGGAAAGAAGTTTTTTCACTCTGAACTGTGCTGCATGCAGCCAAGACAGTTGGAGAAATGTCCTGAAAGCCTCCCAGAGGCTACTGGCAAATGCACTGCCCTGTGTCCAACATACAGCACCAGCATATGTCCAAACACACACACACACACACACACACACACACACACACACACACACACACACACACACACACACACACACACACACACACACAGCTTCACTGGAAAGAGCAGCTAACTGCATGGTTGTTTGCATGGATATTCTTGAACCCAAATGCTTGCATGTCTGAAATCATTTACTCAAGTGCTCCATCTCAGTAACGTTTTCAGGCATTGGCCATTTAATAGTTTTTAGATGTATTTTCACTTGATTTTATTTGCATTGCCTACTATTTTTTAGAATAGTTTTCATATTCTGCTATTAAGCTGTAAATTGTTTGCCTGGTTAAAAACCACGTGTCTTCAAATACTTCAAAAACCAGCTTTAAAAAATGCACTTTTCCAAATTCCAATTTATCCAATGATTATGAAAGTGTTTTAAAATACAACTTTAGAGTTTTAATTTGTTTTGTTGATTTAAGAGTTAATTTCATTGCTTATACTTAATAAAAATGTTCACTATCAAAGGTTTTTGGGAGGATTTTTGAAAGCAGAACCCTCCAACGCTTTCTGATGAGGCATTCTGCTGTTGTGGTATTTACGGTACACCAATTTTAATTCCATAATGTCTTTTTTGGCACTGCAGGAGCTTGGCTAGGTCTGAAAAACAAACACAAATGGGCAGGATCTAATTTAAGTTTCCAATGAGTTGCATTATGGGAATTGTAAGATGCAGCATTTTTGGAGCTTTGTTCATGCTCCAGAATAATAGTCATTTAGACCAGTGCTTCGGTGGATTTTTGGAGTTCCACATCTTTATGGAAGGGAAATACCTTAAACATCTAAATAATTCTTCCCCCGCGGCTGCCTGCGCGTGTCTGTATATGTGCATGCGTACTGTTGCTGGCAAAAATGTCCTAATTGAGATGTGGCTCGTGTGTATACGTGGGTCTGCATGTGTGTGATGAAGCTCCTCGAGTAACTGCTGTACTGTGTGGGCTGAAGGTGAGGACATGTGCTCAGATCAGGTCAGTGTGGTAGGCCGGTTCTCCAGCAGGCAGCTGCAGCTAGTTTAAGAGAGAAGGAGTGCAAAGAAAGTCAGGCTGAGTATAGTGGGATGCGTGAGGAGGCGGCGGCGGCGGCTTATGAACCGCTAAGTTGGTATCTGTGTAAATGTGCAGCTGTGTGTGTGTGTGTGTGTGTTACCAGATGAAGTCAGTGCAGTGGCTGCAGAACGTGGGCTGTTTGAAGAAGCGGGCAGTGAACTGGTGGTCTTTCACCTCCACGATCCTCTTGTGTTTGAGCGCCCCCCTCCTCTGGAACACGGGCACCCTGGCTGGAGGGGAGAGGGGCGAGGGCAGCGGGGAGACACCGGGGGAGGTCGCCGATGCTGGAGAAGCCAGTGTCAACGGGGCGAGGGAGGGGGGAGGGGACACCGGGATGGACATGTTGCCTGAAAGATACAGTATAAAGGGGAGGAGGGGGGGGTGGATGAGAGTCAGTGAGGAGGGTATAGTTACGATACAGGCGAAAGACCTTGAACAAGGAAGAGGGGAGGGGAGGAAGCAATGACAGGGGAGGAAAAGAAGGAGGAGGGGGGGGGGGGAACTGGAATGGGTCATGGTAGCAACAGGAGTCGTAATGATGGCACGTGGGACGCACGGCGCCGCGAAGGAGGGCGTGATGGAGAGAACGATCGAGAAAGAACAGGAAGTGCAGAAGAAGATGGAGGGAGTAGAGGGATGGTGACGCGTTGGGTGATAGAGAACAGAATGGTTAAATGAAGGACGTGGAATAAGGAGACAGAACCCTCCTAAGAGACTCGGAGACGCTAAACGATTAGTGCAACTCACTGATTGTCCTAAATACCCCGTGTCCATTGTACCTACATGTCCCTGCCGCTTATATCTCTATCCCCTCGGCAGCGATGACTAAACCAACCTCACATCCTGGTCATTATGTCAACTGTGCCTCCTGTTGCCATGTCGACAACTCCCCAAACTGCTCCCATATTAGAGCGTGTATTCTATGTCCGCTTCCAGCTTCCAGCATGCCCCTATTAGCAACGAGTTCCATTTCAGAAGGAAAGTTTGGACCTGAATAATATGTACATGTCTACAGGGAACGTGATGCCCGTGATGTATAATAGCAAAACATCATCTGCTGAGATTGTGGCAAGAGTTGCACACATCTTAAATAAGGAATGAAACCCCCAAAGAGATTTAATGAATAAATAAATATGCCCATAACAACAATTCAAAAAAAACAAAAAAAACATGCCAGATGAAAATCTGATGAAATGATGGTTTCTCAAAAAAAGGAAGCAGAAACTAATCAGTCAAAATGGTGTAGGAAGAAGAAGGTGAGAAGGTTGGAACAGTGCTCAGAAACTTGTAAATGAATTTAAGCAAGAAATATGTATTCAGAAAATGTGTGCATATGGCAAAAAAACACAAAGTTGTAATACCTGAATTTTGGGCGATTTTGGAGGAA
Organism: Gasterosteus aculeatus; assembly: GCF_964276395.1. Taxonomy (NCBI): domain Eukaryota; kingdom Metazoa; phylum Chordata; class Actinopteri; order Perciformes; family Gasterosteidae; genus Gasterosteus; species Gasterosteus aculeatus. The sequence goes on along the minus strand of NC_135707.1, from coordinate 7,898,546 downwards.
TAGCTTGACTTAAGGACAGCTTCCTTCTCTTCCTCCTCCCTTTCTTCTCCTTGTTGGGCTCACTTCAAAAGAAAGGGTAAGGTGTCACACCTGTAGCTGGCTATCTCAATAAAAAGCAGATGAAGACGGTGCTTTAGTCAAAAAGAATCAGCCAAAAATATAAAATTAAATAAAAATAATTTACAAAAAAGCCAAAGCAATAAGCGATTCAAGTTTTCAATGGACCAAAGATAGAAGAGGGAAGCGGTGTGTATATCCGTTAACCCAGAGGCAGGGTGAGGAGGAGGACAAAACAGAGAGGTGGTATTCTCTTTCCAAGATTGACTCTGTTTTTACTAAGAAGATGAGAGATGTAGCAAGAGAAAGAAAGAGAGAGAGGACGAGGAAGACGAAGGGAGAGAGAGAGAGAGAGAGAGAGAGAAGAGCGATTGAGGGGAACAGGCAGCGATTCATTTTTAAATCTGGGTTACTTCTCTCAGGAGAGGGTGAGGGAGGTACAGGAAGGAGGACGGATGAGACAGAAGCTGCCATTTTTGCCACCAACATTACAGTATGGACAAGCGAGCGCCAACTGTCTCTCACTTCCTCTAGTGCCAGATGGACGGAGGGAAGGACGGGGAGAGAGCGAGAGAGAGAGAGAGAATGGCGTCTGGAAGAAAACAGAAGAGAGCTTCAGAGGTGCATTAACCGACAACTAGAACCGGAAATGACTGCTTAGAAGACTTGAGTATCAACGGGCCTGTGAAATAAACAACCCCGTTAGCTTTTCTCTGCTACGGAGCCGCTAAAAGCATTTTTATTGCGTCTACAATTGGTCCTGAGATCAGAGCGGAGACGTGACAAGGCAGCCCCAGTGTGCACTGAAACCAGGTCAGCTAAGCCTGATGGGAAGACGGTCACCTAGAGGGAAAACCTGTTTGTCCATTGATCGCCCTCACATTGTCAAGGACACACACACACACACACGTGTTTGTATCAACATCTGCGTTGTATTATCTGAGGCACAGGAACAGTGTATCTTTCTAATATTTGTATCGCTTTCATTAATGAATCCCAAACAAAGCTGTAAAGAAAAAGTTTAACATTTTTGGGGATTCACTTATTTGTTTCCTTGCCGAGAACAAAACACATCTGGTGTGTGTAAGAAGCAGCAGCTGGTTGGCTTAGCTAAGCATGAAGCACCAGCACCTCTGAAAGCTCACAGATCAACATAATCCCCACACAAATCAACTGTACAAACACGTCATGCAACGTGCTAATCAATGTCTCATTTGCAGCCTTTATGCTAAGCTAAGCTAACCAGCTACTCTAGCTTCATAGTAACTGTACAGACACGAGAACGGTATCGGCCTCCTACAACTCTCAGCAAGAAAGTGAATAAGTGTATTTCCCAAAATGTCCAATTATCCCTTCGACCCCGCAACTCGATGGCTCGACGCACACACACAGAAACCCACACACACACACACACACAGAATTAATCACATTCCATGTGTGCACGTGATCTACGGGACAATCTGCGGGAGGAGGGAGCAGCAGGCGGGTGCGGGGGACGAAGGGGTGGATTGTGGTGGGACGGAGAGACCGGCAGCGGGAGCGAAGGGTTGAAGGTCTAATTGATGGAAATGTAGGTTATTAGTCTCCTGATGAGGACACTGGCAGGGAATTAATTAACAATTATAATTAGCTAAGATTGTTAGAGAGCAAAATGGTGTCAGCCAACAAGATAAGCGTGAGCTAGCGTGCATAAGCCCGTGTGTGTCGTTATTACTGTATGTGTGTACTGAAAGCCTGCGTGAACAATGATATACATGTCATTTCTGCATTAGTCATGCTGAACTAGCAGCTGATTGGAAATGATGGGGGGGGGGGGGGACTTTCCTCACACACAAACCGTCACCAGACCGCTCGCTATGGAGCCGCCGTCCACGTCTTCATTGGAGTCTTATCTCCAACCAGTCACGTACTTGTTCTTGTTGTCACAAAAAAAAAAAAAAAATGCGGAAGTTGTCCTCACATAGTGTGAGAGAAAAAACAAAAGGGGGGCGGTGGGGGCCACAGAAATAGGAGCTGGTAGGCCGTGCACTGCTCAGAAATCAGCACATTGAAAAACAAAGCACACGAGCGGCTCACAGCGTCTCCGCTGCACGCGGCGTGATGAGTAAGCACTTGTGAATATAAAGTGTCCGTATCAGTGTGCGTTTGCGTGCCTATCGGAGCGCGCTGCACAGTGTGTGATCACGGGCCACGAAAGCGAGCTGGTGTGTGTGTGTGTGTGTGTGTGTTTGTGATACATTAAGGCTGTAAACTAAAAAGACGCTCACACAGCGGCGGAAGGAAAAACATAAGATTGGGCCGGCGCGATTATGACTTGACAGAAAATGATATAAAAGCGCGGATAGAGGGGAAGATAAAATGCAACGTATAAACAAGATGACAACAGAAAAAAAGGACGATTACAGATCAAATAAGAAGACGCACCAACATCCGTCTCTCCACTTTAACAATGATCAATATTCTGTGACAGAACTGGAAGCGTTTGCTGCCATTTCTGATCATGAACACTTTCCCAATGAGCCTCCCTCTCTCCGCTCTCCCTCGTCTCGTTCAGTCTACAGATGGCCGTCTTATTATTTCTGACCACGGCCTAATGAAACAGAAAATCCTCCTTCGGTGGAATCTTTTTTTGGGGGGGGGGCATTTGGCACTTCACCAATTACACGCATCCCTTATTGTCTAACGAACGCTCACTCACGTCGAGCACCGCTTCAACCTGGCTGGCTCGCTGGCGTTCTTTCTCCTCCAATGAAATTAAAGCAAATTGACTTGCCTAACTGTTGTTTGTGGAACCGGGCGAGAAGTGGTGTCTGAGGTAATCATATCCACCCTGTTAAATTCGTCTCTTCAGAACCAATTGGCTCTGTTTGCTTGTATTGGTTTTCTGTTGGGATGTGCTTCTATTTGCTTCCTTTAATGAAGAGTGGTCTACCGTGTTTTTGGAAGGGAGCAACAAACCTCCACGCCAGTCAGATGAGACATTTGGCAGGCGGCGAGGGCTTTCGGCATGGCCTACAAACTCCCAGCGCCGAAGCAAATAAGCCCGCGCTCAATATTTGCTTTACTGCTGACCTGCCTCTCAGCAACAAATACTGCTAAAATAGAAAAATCCTATGGACAAATAAGAGACAGTTGTGTACATTGAATCAAATTTACCGCATGGAGTCATGGATTTCGGTTTGTGGATGGCTTACGAGGGACATTCAAGTATTTAGGAGAGTGGTATAAGGGCTGAAAATACATTAAACCAGTTTAATGTAACATATAACGCCCATGCCTCATGGGTTAATAATCTGCTGCCTTTCCCATTTTCTTTAGTACCACTATGTTACAGGATGTTGTTTTTGCATACTTGTCTGCTGCTTTATGTGCAAAAAGCTGTTGGTTGATTTTGAGGTGAAACTTTAAATTTGAAAAACTGATGTTTTGTGAGAAGATGTGTGAAGAAAACACGGCATTTACACAAAGTAAATGCTACAGTTGTTAACGCTGTTTAACAAAAAATAGTAGTCATTGCCTAATTTCATTTAGTTGCCTATTTTGACATCTAACAGTAGAGAGGAACAGAGGAACATGAACGTTATTCATATTGCGTTGTGTTTCTGACTCCCCAATGAATTTTGAATTTGAACAACTGCTTGAACTAGACAAGCAGAATATTATCATTTCATGATCTTTTTTTATATTCTTTTTTATCTACCTACATAACAACAGTTACCAAGTCCGGCTTGAGCCGTCCAATAGGATTGTGTTATCCTGTGAAAGACGTGTGCTCTATCAAGGTCGGGGCCTTGAGCGAAATGAGTTTGGGGCCGTCGCCAAGCCGATAGATCGTCAACTGACACCAGTGAAACAGGCATGTGAGCTGTTACGCGTTACCATTCACAGTATGTGCAAAACACTAACAAGGACTCGAAGCCTCAGCTGCGAAACCTTCCTTACTTCTGCAGGTGTGGAAGAGAAGGTGCTCAGGGAGGAGGATGGAAGCAGGAGGGCAGGAGATTCGGGGTAAGAAGGGAGATTGGATAATGAGGCGAGAGGAGAACAAGGTAAAGTCTGAGGATATCTTAATCTTCAACCCAGTTGGGTAGGTGGCATTACACACACACACACACGCACACAAAGGCAAACAAGGATGTATGAATCATTTTGTCCAAGATGCGCTGGTAATGTTGCTTCAAACATATCGACGGCTCTTTTGAGGACAGCCAGCACACGTGTATGTAGCCACATACATGTAGCCACACATACTGGCAGAATTTGCATACAAGTACTTAAATTACAGTGTATTCTCTGCGTTTCTGTTTTCTTACAATATCAACTAATTAATCCGTCACCGATTTTTCCAACTTCTCCTCCGACTGCCTGTTTTGAATGGATGATAAGAAAGCATGGACACATGGAAACAGACAGACACACACACGAGGAAAAACAAACGATTATCTCTCACCTAAATACACAGACAAAACAAACAGTGTCGTATCGGCTGTGGGTCAGTTAGCACATTTGTTCCTGACCTCGGTCCAGTGCAGCTCCTGTGAAAACGGCGACAGAGAAAAGAAGCTTGGGGGGGAAGAACGCATGAGATGAAAGAGTTCCTGGGTGGGTTTTCTTTTTCAACTTCAGAGATCAAGCCGATGGGTTGTACAACCCTGCGGCGCTGCACAGATGATGAAAGGGAAACCAAACTCCCCCTCCACATGTACTGCATGTGTGTGATAACAGTGTGTGCAGATGTACGCCGACGACAATTAAGGAATTCTGTGCGTGCATATCTAAAGAGTCCAATGGATTACACATATAAAAGACAATAGTGTCAGCAAAAGCTCAGTTAAACAAAGACATCATCAGTGAAATGCAGTTGAAAAAAAGGACAGATCTTAAAAAAGGGATTAACCAGAGATATAATTAATATATTATAATGTAGAGAACAATGACATGACAGAGTGAGTCGTGGGAAATAGAATTGAAAGGAAATCAAAACAGAGCGACGAAGAAGACCTTGATATTGGCAGAATACTGAGAGAGATGGAGGGTGAGCACAAGGGCCACTGCACCGCATTGCAAGACGCGGTGCTCGTGTCCCTCTAGAGAGAGAGAGAGAGAGAGAGAGAGAGAGAGAGAGAAATCTTTAACCCCTGCACCACAGACATGCGTTATAAATCCCATGGGACCCAGGGGCAGATCAGTATGGGATCAATCTACTGCACCAGGACGCAGCCCTCTCTTTCCATTCATTTCCCAAACACCGCTCATAAGTCACTGTACTGTGTGTGTGTGTGACCATGAAGAGCTGACTGAGGACAGGGTGCTATAAGAGGGAGGAGAAGGGAAAAGGAGGGGCAAAGAATGGAGCAGATATCTGTGTCGACCGCAGTTATTTATCAACAGTCCAGATCTAGATCGTGCGCATTTTACAACTCAAGATAAAAGCAGAGCTGAGCAGCTAGATCGCTAAATGGAATGTACATTTCCTGTATTTTATTTGCATTGAAAAAAAGCTAAAAAGCAAATCCATCACCGTTGGCGTCTAACTGTTGGCTTTAAGATGAATGATGAGTGATAACTCCTCCACGTAGCAGATCAAGGATCCGTTTATCAGCTCCACTTTCCCATCGTAGCCATCAGAGAGAAAAGCATAACACCGACCCCAGATCAGTGTTTTGGGACACCGTGATCATACTGCCTGTAACTCAATCTTATTAGAGCGTTAAGTAATTACTGCATGTACACGCGGTGGCCTCACAATGCAATTAGCCATTAGCCCATCACACTGACAAACCATGGCTAATTAGCAGATCGCAGGCACGCAGGAAGCAGAACAAAACATATTTGATACCCCCATCAACATTCTTGTACAATAGCATGTGTAAGGTACCGTTTAGATGTTTCGACATGCTTGGTTTAGCAGCATTTTTTAAGAACTCAGTCGTATCAGTGACCACGTTCAAAAGTGGTTTTGAGAACAAAGAGATTTCCCCACAGAGGACCAAACAGTGTTGAAACTAGTTCAAATTCAGTTTCACCGTTCTGAGTTTTCGACTAAATTTGACCATGAAACAACCACAACGAAAGAAAATAAAAAGCCATCAATAAAGGTTCCCAATTAAAACATAATTCAAAAGGTCTAAAGATGTCTCCAGAGGAAGCTGCATTGGGGTCAAACTGTTAAAGTTTGTTGTAGCAGAGCTGGTCGGGTGGCTCTGACTCAGCCGCTGTTGTTGAGAGTTGAGGCCGAGTGTTCTGTGTGTTGCTCTCTTTCAGGGTAAAAGAAGTGGATTGTGTTAGGTCAGCTCCGGCCAGATCAAAGCTAAAGTCTGACAAGAACCAAGAAACTTCTGAGAAATATATGCAAGCAAGCAAGCACACACACACACGCGCGCGCACAAATACCGCACACACATCCTTTGGCAGAAGACTTCCTGTCAGAATGCCAAAGAAACTACTCTTTGAGCTCTCCATAAATTTACTTTGAAGGAGTTCTGACGGGCTATTAGCTTCCATGGAAAATACCGTCACAAGAGAAAACACACACACACACACACACACACACGCCCGCACAGTAAAATCTGAAGGCCCCTTATTTATAATCAAAATCGTGACAAAAGAACTGGAAGGAAACACAGCACCACTGGCATTAATTAAAGAGAATCATATTTTATGAAGCAATTCTCAGGAAGTAAGTGCAGCACTGACCCTCCAGCCCCACCCCAGACAGACAATGTCAAATAAACTAACACATTTAAAATTAGGGCGCAGACCAGACCAGTCTGGGCTAGGAGCAACATCACCCCACTAGCAACCCGCCTTAGCAACCCATAAGTAGGCCTACAGTGCTGGCGAGGTTACTAGAGCAGAAGTGGGCCTTGCACAATGCTGGAAACACACACACACACACTGGTTTCTGTGGGTATATGTGCCCTGTCACTGTGGTAGGTTAAGCCTGGCATGGTGCAACATGCAGACCCTGGACCTGGTGAGTGTAACGTGTGGCACTCCTGTGTTTCCTTGATATAATTCACGGCCGCTTGCGCCAATGAAGACCCTGTTTGAATTCCGGAGCGCCACACGTGTTGCTTCCCAGGTGACTGGGCCAGTAGAAAGAGGGGATGAGCTTGAGGCTGCGCCCGGGATCGCTTACAACTCAGAAACTGGACTGGCCTGGAGCACGCTGTGCTAGGCTGGACTGGACTGTTCAGTACATACAATTCAACCAGACAGTAAATGTGATAAATCAAGGCAGATAGGGACAACGAGGTAAATCAAAAAGAGGAGCAAGTCAGCAAAGAAAAACAAATTGAACCTGACCACTCCAAACGGGGATTGATGGATCAGAACAGGCAGGACAGTGAGAAGCAAGAGTGCAAGACTATATCACAAACTCTAGAAACAGATAGCTCAAAACAGGCAGAGCAGTGAATGTACTTAACTTCCTCCACTAACAAAGTGTTATTTTACACAAATTAATTTAGAGCAGTTTTGGTGTGTGTGGCCGGACGTGCATTGTGTCGCACGTGTGCCTGTGAGGGATGATCGGACTACTTGAGGAGTAGCTTTAGATTGCAGCTTAGTGAGTGCTAGAGGAAGATGAGGATCATTGGCTGAGTGATGTACGCATTGTGTGTTAAATATGCATGCACAGCAAAGTGTGAGCGTATGAGTCTTTCAGAAATAGCAGTAGAGGGGGAAAAAAGCAGAGGGGGAGTGAAGGAGAGTATTACAGAACCATGCTGCAGTGGGTTTTTTCAAATGACTAGTGCTCATGCAATACAAATGGAGTAAATGGCATGTATCCTCTCAAGACTTTAAATACTAGAAATACACAGGCAGAGACGCAGTTGTGTCCTGACTTGTTTGAGGCTATCAGTGATCCAGAGCTTCTGGGATTACATGCAGGGCAGCATAAACCCACGATTTACAGATTAGGTGATCAACACGATACCGTTGCCACTTCAAGCCAAACCAGTCCAGTCTAGATCAGCATGGACAGCAGACCGCTCACCACCATTCTGCCCCTCAGCATTCTTCCGACGGGAGCTTTAGAGTATTTCACCTTGCACTGGTTAAGGTCGGGACTGAGCTGGGAGGAGCATAAGCAGATTTTGACCAGTGCTTTGGAGAAAGTGAAGGACATTATGCTATATTACCCAGCAGGCACCAGGTGGAGGCGGTGCGGAGGACACCATGGCAACGCCATGAAAATGCCATGGCAACACCATAGCAACTGTGGCCTCATTTGCTCGCTGGTGGTGTGGTACAGCCCAGACTTGCTACAGTGGCATGGTCGTCAGATACACAATTCAGTCACATAAGTAATAGTAACATTGTTCAATAATTATTTCATCAATCAATGAATTGATCATCATCATCAACAATCAGTCAAAAGGAGCAAGAACACAGTATCTACTGGTCTCTGTTTTTTGCTAAGTGAGAGACAGACAGAAGAATGAGCTGATGAAAAAGAAAACGATCAAAGAAAAAAGCAAAAGGTCAATGGGTGGGTTAATTAACAAAGTGGTGTGATCACCTTATGATCACCAAACTTTAAGGTGGAGAACGCTTGTTGATGAAAACCAGAACGAGCAACAAAGGAGAACGCAAAAGAGGCAGCAAACTGTGTGAGAGAAACATGCCGATGGGTAAAAGCAGCGAGTGTCAAAAGTAATGTTAGGTAGTACGAGAGGAGTGAAAGACTGATAGCTATAGTAGATACAGATGAAGAGAGAGTTTAGACTTTTACTTGTCTTTTTTGTCACAGGCACTAATGTCTTCACAGTCATATAGGAGGAGTCGAAATTCAAAAATGATTTCAGTGTCTAGAATCGCTACAAAGCTAAAACATTTAAAACTATTTCATCTAACACTTCCTCCAAATATACCAAACTTAATATATATATATACACCTGTATGTATATATATGTATATATTTATTTGTACATATATATTTCTTTATAGATAAATGATATAATTCAAATGATAATTGAATACATAAAATATCTCAGTTAAATCACAGTATAACATGGTACATTCTCAAAAACATAGTATATTTTAATATATTATTTTTTCTTAGCATAAAAGAAAAATAAACAAAACAAAAATAAGCCAGAGGGTTTTTAAGAGTCACTTCTGTTCATGCAGTCACAGACTTAAGTATTAGCGCCTCAATAGAAATCAATAATGCTCAATGACATACCAGGTTTAAGCCCTGTTGATTGGTTGAAAATGACTGTGCTTTAATACACAGGAACCAGTCAAACTGGTGCGGTGGTTTCCACTGTTGGGAGTAGAGCGAGCTTACTACCTGGGTCCTCAGCCTTTGTTACAATTGAACAACTAACCCCCCCCTCCCCCCCCCCACCAACATCGCAAATCTCTTTGATTTCATTCAGCTAAACATGCAATGATTCTGCTTTTCCAAAAGGATGGAAAACAGCAAAAACATTTCTCAAAATTTCATTTCTCAAGATTTTAGATGTTGTTTTTAAAAAATATTGCCCCACGCAGACTTAGAAAAAAAAGCAATCCATGTGCAGATCAAAGGTACAGCCTGCCGCCATTGAAAGGCAAAGGAGAATAAGGGGAATTGAGAAGGTCGACTAACCTTTCGATCTGTGACGACATGCACAAACACAACGTACAGTCCCTCACATAGCAGGTCAACACCACCTCCCCCAACCCCCCCTCCTCCGAGCCATTATCAACAGCATCCAAAAAGCTACAAAGACTTAAAGTAGGTGTTTTTTTGCTACATCATGTCAAAGCTACATTCAACTACAATAGAAGAAGAGCTTGGCTGTGGCTGGTCTTAGTGTGAGAAAGGAGGTGGATATGTGGAAAATGTAGTGTGTGCGTCGCAATGTTGGCAACATTGGAACAATTTTGGCACAACAGTAGATGGCTTTTGGCAAAGCTCCCAGAAGGCCCAACGCCACAGTTCACTACTGTCCCTTGAACACATAGCGTTTTGTATTCCTATTGGTCAGCCAGAGCCAGGTGCTGTGGACTTTAACTCATTTATTTCAATTACATCTGACCAAATTGGATTTAACAATCCACCCAAAAGAAAAATCAGTGAAGATGTGAGCATCTGACTCTTGAAACAAATGTTCTAGAGGAAAAACAATTAGAATGTTTCAGATGCCATTGCATCGCTGTCACATTGAAGGTGGGAATATTGCTCAAAGTGAAACAGTCATCTGATGATCTCGATTACGGGACTTATTACTGACTGCATTCAGTCAAGTCTCAGCTTGTATATGCACCTCAAATTGGAACGTTAAACATTCACAGTATATTGTTCAGTCTTATTTGCCAAAAGGAAATAGTCAAAGCACAAGATCATTACCTCACTCATCTGTGGGACTTTGTGATTTGAGCCTTAGAAACAGTGAATTTTATTGTCCATAACAACAACATGAGTTAACATCAAGTGAATAGTTTTCCACACATTGGCAAGTTATACTACCTGTAAATTGTGCGGTTACAACTGTGGTACGGATCTTTGTAAAATACAATGAATGTTGTGCTTCATATAATCCATCATCTACAAACTCTGCCAAGGTACAATATAGAAGTGAAATACAATAATATCCTAAGAGCTTTTACATTGCACTGCACTTGGTTTTAATAATTACTCTGAATTAATCCTGACGGGCCACTTTTATAAAAATAATAAAATTCATAGCTGCAAAACGTTTGCTCTGTATAATGTAGCTATAATTATGAAACTTACCACGAGCCTCTTGCACAATTGTCTCCAAAGCGCACTTGAATATTATGCAGCCATCTAGTGCCAATTGCAGATATTGCACCATTCATCCCCTTAATTCATTAACATGATGGGGAATTATGCACTGTTTACATGTGAAAAGAAGAGACGCTGCAATCTATGAAAACAAATTACTTGGAAACCAATCTTAAAGCTGTTTAGTGGAAATTTGGCACCGCTCTTAAATCTTTCCCACTTCCAACACAAGCCACATCCAGCCTCCTCTTTATTCAAACACTAACACAATGAGAGACATATATTGATAGAATAAAAAAGAGGGCATGGGGACAAAAGTCTCAGTATGAAAGAAAATAATAGACAGACAAAAAATAAATCTGCTACATGTCTTTTTTTTGTTGTTATTGTTATTTCTCTTTTTAAAGTTCAGTTTGTTGTTCAAATATTTTGAATCTCAGCTGTGTTCGAGCTCTCGTTGGAACAGAGACATGAGAAGCTCCAACAGGTAGAAGGGCAAGGAGGTTCCTGTTCAATCTGTTTGGTGAAAAGGGTTTTTTAGTAAAACATGACATCACGCAGATGGTCCTGGGGTAGAGCTAGGTGGGTCTGACGGTGTCAAAGGAGGTCGAAGGGCTAATAGTTAGCACTGTCCTCACTGCCCAGTGAAAGGTGATCAGGCAGGCAGAGTGCATGAGAGAGCTGACTGCATTGCTTTTCATATCAACTGATTTACAAAAGGGAAGAAGTGGGGGAAGTATCTCCAAGACCAAGACGCAGTCCAACAATCCAGTTCAAAAGCCAACAGCCAATGAGGACAGGCAGCCAGAGTCTACTGACTAAACACTGGCATCTTTTGGGAGAGGGTGGGTCTGTCCACGTCCCACCGAGGTGTGTTCTCAAAGCCAGAGGGAGGGAGACGTTTCGAGCATATATATCTGCGAGTGTGTACGAGGGCATGTGTGTGTGTGTGTGGGTTTGTGCATGTGTGTGTGTGTGTGTTTGTGTGTACAAACATGACATCATTACTCACAAGCTGGAGACTACTCTTATCCATAGTTGTGACTCGGGGAGGGGAGGAGAACCGAAGATGACATCACAAAGCTCAGTTCTGAGCGGAGAATAAGTTCGGGAGCTTCCGCCCCCCGTGATGCAGCATCGCCTTCACTCTCGTCGTCGTGGGAACCATCCAAACGGATGTAGCTCACCCTGGTGTGCCGTCTCACCGTCGCCCTCACGAGCACGCTTACGATGGAGCGGGTGGCGGTGGAGTTGCTCTCGCTAGCAGCACAACTACCGTCCCCACCAGTTGCCGCAGTAATGGTCGCTAATTGATTACCTATGTTTACCAAGGCAGCCATACCTCTGGTGTCATCCCTGGCTGCAGCTGCCATGGCGGTACGGTTCTCAATAGCAGTGGTGCTTGCTCCCACGTCTCCCTCTCTCCTCTCCCCCTGTCATACCTCGCTCTCCAGGCTGGAGAAGTGGGCCGACCCTCGGCGAGAGCACAGGCTCTTGGCTTTGAGTGGCAGGTGCGGGGAGTAGAACCTCGTTGGCTGTGGCCCCGAGCGCAGTCTCTGATACTGGAGTTTGGCACTGGCCGAAGCCTGTGCCTGGCCCTGGCCGACCATCCCTGCCCCTGCTGGTGGTGAAACAGAGGCCGAGGAGGGGGGAGGCGGGATGGGCATCGGTAGGGAGGTGGGAGACATGGACGGCTGCGGTGGCGACGGCGAGGGCTGAGGCGGATGGTCTGTGGGCTGTGTGCTGAGGCTGAGGTTAGATTGGCTGCCTGATTTGGCCTGACTGGAATCCGGTTTCGGGGGCAGAGGCTTGGGGCGAGAGCCGCCGCTGAAGCTGTGGCAGTGGGGGATAAGCTCTTCCTGGCTATGGGAAGTGGCTCCTCTCTTGGAGTGGGAGGAGTGCGAGTGGCTGGCGGGATGTGGGTAAGGATGCGGTTGAGGATAAAGGCTGCAGGAACACATGGTGGCCTGTCCTGCTTCTCCCCTACTGTTTCTAGCTCGTCCCTTGCTCTTCCCTCCTCCACTCTTCCACTTTTTCTCACCCTTCACAGGGATCTTGTCCATCGACCAGTACCTCCTAGGAGGAGGGAAGGCCGGGGGGGGTGGCGGCCACTGTGAGCCGAGCCCTCCACTCCCTCCCCCTGAGCCCCAACCTACTCCTGTCCCTGGCCCCCAAAAATCAGCACCAATCCATCCCTCCGCCCGCGTTCCCAGTAAGGAATCATCCCGACTGTTGATACTGCCCCCTTTTTCTCGGGAGGGGTAGGTGCCAAAGAACCAGCCTCCTCCCCCTATGCCCCCGATCCCCGCGCTGCTTCCCCTCGCACCTCCCTCCCAGTATCTTTCAAAACGACCAAACTCCCCTGACGAGCCATCGTCTGAATAACTGTCCTCTGCCCTGGCCCTGTCTCTCTCTGACTCAGACACTGCCCCCCTACCTGCTCTCTTACCCCTCTCCCCCACCCTCTCCCTCACCCTCTGCCTTTCCTCCTGTTGCTCATCCTCATCTTCGTCGCCATCCTCCGATTCCCACTCAGGGAAGGAAAGCCCTTCTCTTGTCCGTGCTTTATCTTTTTCATAATGCATTAACAAAGGACGCCGCTCGCCAACTCTCCCACTGTCGTCTCTGTCCATCCCGCTGCTTCTTCTCCGCTTGGAGGACGGAAGGAGTGGGTGGAGGGAAGCTGGAGGAGTATTAGAATCATCACCTCTTCCATTCACCCAAAACTTCACAGATGCAGGGAGTTTGTTGAGGTTAGGGTAACGTTTATTGGGGATAAGATGCCTAGAATGGGAACGGGAGGATTTGGGACGCCTCTCCCTGCTTCTGCTGCTGTCCTCCTGTTCCCTGTCATTGCCATCATCTCCTTCTCTCCTTCCTCTCTCCCTGTCTCCTTCCCATGAATCCCGTCCTTTCTCCCCAAATGTGTTACGATACTGCGTAGAGAACGAGTAGTCTTGTATTCCTCCTTCTCTGTCTCCTTCTACCTCCCCTTCCCTCTCTGGCTCTACATCTCCCTCTTCTGGCTCTGAGCGTCTTCCCCCAATAGATTTCTTCCTTTTCTTTGTCTTAAGCTCCTTTTTCTTTTTCTTTTTCACCTTTCGCCGCTTTCTTTCCCTCTCTCGCTCTCTCTCCCTTTCCTCCCTCTTTTTCTTCTTTTTGTTCTTTTTCTTCTTCTTCTTCTCTTTCTCCTTCTCTTTCCTCCTCTTCTTTTCCCTTTTTTGCCTCTCAGCATCTCCACCCACTCCACTCCTCTCTCGCTCACTCCAGCTGGCCCACCATTCTTGGAGCTGAGACAGTTGGCTTCCCCCCCTCTCCCTCTCTCGTTCCCTTTCTCTGTCACCCCAGGATGAGCGTGGTTTCCTGGGGGGTATGGGTGGCGGCAGGCGCCCATGGCTGAGGGAACGAGGCTGAAGAATTGAGCGTTCCCTCTCCCTCCCCCTACCAATGAGGAGGCTGGACTCTTCCGTCAGCTCCTCGTCGTCATCATCGTCCTCTCCATCTATTCCTCCAGTCCTGTCCCGTGTGCTCCTAGAGGAGCTGTAAGAGTAGGTGGGAGAGGTGGAGCGCGAGGATGAAGCAGACGAGGACGTGGATGTGGACGAGGTGGTTGACGAAGAAGTGGAGGACGTATAGTGCAAAGATGCAGAGGGCGAAGGAGGGGTGTAAGAGGGGCTGAGGGGTACTGGCACAGGAAGTGAGAGCGGGGGAGAGAGGGGGCGTGCCCTCCTCCCTCCTCCCTCCCTCACTCCATCTCGTGCTCCTCCCCTCTGCCCCAGGGGCAGAATGTTCTCATACAGAGGCCCTCCAGGCTCTTTGGGCTTCTTGGGCCTACGCTTCCTCCAGAAGGATGAGGGGAGAGGGGGAGAGGGGTGTGGCAGCGGGGGTGTAGGAGGCAGAGGGGCCTGACTCTTAGGCGGCAATCTGGGAGTGCCCAGAGGTTTACCGGCCCCTTTCCCCTGACCTCCACTGCCACCTCCCACCACCCTCTTCCCCACCCCGTGGTCCATGCCCTTCTCTGAATAGAAGGCCACACTGGCTGGAGGGGGTTGGGGGTGGCCCCTTGGCATAGTCTTGGGGGTCTGGGACCCTGCCTGCTGCTCCATGCAGGGCCCCAGTCCCTCAGGGTCAATGGGACCATAGTATCTTTTATAGCCTTCAAGTCCCCCACCCCCTCCAGCTGTTGAAGCCCAGTTCGGTGGGACTTTCTGAGCAAAGGGTCCCATGTCAGTGATTGTCCCCCTTACAGCCATTGGGTTGGTGGCTGTAGCAGATTTGGGCAGCCTCCAGCGATCCACCACTGCCAGTCTGCGGTCTGGCCGGGGCAGGAAGGTGGAGCAAGGAAGGGGTGCACCAGCAATGGGGGTGTTGGAGGGACCCAGTGCTGCTCCAGAATGCACCACGGTGGGAGGAGAGCCCGGTAGAGGCGTTTTGTAGACGGGCTGCGGTTGCTGCTGTTGCGGAGGTTGCTGCTGTTGCGCCATGGCAATGACTGGATTGGTCATAGATGTCGAGACAACGTGCGGTTGGGACGGGACTGTAACCATCGCTGTGTGGTGATGAGTGGGCAAAGATTTAGCTCCACCTGGTGCCGTTTCATCCTCAAAGCTACAGCAGCTATACATGCCCTGAGAAAAAGAGAACAAATCGAGACCAGAGTCAGAGAAACAGAGTTTATAAGCAAAGTAAAATAAAATAAAATAAACTGTATTTAGTTGAATATAATGTCCAACACATTAAATGCAAATATAGGAATATACAGAATACAGAAGTGTTTTTTTTGTTCAGTTTTAAAGACTTGCAAGATTGCTATCTATTCCTGTTAATAGTACAGTTGTGCATTGTTTGGTTAGTGGAATTGCATATAGAAATGCATAAATTACGACCACAGTGGTGAAAAATTGTTATCAGTGAAGCTACAATAATCCAATGCACATGGTGGGGGCTTCTTCAGTCAAGGTCACTGTCAAAGGAACAGGATATCCAGGGTGCGAACGGAATTGAATTTCAATTAATCTCTCGAGGTGACAAAGTGGAATTGAATTGACCCTGGACCTCACACTTTCCAGCACTCACATTCAGTAACAGATAAGGGCAGACAGGCACGAGCACACATGTTCTCACACAGTGAGTGTACAACATGTCTGTTCCAATAATATTGTCCTTTTATAGTGTAGAATAGTATGACTGCACTAAATTGTAGGAGTTTTAATAGGTTTAATGGGTTAAAAGTTAAACATTGGCAGCAAAAATGTGGATCCGCATCGGTTCTAAAACACCTAACAGAATGTCTGAAAAACGATATTTTGGTGTGCCAGTCCTAAAAACACGCAACACAAAAACACACATACACAGAGACACACACACACACAAAGATAAAAACACTTACTCTGCTGATTGCCAGGAGAAAGTCTAATTTGCCAGAGCTGGTGGCCATGCAGTGGCGAAGCTTCCAGTACACCAAGTGTTCCCAGGCAAACACCAGCAAACTTAGGCCCATAGCCACCAGCAGCATGTAGAAGACCCCAGCCATGTTGTCAATATCCAGTTTACTGCTCATCACCTCAATTTTGTCATTATGGCAGATACCTGATAGCCAAAGGCGCTCCAGCATCTCAATCTCATCTGTAAAAGGGGATGGGGAGGGGAAGATAAATGAAAAGGGAAAAGGATGAGGTTTAAAGGTGGTAAAAGTAAAGAATGAAAGGGTTATTTCAAGGTTAGAGAGACAGACAGGTAGAAAGACAGAGAGACAGAGAGATAGAGACAGGGCCAATACATAGTGACCAGGGCCAAGCAGGGAGACGGAAAGGCTAATAATAAGCACTAAAGTACAGGTCTACGGTATTGGTTGCTGTTTGCCCATTATCCAATGTGGCTTCTCAAGGTCACAGGTCAGTATACAAAAAGCAGCACTGTGTCCAAAGCAACAAAGAGAAAGGAGCCAGAGACAGAGAGAGAAAGTCTAAAACAATAAAGCAGCACTGAGAAATAAAATGGCACAGACAACCTAATCTCAACGTTGTAACACAGAGTAAATGAGGAGAGGAGAAGGGGAGACCAGGAGCCCCAGTGAGATGGTTTGATAGGTTGAACAAGCATGGACGAGAGGGAGAGGGGTAATGAGAGAGTTGAGAAAAATGTCTCACAAAAAAAAGAGAGAGGGAGCGGTATTGTCTCTCTGTCCACGAACGCATCGAGGGAAATAAGACAGAGACACAGAGAGAGTTAGAGGGAGCTGGAACAAGGGAAGCAGAAATGGAGGACGAGAGGCTGAGATTGTGTCATTATGACAAACAGCGGGAACACTCCTCAGCTTGGAGAGGATGAGGGGGGAGAAAATGGTAAGAATTGTGGTGGGAGAGAGAGAGAGAGAGAGAGAGAGAGAGAGAGAGAGAGAGAAGGGACAGAGCAGAAGGAGAAGATCATAATCATTTAATTGTGGTGGAGGGGTGGTCAGAATCTCCATCAAGGTGGTATGCTCCGGGAGATGCAAGATTCCATGAACTACAAGGAACCAGCCAAGACCCCTTTACCCACCTTTTCATACCGAGTCCAAGCTGCCCTGCTAAACCCGTGATTGGCTGAACGGGCTGCTGGTGTAACCATAGCAATGGACAGCCAGAAGATGCGGCGTATGCTTTGTGGAATTAAAGAGCCGTGTGCTCCGAAAGAACTCCTTATGACGTGATATTTTACTAACAAGTGAAATTGTGAAAGCAGGTTATAAAAGCCAACAAGTCATGCGTGCACTCGCAACACCACACTGCTCTGCAGAAAGACTCGAGCCGTAGCTTTTCACTTGCGCCATCATTAGCCGTGCTTGCGTAGCGTAGATGAAGCCCAGCCAGTCATCCATGTGATCTGGCTAATGGTCTCCAGTAGAGCATCATTAGCCAATCAGCCGTCGCCTCCAGCAACAGCAACAGATGGACACAGTGCTACTGGCGGACTCAGGTAACAACTTCCTGTCACACATTCATTCCACACACATGCATTCCAAGACACAAAAGGTCTGTTTTTTTAACTCCCGCGCACAGCCCCATTGAAGAGGATTCAACGGTGCCGTTGACCTTTAGTTGCAGCTTTGTGTCCAAACAGGAACCTGATGCGAAAACAGCAAGTGTCTCGGTGAAGAAGAAGGATAAACAGGTTTCTTATGTCTGTCCTCCACTTCAAAAGACCCAGACGAATCCTTTTTCTAAGCCGTGAGCTCTCATCTCCTGGCTTTCCTGCCATTTGACTTCCAGTGATTCATCTTGTTCTCCTGCGTCTCCCTCTTTCAGAATCCGACTCTTTTCTTACTCTGGTGGTTTCTCGCCCCTCCCCCTCCTTGGACCTCTGGGATGGTAGTTGTCTCTACCTCTCAGTCGCAGCCAGCTCAGTCCTGCCAAATCTGACAGGTGTGTCAAATCCACACTCCACCTCTGTCGTTTCTGGCAGGTCAGGTCAGGCAAAGCTGGCGCACCGCAAACTGTATGGGTGTGTCTGCGTAAATGTGCATGCAGGCATGCTTGCATTTCCCAGGTACGGCATGAAGCTAGACACGTCCAGAGATGATGGGCTCCACAATTGTCGAGAAGTAAACCATGACCTGTATAATCCTGTGCTTTTATCAGAACATGAAAAACCTCTTGGAATTCATTGCTTTTCTTTATAAAAAAAAAAGAAAACTTCCAGCCGAGAACTGCAAACCCATTTTCTCAAATATCTATTCACTGAATAATATATACGAGGAATCAAAATCCTGACACTGTGCAAAAAAAAGAGAAGTGGATCTGATAAGAAGGAAAAGGGAAATCTTCCCACTCAGCAGTTTTTGACTTTTTCACGGTACAAGTTGTAGTGCGATCAATGGACCTTTTGTAAAGCCGCGCTATGAATCACCAGAGGCAGCGACGAGCAGAACAATACACTCCCAGGGTTGACAAAGCAGTGGCGGACTACTCTCCTGTGCCCCTCTAATGCAGTTGTAAAATGATATGATTCAACATGGCACGGTACATAATGATGTAACACTTTGGCATGATTTAGCTTGGCTGAAGGTGCGATGCCGAATCCTGTGAGCCGCAG
This sequence comes from Gasterosteus aculeatus, assembly GCF_964276395.1. NCBI lineage: Eukaryota > Metazoa > Chordata > Actinopteri > Perciformes > Gasterosteidae > Gasterosteus > Gasterosteus aculeatus. The sequence continues at coordinate 7,879,672 of NC_135707.1, read as the reverse complement.
GGCGCCCTTAATGTGACAGCCCCCCTCCCCAACTTCGGCCCCTTACATCAAAACAAACTAATCTTCTTCCTTAGTAATCCACTCCAATAATACCTGCCTACAACTATAACCCTCAGCATTGGACACTAGATCCATCCAGCACACACAGCTGCTGTTAAGAGCTTTTGCTACTGAGAGCGGAGGCAAGGACGAGGGAATGTGCCTCCAAGTAAAGGAAACAACAGTCATGGGCGTCTGGGCTCTCTGCTTTCGTGTGCACACACACACACACACACACACACACACACACACACACACACACACACACACACACACACACACACACACACACACACACACACAAGTTGGTCTAGGTCCAACAAATCAGCTCCAGACACCAGTCTTGTTTAATAGATCTTGGCACCAAATTGGCATTATCAGCGTGCAAGCAGCCGAAGGGTCCGTGTGCCAGACCCCGCTAAAGGGCTTTCGTCCGCCGCGCCACAAGCAAAGCTGATTTAAAACACAAGGAACAGCCAAACAAGCAGCATCCGATTGAGACAATAAATGCGTGTGGCGGACTGTAAAATGTAGAGCATTAGTGCATTGTGAACAACAGCGAATGAATCAGGCTCATACATTTACTAATAATCAATTATCTGATCCCTGTTATACATCTGTTTTTTTGTTTCAGTTCACTCATTTCATGTTTAGGATCTTTTCAGGCATTTCTCTGGTGTTTTTTCTCCCTTCCAGAGTCAGAATCTGTAATGTGTGTAAATCTGTCACCACACAAGTTGTGATCATCTCCTCGTGCAAACCTGACTCACACGCGTAAATCCTGTTATTTTCCATTTATAAACCCAACCGGGAAGACGAGAAAGAGAGTGAAAGTCTGATGGATTAAGAGAAGGGAAAACGGGGGGCAGTAATGTGCACATTCACCATCCGAATCAAGTCATTTCGGCAATGTCTGAAACCAAATAATATTCCTCTTGCCCCCCCAACTCCCCTTTCATTTCCCCACTTTTCCAGCAGATACCTACAAACCTCTTAACCGTCGCCATTAGCCCCCTCCTACACTCCACTATTCCCTCACAATTGAAACCACCTTACAGCCATTGCTGTCTCCACACCTCGTACTCCCACCATCCACTTCACAACATCCTCTCGTTCATCTACCCCCTGTGTCCCCCCACACCCCCCATCCCTGTGCCACTGTGTCGTTTGTTTGTCTGCGCTGTCATTTTACCCCTAACCTTCCCTTTGCCCCTCAAGTGTTCTAATTATCTCTCCCCTCTTCTCTCCCCTCCCCACAGTTCTCACCATCTCCCACCAGCTGCAGCAGTGCCAGGTCAAGAGGACGTTTCCAGCGTGAGTTTTTGTGCAGGGCGATACCGTAGCCTGTGGTGGCAAAAACCTTCCCCGAGCCTATGGTCATCACCTTAGAAAAAGGACAATATGCAGATTTAAAAAAAAAGTTAAATGAAAAAAAATGACTGACTAAGAAACGGATCAACATGACTTTAGTATGTAAAGAAAAAGTGCTTGCGAGGGTTCGCACTCACCTTACAACCTTCGTCCTTCCTGGCCATATAGTTCAATACTGCAGCATCATAAATAAAAGCATCCAGTTTCCTGTAAGGGAGAATTCAATCATCATTTAATGGGAGTGAGGGAGCGGAGGGACGGGGAGACTGGCTGAGGCAGGGGAGGAGGTGTAAAGGTGGATCGCTGCAGCGTACCTGAGAAGAAAGTTATGGTGCAAAAATGTACTGCAGACGGGCGCTGGGAATGATAAAGAGGGCATGAAAAGTTAAATCATAACAAGAAAAGGGAGGACGGGTGGAATAGTGAAGCAGGCTCGGTGGGAAGAGTGAAACCACAAGGAGAATAAAATAAGGTAGAGATCAGGGTGAGTAAGAGGGAGCAGGAAGATGGTGCATTGTGGAGGGGGAGGGGAAGAGGATGGGGATTTATACGGTGCGAAGAGAGCAGTGACAGGGGGAGAGAGAGAGAGAGAGAGAGGGGTGAAAGATTTACACACCTCAGGCGGAAAACACATGGGAAAGAGCCAGGAACAGATGAGGATTATAAAGTTTAAATACAGACACGTGGAGAAAGCACACTGGGTGGGGAAAGAATTGACTGAAAAAAGAGAAAAGAGAGAAATGGTACGATAAGGGGGCAGATGAGGTGTAAGAGGAAGCGTAAGATAAGCACTGAGGAAGAGAGATTGTCATTTATGTGTGTGTTAACACAAAGTTAGAATGGTGGTGCCAAAGCAAAGGGGAGGAATGATGAGAGGCTCAGGATGAAGTCAACTGGGATTATTCAACACGAGATTCAGGACATATATGGTACATTTTGATATATGTATACATCTAAATGCTACTTGCACTGTTTTTTCTGTGAGGTAAAGTGCGACAAAAGATGTGAAATGTTACAAGAATGTGTGTGATGGCCATTGGTGAGGACAACTAAACAATATAATCATGGAATGGAACGTCAGGATGACTCTGCCAAAAACTAAGTCATGTAGTAAACATGTTGGGTGATTTGTCATGGCCAAATGCCATTTTTAAACCATTCCTATTGAAAGTTAAATCATGTCAAACCTCTATAAGAACTTTAGTACAGAATTTGCTTCCTATTGAACAGATTTTCATTCCCACTTGTATCCTTTGTATGTAATGTAAAAGAGCTTTTAAAATGGATCCGTTTTTAAACTGTTGAACTTACACAGGCAAGTCCCGAAAATATCATGTCACAATTAAATAACAATGTAAGTTAATGTTATCCTAGGAAAGCGTGACCTGATGAACTATCACTTGTGAGAGCATGTGTAGAAGGACATGAACAAGCTGATGTAGCATCAGACTGACCCTTCCTTGAGGTTAAGTATAGCGTCCTCCACTCCTCTCTGGTTGTATTTGCCCATGTACTGGTGCATGCCTGGGTAGTTGGAGCGGATGTTTTTTTCTGTGCTCCCGTTGGGCACCGTGCCAAACTTCAGAGGTGGGTACTGCTCCTCGGGATGCTGAAACTAGCGGAGCAGAGGGAGGCGAGGGAGGGAGGGAGACGGAAGGGGCATGAGACACAACAAGGCTGTGCACCAATCTGTCTGACCTATTTCTGTTCCATCCGTGCACAGTCGTACAGTCTGTGAGAAGTCTATGAACTTAAAATAGTACTTAGAACTGAATTGAGATTTCACTCCTTTCTAAATTTCTGTGCTTTAATCAATTTTACATTCAAAAGCTCAGGATTTGGCTCACTCTCATCAATTCTCCTTCTGCTCTGCCTACTTGTTATAAATATTCCAGCAGTGAGGTACCTTCTTGTCCGAGAGGCCAGACACCGTGTCAATGTACTCCTCCTGGATCATGAAGGCAGCCAGGTTAGCCGTGTAGGAGGCCAGAAAGATGACAGCAAAGAAGGCCCAGATCAGCACCATAATTTTGCTTGTGGTTCCTCTGGGGTTCTCCACTGGCACGGAGTTGTTGAAGACGATGGCCCACAAAAGCCACACAGACTTTCCTATTGTGAAGGTAGACCCTCCGACCTCTGGCCAAAATGACGACGTGGGAAAAAAGAGAGAAAGAGTAAAGAGAGAGCGTGATGAGCGGTTAATACCCTAACTCTTTTGTGGACATCAATCAAGCAAGTAAACCGCATAATAGTATATTCAGTAGTGTCTGACTGCAGATACAGCAGCTGATTCTAATTAAACTTCCCCTAATGATCTGTAAAAAAGGTTTACTGTGTATTAATACTTCTTGCAGGCTTTTTGATACGGAAACTGAAAGACGGTGACTATATGTTTCCAGGATGGCAGCTTTCAATTAATCTCCTACGTGATCTTACAAATGATTAAACCACACAGTGCAAATCCCCATTCAAAGGGCTCAAATACTCCTTCCTTTATACGATAGGAGTAAAGGAGGAAGGGAGGAGGGAGAGGAGGATGAATGAGAGGGCTTTAAGGGAGGATGACAGAGAGGTAAAATTATGGAGAGCACAGCAATCATGCAGTAAAATAGGCGAGTCGTGCTGGGTATTGGACCGAGGCATCACGCACACTCAATATCACTGGGGTACAAACTATGCTCTTGAATAATAAATGGCCGTTTCAATATTGAGGATACTTGGATGCAGTTCAACATTCTGTAGGTATAATTTCCTCTTCCCCACACTCGCAGTAAAGGATTCAGGGGAGCGGATTGAAAATGAATGTGAAAACTGACCGATCAGAAGGCATGGAAGCAAACTCAACAGAAACCGGATCATTTTGACTTTGTCTTGTGACCAAATTCCAGGAGTGTGCAAGATTATCTATTTGATCCGTGCAGCAACAGCAATGGAGCCACATCCATCAGACCGGGAGAGACAGACGGCCTCGATCCATCACTCACTCTTGCCGTTCTGGAGACTGCGGTTGTAGCCCACGGGGCTGAAGAACTCGAAGATGAAGACGGTCACAGCCACTACGGTCAGGCACATGACAAACATCATCACCCACACCGCCGGACTGTAGGGCTCTAAGTAGGGAAACAAAGGAAGATTTGAACAAACACACAACAGAAGGGTGGTTTTGTGCTGAATCATGAAATCATTATAATTATCACCAGAAGGGACGGTAAAGTTTCATAATCCTAGCACGTTATGTACCGTATAGACAAAGATGAGCTCTGTTTGCAGAATAAACATTGGAGAAACATATTCCCCAGAAGTCTATAAAGACTGTTTTTCTTTTTAACAATCACCACAATGCAGTCTATAGGCCAATAAATGCTCTCCCACTGGAGCCTGGAGTCTGCTGACGGGGGTGAAACTACAAGTTGTGAAGACACGAGCGGCTAAGGAAAAAGTAACGGCTAATTTAGATGTAAGGATCAGCAGCCGAAGGCCGAGGCTTTTTGTGCAAACTCAACACTTTGGCGTTGGTGCTGTATATTAGATTCCGTACATCAGCTATGGCGCCACACACAAACACAGCCTCTTACCTAAGAAGGCCGAGGGTGATACAGTTCCGTTGCTACGGGAGACCATGACACTTATCCCCGTCTCCACAAAAGGGACAGAGAAATCCACGACCTCGGACCTCTCCTCATTGATAGTCAGCGAGCCAATGGCCATGTCGGCCCGCTTGTATACCACCTAATGGGGACAAGGGAGAAATCTAATTATTCGTAATTCCTGTGGCGGGGACAAAGAAAGACAGGACAAAGAACATCTTTCACAGTTCACTAAGGTTTATTTCCAGGTGAGATAGTGACATTCTTACACCCTGACCCTTTGTACATCCTCAAATGCGCCTGCATGTGAAAGGCCAAGAATTCCATCTGGTACAAGTGGTACATGTGTCTCTTGTGCATCTCTTTAGCATACGAAATGAGCTGGGGCCCTTCTCCTCCGCGCTACCATCTCAGGAAACCTTAAAACCGCTGTGTCGGCTGATTGTACAAGTGAAATGTTAATCTACATTAGACATGGCACATCCGCTCTTCAGAGCAAATCAGCAGAAAAATGAAGCAAAGCAGAAAAGCAAAGCACCCCCCCCCCCCCCCTCCTCTCAACTTTGCCAAGTCTCCGGATTACCTGATCAAAGAATGTCAGGCTTTGAAACATCTGATCAAAAGACAGACGTTAGTTTTATAAAAACAAAATTCTCTTGGCCTTTTGCTTGTGAAAATACATCCGACAGACAACACCGGCCCGGCTCAAGTTATCGATGAGAGCGCAGGAGAAAGCAGCGTAACGGTTTAGGAACCAGCGAGATAGAGATAGAAACATCAGCCCCCACTCCCCCTCCTCCTCTCGTTCCGATCTCAGTGCGTGCGTGTGAGCGCTGTGTTTTCCAGCATCTCGGTGTATCATGAACCTGCGTTTCTTGCAGAGAAAATCTCAAGGACTAATCACAACCAGCCAGGGGGTGTCTGACAATGTGTGAGTCGCTTTGATGTGTCTCTCCACATATTGTGGGGAATGGAGGCGAATGCTCATACGTTAGCCTGCCTTCTCATTCCTTCTCAACTGTGCATTTTACCCCCTATTTTACAGTGTTTTTGTCTGCACATTTGTGTTTGTGCGAGTAATAAACGACAGCAGTCTGACGGCTGGCAGTGGTTGAGAGGCCATGGCTCTCACAGCGATTGATGTTTTGTGGTGTTTAACTTTTCACCCTGGACACATGACAATAGGCAGAGGAGACAAAAAATGCAACATAAAATATGCAGAAGCACTGATATAAACAAAAAATCTCACGCAACCCCCTTTCCCCCCGCAAGTGACGAACGATCAACATTGAGAACACATTGACAGGCAGAACCACAGATACACACACACAAACAAAATACTTGCCTCTCCAATCATGCCATTCCAAACCCCATCGATTTTCTTCCCGTGTTTTCCGTTGGTCACTAAGTAAAGGTCATAGGTGAAGCCGACAATCTTGGCCAATCTCTTGAGGATGTCGATGCAGAAGCCCTTGCAGCACTGCTTCATGGGAGCCACACCTTCATGGATGGCACTTTGAAGGAGTCACAGAGAGGAAAACATCAGTGGAACATCCAAGCAAAAGCTAATAAACGGCATCCTGGTTGGTGTGTCATGGTGTGAAAGGAAAATGAGCAAAACAGAAGAAAATGGTCATAGCGGCGGGATTTGTGGCCCGGCACTTGGTGACAGGTTTGATCGACCAGGGTAGGATAGGTGCTGTCATCCCCTCAGAAGCTGATGAACCATAAAGCTTCACTGCGATCATATCTGATCCCAGACCCCTGAGTCATTCCACTGATCCTCTGGAGAGCAGTCTGTTATTGATTGTGACCAGGGAGTGAAGACACCACCGTTTTGATAGGTGATTGATGTCACCTCGATTGGACGGCATCTGAGAGCTTAGGAACTCCATTCACAACACTGTTAAATACGGTAGAGAGGTTACTATTTATATTTTTTTCCTTCGATATCTAACAATTTGATTTTGTTTCATTACCACTGGTGAAAAGTCATAGTTTGCGGTGAAGCCATGGAATAGGTCATTAACACAAAATCCCACATTAAAACACATCTGTGTCTTAAATCCCGAAAATTGAAACCTGGCATTAAGCGGTCGTCTGCAAGGCACTGAGTCCCGGATGCAGGTCCCAGATGCGGCGTCTGCCAACTCCACAATGACAAATGGCCTTTCCTCCAGCGTGACAACGCGCAGGTGCTGGGCATCGTCAGGTGGTTTAAGGAACGGCCCATAGCGGGACCACGCTGGGTAACGGAGTCTCAGCACACCGTTCTCCCACCAGCCTACCTGGGGGAACGGAGAAAAGAGAAACATTACATCACAAAACACATGCATTTCTACCACAACCAGCTGATAGATGCCACCCTTTGTTTATAACGAGAAACAGAACCAGGTAATGTCAATGGAGCTATTGAACACAGAGCAAGTAGAGGAAGGTTTGAGGAGATTCGCTCAATACTTTTAAATAGCGCCGTCAATGGATTTAAAAAATGTTATTGATATTAATCGTCATTTTAGACTAAATGTTATAAATTAACGAGTACTCACTGTTGACGGCTACGTTTGAAGTGCCAACCATCTCCCAACATTTAGCCAGGACGTACATTTCAGAATAGTAGCATTAGTTTGTAAGCCAGTACTGAGTCTGCGTTTCGTGCCACATATTTGGAGCCCAGATTGTGTCCTCTGCTTGTCAAACACCCCTTTGACTATATCATTGTTTTCCACTTCTTCTTGCCTATGCTCTCTGGAAGTTTTGGATGCTGGATCTTCGGCATATTCAGACTTTTGAGAGCAACGTGAGGCAAAACCACACTTTTCTGTTTTTGTCGCTGTGAACCTTCCTGACACGCGTTGTCACGATCGACCATAAAAGCCCTGCCAAGTGTAACCGAGGCAACAAAGTTTGCGCACGTACCGTACCCTCATGCACATACAGTACAAACAGAAATCCATATGTATATTTGAAGTCACACACACAATCCGCCTGCCAGTCTGTGGAAAGCCTGTGAAAAGGCAGCGAGAAGAGGAGACGGTGGCAACAATGACAGTATTTCAACTGCACTTGACCGCAACTCTGCAACCGACGTTCCATCAAAACACACTCAGGGAACACAGACAGAAAACCGATAGAGAGTAGTGTGTTCTCCTGTATGCTCTATCAGACAAAAACCTAGAAAAATGCACAAGCAAACGTCAGTAGGAGAACAGCCAAAACATAACACCTCAGATTACTCAAATTGAATATTTTGAGGCAGGGAAAGTATTCTGGTTTTGGGCAAATGTTTTAGGGCCAAGAACCAGTATACAAAGACCTTAGCTGCCACAAGTGCCGTTAATGCATGTTCCTCCAACTATGGTAATATCTTGCAACATCTGGCTCCCTGTGTATCCGTAGCTGAACCTGCCTATGCTAATGCTGGACAATCTTCAGTACTAGTCACTAGGCAGTTTTTCACTGATCTAAGCTGGGTGCTCCCAGGCTTTAGGTAATGGTGCAGTGATTGTAAAGAGAACATTAAATATTCAGGGGGAGCCAACAGCGTGGATGTGCATAATAGGAAGATACAGGCGTCTGATCCTCATTGTGTGTGCGTGGGTGTGTTTGTGTGCAATAATGCAACCGGGTTTATGCAAGAAGGGAGTTAGCATATGTATGTAAGCATCGGTATGAGCTCTCATTTGCAAGCACACACAAGTGGATGTATGCATGTGAGTTCTAAGCATGTGTGTGTGTGTGTGTGTGTGTGTGTGTGTGTGTGTGTGTGTGTGTGTGTGTGTGTGTGTGTGTGTGTGTGTGTGTGGGCGGGTTTCTCACCCTTGGTTTGCACAGAGTCGAAGGACCAGCACAGGAGCTTCTAATTGAAAGGGATTTGAGATATATGGCAGGAGTCAGCATGTTACAACACGCTGAGACTGGACTCTGGTGGGCTGTTAAAATCAGCGGGAGGCTGAGAACCACCAATGTGTGTATTTATGCTTGTGTGTGTGTGTGTAGGTTTAAGCGTGTGTGGGTGCATCAGTATTTGTATTAGTGCAGGGTTTGTGATTGTGTGCCGGTGCAGAGGGTTGTTCAGAGAGTACCGCGTGTCTTTATGCGTGTGCAGTGTCTCAAGGTGTTGGCGCGTAGTTGAGGAAAGGAGCGCCGCTCTCTCCTTTGACACTGACAAGGGCAAAATCCCAGCGTATTAAAGGGAAAACATCTTCAGCAGGTGACAAGGTGTCGTATTAAGGATTTCAGAACAAACCTCAGCTTAATACAATATGCATGACACGCCAGGGGTACTGGTGCTTTAGACACGCATACAAGACAAACACACAAAACAATGGTGGGTCTGCAACCAGATGGTAATGACACCAACAATCTGAAAACGCAAGCAGCAAAACAGCACAAATTGATCGAGCAACATCAGAGCATTCTTATTATTATTACAGTATATCGAAAGCAGGACAGGTTCACATTTTTTAAATTCAAATTTTAAAGTTCAAAGTCTCTCTCATACCCATGTGTGCTATATGTATAAAAGATGTAACAGATGCAGGGGGCCAAACCCACAGACCTCTTTTTTTTATGCAAGGAAAAAATCAACAAAGACTACGTGAAAGTCCAACAGTCGATAGAGTGCGTCTGTCTGTTTATACAAAACACAGCCTGTAGACTGTAGATTATGTTCTCCATCACTTACCTTAGAATAATAAAAAGTGAGGAATGTACTGCTTCACAACCAGCAGAGGAGGGAAGATTACATTGATAGATCTTCAAAGTGACACATGGGCATGTAGCAGGGAATCAACACATATCAACCCATTCTTTAATTTAATTGATTCAGACCCCAGAGGATGTTTGTGCATTTGTTTGTGAATTGGTGTTGCGTGAGTGTGTTTTATCCAGGAAATATCAGAGTTAGAGAGAGACAGTTGAATCAGAACAGGCTCACAGGAGCACACAAAGCACACTAGCCCGTCTCTCCCCTCTGCCTCGGGACCAACAGCCAACTGAACTTTACATGAACATGAACACGTGCGCCATGACTTTTCTCACTGGCAGGTCTATGTTTTTATTTCAAATACCAACGCAGCATGGATCTGCTCCTCTAGTTTACACGGAGCAATTGAGACTCAAATACCGATCAGCACACAATCTGCTCTGTGCATTTTCTCACAAATCCCAGAGTTCAAACAACCAAACAGTGATCAATCAAGTCTATCGTGGGATTGATGCTCTTTTCTCTTCTCAAATAAGACTCAGAACTCATGGTTAGACATCAATAACTAACGTCATGTCCTTACATCTTCCCATCCACGTCCAGGTGTCCAGGAGATTACATCGAGGAAGGGGTTGGACAGGTATCCATCACTATTGAAGGAATAGTCTCGACCACGAAGCGTGATGTTGCTGAAATACCTGTTTCGCAATGGATGAAATTGACAGAAAACACATGCAATTAGTAAATCAACTAATTGTTGTGGGGAAAATACAGAGAAAATACAGAGTCGTAAGGCTGTTTTTGAACCAAGAGTGAGCGTTGCCACTTGAAAACTAAATCACGGCACCTCTGTGGTGACGGAAAGGCCTTGTGTGTTGATCAAATCTACAGACAAATGATCAGACACACGGAATTGTCAGTTATCTTTGAAGTCAAACAACTGCTGCTCTGTGCATCGCCTGCGAGCTCCATAGTTCCTCTGATTATCAGACGGGACAGACGTACTAATTGTCTCCTCGTGTCATCTTGCTGGCTTCAAAACACAAAAACTTGAAGGCTTTTTGATTTTTACATGACAGGAGACGTACATGGATGGCAGCTTGTAGTTTCAGAAAGTGAACAGTAGGCAGCACTGCAAATAAATAAATATAAATACAAACAACTTACTCCTTATGCTAGATTGGATTTACTAACAAGGAGTTCATTCATGTAAACAGACTGTTTGTGCTTCATTTAAAAATATAAAAAAACTGTAAATTAACTCGGGTTGGACTTATTACACAGACCAAACTTCTCAATACAATTGTTATGTGTTTGTTGAATATTTGGAGCACGGATAAATGCCGTTGGAAACGAAAAAGGATGATAACCTGGAACCAGTTGAGCTACCTGTTAGAGTTTGCTGCTGCCTGTTTGCACAGCCAACAAGGAATAAATTACAGCTGGCTCATTAATAAACATGAGACATGGTCCACTTGCTACAGACGCTGGGGTAATTTTGCCAACTCACAACTACATGCACCAACAACATCTATTTTGCATGATTGATAGCCAGCTCCAAACTCAGATATCCCCTCTGCGCCTGCTCTCTGACACTGAATCTACCAACTCCCCCGTTTCCCTTTCCAGCTCATTCTGGCGCTAAACCACCTCGTTTCACAGAATACACCTGATGCCGTCTCAATACATTTTGTCCGGAGCCTGCCAACTGCCTGCTTTCCTCCTTCCTCTTATCTCTCTCTCTCTCTCACCTCATCCTGCCCCGCAGTCTCTGGGTCTGATTGGCGTCCGTCATGCAGTTGGTGACAAAGTTCGGCCCACCCGTGGTTCCGTAATCCTTGCGCATGGCCACCGCCGCATGAGTCAGCACAGACACCCCGCGAGCGATCCTCCGTCGAGGTTCGTCCCTCCAGCCCTGGGGCCGCACGGCAAACACGGCCCTGGGCAGGCTGTCCATGCTCAGACCTGAGAGAGCCGGCCCCACGGCAAACCACATGTGCGAGGCTCCAGCCTGCCCGGCGGCCCAGGCGGCTTGAAAGACCAGCTCAGCCTCCTCCTGGGAGCAGTACAGCAAACGTACCTGGAGGACAGCAGGAAGCCAGGGAGGGAATAGGGACGAGGGGAGACACACACACACACACACACACACACACAGATACACGCTAGTGAGATAAGGAGGGGAGACGTGGAGAGAGACAGAGGGTGGGAGGATCAAGGGGGGAGAAAGATGGAGCTGGAGCAGAGGTGCGGCTCAACGGGAGGCGTGGAGGTGATAGAGACGGCCGGATCAAGGGGGGGGGGGGGAGACAAGAGGGCCGGCAAGAGGAGAGAGGGGAGATAGCTGTAAGCTGACGTGATAAGGTTGGTGGGAGTTGGACGTATGATTCAAGACAAAAATAACGCATGGCCGCATGTGATGAATGCTAACCAGAAGGGTGAACGGGGGGGGAGGGGGGCAACGGGGGTCAGCGCTTAATGAGCTCGGGCCTGATGAAACAAGAAACAGTTATGAATAATGAAAACAGGACTTAAACGAGACAGGGAAAATGAAACAAGTGTAAGCGGTAGAGCGGAGAGGAAGAGAGTTTGGGGGGGGGGGGGGGGGAATGGGCGAGGCAGTTAAAGACCAAACACACCTGAGGGAAAAAAGAAAGGGGGAAGAAGTTAAGCTGACATATGTTATTAAAAGCAGGGCGGAAGAGAGACGCGGAGACTTCAGGAGGAGGTGGCTGATGCGGAAAGAGAGAAGTAATGAAAGGTGGGAAAACAGAAAAGTCACTCCTTGGAGAAGGGAAAGTAGGGGGGGGGGTGAAGGAAGGCAGAGGATGAGATATTTTGGTCAAATCTGCGCCTGGAGAGATATTTGCAAAGAATAGTGGGGGGGGGGGTGATGGAGTGGCGCTGGGGAGTAAGAAGACAACAGAGTAAGGCAGCTGTGACAGTGGACGAGCGCTCAGCAGAAAGTGCTGAGGTAAAGAGGGGTGCGGGGGGGGGTAGAAATTGACCAAAGAGGGTCTCAAGGGCTTAACGTTTAGCATAAAGAGGAAATGCTGACAAAGATACATAAGAAGAATGAAAGAGTGTGAGTCTTTAGATCACACAGTGAAGAGACAAAGGAGAAAAAAAGTGGGGGGAAAACTGATTCATGGATGTGTGTGTGGGGGGGGCAGACATTTTGAGAACTGTGCCTTCATTGAATTTTGAACTGTAATGGCTTGGCAAAACAATCCTGCCTGTATGCCAATAAAGCTCCAGTGAATTAGGCAGGGAGTGAGAGTGACAGAGGGGGAGGAGGAGGAGGAGGAGGAAGGAGGGCAGGATGGAGAAAGAAGGCAACAGACTGAATCGTGGTGGGAAGGAGGAGAGAATCAGAGTTATAAACAGACACACACAATGTCCAAAGACGGGAAAATGGAGAAAGAGAGGAAAATACAGAGAGAAAGCAGAAGAAACACTGACAAAAGCAGAAGCAGGAAGAGGAATGAAACACCAGATAGACATTGTGAGATTTGAGTAGAAATTGGCCCGCAGACCTGCATGAAGCCATCGACGACGTAGAGGGCATTACCATATGTGGCAGTGAGACAGAGAGAGAGACAGAGAGACAGAGAGAGAGAGGGAGCATAATGCAAACATCCACAGCATCACTGAGCAATCACAAGCATTTATTAGCCCTGCAGTTGTAAAAAGCTAAAGCAGCGGGTTTGTTGTAAAAAAGTACGAGGGTTACGAGGCAAGCACTGCGCGTACAGGCGATCTGCTGCAGGCTGTATGTCATATTAACAGTGACACAAACCAACACACACACACACTCACACGCACACACTCACACACAAACACACACACGCAGAGCTGCAGCGGCCATGCTTGGGACATTATGACATTGAGACACAACGTATAGAGCGAGTAGACGTGCAGGAAGCAGGATGGACCGAAGGAATGAAAGAAAGATGGAGGTGAACGGGAAGGCAGCCTGTCTCCAGGCAAAGAAACACACAAGTGGAGGTAGAGGGGGGAGGACGGGGAGGACCAGTAGCGAGAGTAAGAACACACAGATGAGTTACAAATTGAAGCGGAGGATCATGGGGTGAAAGAGGAGGTTTAAAGGATGATGATGATAATTGTGGGCTTAAAAAGTAAGGAAAGGAAGGGAAGGAACCGGGGCAGAGGAAGCAGGCACGACAGAACAAGACGCACTAGAGGTAAGCCAAAACCACGAGTCGTTCTGCTCATCAATGGATCAAACTCACTTTGGAATGTTTTTTCACCAAAATATAGACAGCGTACACAGAGAAAGACCTCAGAGTTGCCATAGAGACAAGCCTGAATTTTTTGGGGAGGGGGTTGCGGGTATAAAATAATGCACGAGACATCTCAAATATTTCCTGAAAATGTTCCACTGTGTGTAAACATCATTCACCGATTCAATGAAGAGCTACAACACGCAGATGCAAAATACTACAGAGCTCATTGTGTGTGTGTGTGTGTGTGTGTGTGTGTGAGACTGACAGACTGTTCAGAACGAGATGTTATTTCTTCTTCACTTTAGTAGAATAAAGCAGGGGGGGTGGGGGGGTTGTATGCTAAGTGGTTACCTCCTGCAGCCCATTGCACATAACTCTTTCTACAATACCATCATCCAGCCAATCAGACTGACTCGTGGTTTGTGTTGTACCGTTGGACTCTTCATGCCCTGGCCGATGGGAGGGGGAGAGAAGAACAGAGGGATAGAGGAGAGAGGGGAGAGAGAGATGTGGAGGGACAGAGGGAGAGACGAAGAAGGAAGGAAAAAGCTCGGAAGCCACCTGTCAGAGAGGGGGCCCCCAACGAGATTTGCAGCACTTCCTCCCCTTTCCTCCCCCATTTCCCCCCTCCCTCCCCCCTGTCTCACCTGCGCCTCGTTCTCCTTCAGCAGCCTGCGCGTGCGAGCCCCTCCGGGGTCATCGGTCACGTTCAGGATCACCACACTCTTCTTCTCCCAGCCGATGAAGGAGCCGTCCGTCAGGCCCTCCACCACAGATAGGAAGTCCTGGTAGCCATGGTGACGCGTGGACACGACGGAAAAAGACGTCCAGTCATACTCCTCCAGCACCTCAAAGATGACCTCTAATTGTAGGGTAGTAGAGGAGCTGAACTGGAGAAAGATGGAACCTGATTCCTGATTTGGGGAAAGAGAGCAGCACATTCGGTTGAAAATTTCAGTGGAACATTCATCCTCTTGCAGTTGTACAGTATCTAAAATGCAGCTGCAATAAAAAGAGTCAGTAACAGAGAGCATTTTCACTAGAAGGGACTACAACTCTCTGGACCGCTCCGTCTTTATGCACAACATGGAGGCATCGCAGGGCGTGAAGTTTTTATGGAGCGGCAGCACTCGTGCAGCCGGAAGGCTAAAACAGCTTTGTTGCACAAATTCTCCTCTGACGTCCAGAAGGGAGTGTTTCTTAAAAAGTCTATTCACAGGATGGGAGGGGAGGGGAGGGGGGGCGGGGGGTGGGGGGTGCAGGACTAGGCGAGGGTTGGTCTTCAAAGGAGGTTCATCAAAGTGCTACAATTTAATTCTTCAAGAGTAAATGGTTAAAGCAGTTTTTTGTAAGTACAAATGCTACGCTCTTTGGTTTCTCTTTTACACCCCATGTGGTGGTAAAAACCATCTGACATTATTTTTTCTCGTGCACACACACTAATACACACATACACACACACACACACACACACACACACACACATGTCTTCTCGTTGCCTCCCTCCCAGGAACATCAGAGGCAGAGCGACAGCCCCAGTTGGTGCCATTTACAGATCAAACACTGCAGAGTTTTGGCAGATCAGCGACCCTGACCTTCAGCTTCCCCTCCGTCCCACCGGCACTTGCCCAAAGCTTTTCTTCACAGAGAGGATGCGCAACATTCTGACATTGTAAGTTGTTACTGCAATATAAGCAGCTCGCCTTTTATACTCTATTCCTAGAGCTGTCAATCCATACTGCTTTAGTATACAGCACGCACCGATTTCACACTGTTCACAGCGCTCACACGTGGAGCTACAGAATCAAACTACTGGGACATCTGGCCCCTTGTAATCCTCCGATTCCCCCCGCCTCCCCCACACACCTCACACACACACAGGCTGCAAACACGTGCTCTTTACTCCCCCACCCCCATCCCAACCTCCCTCCTCCTACCTGTGGCATCCTCCCCAGCCCCGCTCCCCCTCCTACAGCCACTATGGGCAGTCCTGTTTGGGCGGAGACAAACTCCAGCATTGGGGCCAATGGACCCCAGGCCGTGCGAGGGGGCCTCGCCTCTTCATAAACCAGTCCCTGCAGGGGCCGCGCCGCCAGCAGCTCACACAGCTGGGACAGCACCGTCTTAGGGCTACTGTCATTCACCTGGGAGATGATAGACGCCATGAAGACAGAGAGGAACAGACAGACAAGAGAGAAAGAAGAGTTGACCAGCCGGGGACTCTTCATCTTGACTTTGTGTTATTCATATGGAAAGCGTCTGTAGCATGCGTGACATGTGTGGCCAACAATACAAACTGTGGTCAAAAAGCAGAGGCGGACGCCTGCTCATTCAGCAGGGCCAACACAACTGCAGCAGTGTGTTGCTCATTTCAGCTCGAATAATGGGAGTGAGTATGAATAATGGATGGTCATTGTTATTCCCTTTCTTCAAGAAAGGCTGGATGAGCGGTAGGTGGAGGAGACAGTATCCAACCTGTAGCCAGATGACGTTAGCAGATTCCCACTGGGTGACCACGCTCTCCCCCAGGGAGCTATATACCCGGCCGAAGCCGGGGTAGAGCACCCTCCCCCCAGGCGCCGCCACCGCTGCCTCGGCCTGCACCGTAGCACCGGCGTGGATCACGGCGATGTTGAAGTTTATCATGGCCCCCGCATCACGTTCCCGCGTACTGGGCCGGAGCAGGAGGTGGGGGGAGCTGTCCACCAGACCTGCCCACTCTGCCAGGACCAATAGAAGAGAGAGAGTAGGTATGGCGACCATGGCAACCTGCCGAGGGGGGGAGGCAGATATATATATCGCACTAAAGCAGGATGCCTGAAAGAAAGAGGAGACAGCAAAGAGTAGAACGGTTAGTTTGACTTTTAACGTCGGGTACGGACAACAGCAAATCAGGAAAGGAAAAGAAGGAGGCGCAGAGATGAAAGAGGAGGTGTGGACCAGCGAGAGGGAAGGAGTGGGGGAAAACAGAAAGACTGATCAGTTATACATACAGGCGAGATGGAGTAATGAATTTTGAATCCAATCACGGGGTAATAAAAGTTCGCTTTGGCTGGAGAGAAAACGCTGGACGAATATGGAATGCAGCGGGGAAGGAAAAGAAAGAGAGAAGATGAAATGGGTGCTATTTAGGCTGCAGGCTGAGCAGAAACAATATGAGGAAAAATAGAATCTGGCCGTCGGAGGGAAGCAGGGTGAGAGGGAGAGAGAGAGAGAGAGAGAGAGCAGACAGAGACAAAGATGTGGGGCGGAGGTGGTTATTGTGCTGCATGACTGATAATAACAATTAAGATCCCTGTAAACACACCGGCTCTCACACAGCTGCATGCACGCACACACACACACACACACATAAAACGCATGTAAGCGCTGGAATAAGCAGACGCAGCTCGCTGAAGATGAATGCGCGGCTGCCCTGCGCCCGTAGAGCAGCTTAATGATAGAGAGACACGAGGGTTAATGCGGTGAGCGCAAACACGTATACACCCCCCCCCCCTCCCACACACACATAGTCATGCACACACTCACAACAAACACCCACATGGGAAGATAATGACTACCTGAGAGATGGTTGGGTTAATATGTGAGCCACACGCACAAAAACACAGCACATCATTTTCAATTTACTTCTGGTGCCAACTGCCCTCCCTTCCTTTTCTCCATTCCCATCTCACTTTCTCACCGCGCCGTCTCTCCGTAGACGTCCCCGTCTCTTTTCCCTATTTTCCCGGCTTCAGGTACCAAACACAATTGCATTGATTAACACATAATATTCTCTCCAAGCCACTCTCCCTCCCTGCGCTTCCATTTCCCCTCTGCTCCTCTCCGTGTCTGCCGCTCCGTCTTCATCCGACTTTTTTGTCCCAGACTGTCAATTTTTGTTCAACGCGATCGGGATTTCGGAATGAAAAAGAAAGTAGCAAAGACAAGGAGACAAAAGAAGAAACAGAAGTCTAAAAAAGTATGAGAAATGGAGCAGAGAAACGAGAATGCGGTGAAATGAAGCGCACAGAAAAGGCAGCGTAAATGGCTCAAGGACTGAGTGATTGATGGAGGCGAGGGGGGCAGCTTCAAGCGGAGGAAAGGAGGACAAAGTGTAGCAGAAGGTGGAGAGGGCGGAAAAATATATGAGGAGAGTAGGAAAATAAATATCGATTACTGCAATGTGTATACGTGTATGGCCTAAAAAAGTAAGCCTAACAACCTGTTTTGAGTGACAGAGCTGTGTGTGTGTGTGTGTGTGTGTGTGTGTGTGTGTGTGTGTGTGTGTGTGTGTGTGTGTGTGTGTGTGTGTGTGTGTGTGTGTGGTGCAGGAGTTACACGCAAAGCAGGATGGAGGATGGAGGAATGAGGTGGAATGAGAGGGAGGCAGACAGATTCGGGTAAGTAAAAGAGACTTGGGGAGATGTAGGGAGAGACAGACCTGTTAGTAGGAGGGGAGGGGGGGAGAAGTAATAATGAAGGGGAGAGGGAGAAAAACAGGGCTTTTGTTGTTTTGTTTTGTCTTTGTTGTTGTTGTTTTCTTCTAGGCGGCGGAGCGCGATGGCAAGGACAGAGACGAAGCTGCAGGAAAACAGTCAGCGGTTTTCCACTGTGACGACTCTGTGAGCCGTTTGCTGTGAGGCCCATCGCTGCATCCCCCCCACACCACCACGAGGTGTTTACGTTGCACTGCTCAACCAGCCTGCGCTTCTCCATCACAGTGAGCCTGGTCGGGAAGTGCGAACACAGTGCGCTCATATGTGCAACATCCACTTTCCCTGTCAAGTGTCCTGTTCCAAGACCTCACAGAGTCCCGCCACTGCGAAGCACAAGTACAACTAAAGCAATGATCCAATCATCGTCTCAATGTGTCCTATGTATCCTGCAGTTCATTACGCGCTCCAATAGGAGGAATACTGCAAACTGAATCACATAACGAGCGCGGCGAGATGGCTCACAACCAGCGAACGCGCACAAACTCACGCACACACACCGGAACACACTCACACAGAGAGGGGAAAGCAGAGAGAAGGAGAAAAGAGATTACGGTTTCATTTGATTTTTCTACCATAAATGGATCTTTTGTTGAAATGCAATGTTCACATTTTTGTATATTTTTTCGCTTCCCTATGAAAAAAAAATGATCTTCTCCAGTTTTCTTATTCAGTACTGCAAAGGATCGTCTATAACCAAGGGAAAGCTTAAATTAGAATTCATTAGTCAAAAGGATGTTAGTTTTCCCTGGGCAGGGTTCAAGGTAAGGAATCACTTAGTTAATAGGCACAGCAGCCTGATATAATGTGCAGTGTAACATTTGGATGATAATATGTTCCTTTTGGTTATTCAGTGTTTGCGTTAGTTGGATAAATAGTGTAATGTTTTATTTTCTTGAATGCCTTTGGATTTCATAAGAGTAATTTGATCATTTTAATAAGCAGTTTTCTGTACCTATCATTATGTTGCGTCTGAGCCTGTTTATTTTATTTTTCTTTAAACAAAGAAAGTGGCATTTACAGCCGGCATAGATGCCAGCGACCGTTTGAAGCAAACTAAAAACACCTTGAGGAATATTCGCAGAGAGGCCGACAGAGACAGCTAATCAAGGAGAGAGAGAAAACAAGCCCGTCTCCTCTTTCAAAAGTGCCAGTCAATACTTCACAATCCAAACACATCCCAACACATCGCCGCTCGACCATTTCATCACGCCGCGTTACACGTCCACTGTGGTTACACGCAGGTATTAATGAGTGCCGCACGTGGAGCTCCGCTGGCTTAGAACGCGGCTTTGCAGTTTTGCGTAGCTGAAGGCAACTCAACCACTTTGAAAGTATGTTCCTTTGTGCAGGATTGAAGCCTACTGTACATGCCCTTCATCCTGCAAACTCCAAAGAAACAGAAAAGTTACATAGTCTCTGAAGACAAAATGAAAAATTGATTCTTGGCTGTCAGTGCGATGGTGGGAGAACAACCCCCAACGTGTTAGAGCATCAGATCCCCGACTTCCCCTCGATGCTCCAGCTTCCGGCGAGCGCCCGCGGTGGAGAGTGAATCGCGGGGAGAGAGGAGTTAAGCGGCCCTCTGAGCCCCTTTCCCGCTCAGCGCCAATGGAGGCGGCGTGCTGCATCCGATCTGCAGGGGGAAAATGGGAACGGGGGAAAAGGAGTCTGGAGTGTGACGCTGTGGAAGTGCAGCGTTTCGGCGTTGTGTTTATCCCCCCCCCCCCCGAAACGTCGGGGCTGTGCTGCTTCATTCCGTTCTGTCACGCGGAGTAATGGACCCGCTCCCCGCTGCCTGTGGCACCGGCTGCACTGAATCAGCTCGCCGCAGCAACACAGAACATCTGGAATGTATGCAGACTATGTCTACTGTACGCCGTACAGGAGAAATTGCAAGAGAGGCTCTGTGAGTCACTGGGAGTGGCGTGAAAGAGAATTCCGGGCCTGAAGATGAAGACTCCATCCATTTTTCCTCTCATTCGTCCACATTTAAGGCTGCAGTGTGCTCGAGAAACACTGCTGCACGCGGCCTCTATAATTTCCTCAGCTCCAGAACTGTGCTATAGTAAAAGATAAGATAAAGTGGCAGCACAGTGTGGTGCCCACAGTGTGGATATATGTGAGTGTATCAATGTCTTTGTGTGTGTGTGTGTGTGTGTGTGTGTGTGTGTGTGTGTGTGTGTGTCATGGGGGGGGGTAATATGGCAGTGTGGGGGAGTGGAGGAATGAAGAGAAGAGTGCAGCTGGGGCTCAATGCTCCTCGTGTTAATTGGCCCATACTTCAATCACAGCCAGTGGAGTGTGTCCTCTCTGACTGAACATATCCTCTCTCCCTCTCTTTCTTCCATCCCCAATCTCTCTCCCCACACCACCCCATCTCCCTCTCTCTCTGTCCTGCTGCTGCTTGTTCAGCCACTCATCCACTCATCCACACACACACACACACACACACACACACACAGAGTGTCTCACTCGGCCACTCCATTTGGTCCAAATCACTTGTTCATTCATTTTTCCCTTCATTCATCCATCCATTCAGTCGCCTCACTCTGCACCAGCTCACTTCTGCCCACTGCCCTCCCTTTCTCCCTCTTCTCCCCACAACTCCTCCCCCGTTCTCCCCTTTCACGCACGTCTTTGTCCTTTACTTCTTTCACTCTCCACTTCCTCCCCTCCCTCCCTCACTTCCTCTCATATCGGTCTCTCACTCTTTCTCTTTGATCCCCGTTGAGCAGAAGAGCCACCAGGCGGGCGAGCGCCTCTTGTTCCCATTGTGCACGGGGGGAGCAGAGTGAACAGCGAGCAGCAGCGCGGCGTGCGGCAGCAGGGCGTGCGGCGCTGTGTGTTTTTACTGCATGGCTGTTAACAGCAGTAGTAAAGGCTGCTGCGGATGCTGCTGCTGCTGCTGATGCTGATGCTGATGCTGCTACTGATGCTGATGCTGCTGCCTCCCTCGGACTCGATAGCCGTGGCGATCATAAGCCATTCAAGGGACACAACAACGGAGCCATCTACCGAACCCTCGTGACCTCACGGGGAGGCGTAACACATTCTATTTGTGAATTACACAAGCCTCTGATAGCCAGATTGGAGCCAGTCGCTTTCAGAAACGTGGCAACGGTTCTTTTTTTTGTGTCATGTTAGAAGCTGGCTGAAAAAATGAAATTGGGGATTACGAATCTGAGATAAATGAAACACACCAGCTCACGGATATCAGAAGTTTTGAAAGATTAAAAGATTGAAATCGCTGTTATACTCTTATTTCAATAACAAATATATTCTACGGTGTAAAATAAAACAACACTTTCCCGTATAGAACATGCAAAAATGTTTTGTATAAAATGTACTGTTACAGGATGAGGAAAGTAAAGTCACGAAATGTTTTCACGTTGACATCTAACATTTCTCAGCCGCTCAACAGCATTTTAAGTCTATTTAATTTCCATTTTGTCGTTCAAAACGAATGCCTCACTCCAAAGTTCAGAGTATTTTGCCTTTTTGCCCCCAAACATTTCTATGGGTTCAGATTAAACACTTTTGCCCAGAGACATTGCCGATTAATTGGACTTCACTTCCGTCCATTAAGGACATAAATGCCATTACTTGAACGGGGGGGGGACACTCCTTGTTTCTCCTCCCTTATGGATTGATGGAAAAGACGTGAAGCTGACCTGCTGCATAGCACTAACATTTCTCTGACCTCATTTTTCCACAAAAAAGAAGGATTCATGATGGATGACTGATACTTATGTATTCGACATTACTGCATCTCATCTGTTTGATGGATAGCATTCTGCTCAGGGTGTATAATTACCAAAGAGGAGAACTTGTTTCATTTCTCTTCAATGTCTAGTAATTGCAGTTATGCTTCAAAATGAACCGATATAACCTGGAATAGAACGCTGCATTCAATCGTTAGACATAAAGGCCTGTCAGTTGTTTCACTTTGCTGTGTGATAAAGCCACGGCATCTTGAAATATTCACTTTGTTTGTCCGAGTGTGTGTTATCTTTCAACCTCCCGTCATCCACTAGATCATCAGAACATCACGGGATGACACATTATATTAATAGTTATACAGCCGGCAAATCAACGCACAGGAATGTCTCAATACAATTTGATCTTCTTTCACTCACACGCAGACACACACACAGACACACACACAGCATGTACACATCCATTCAGAAAACATCAGTTACAAATGGATTACTACCCTTGGAGGAGTGCAAGGACACAGGTTTCAGTAAGGTCACATGCTTTCACGTGGAAAGCCCGGTGTCTGGGGATCTTGAATCAGGAATTCACACAACAGCGTGCGCCGTAATACCTCAGTAAGCCCGACGCTTCTGTACTTGAATGAATAAAAACGCTTTCACGAGGAGAACACAAGGCTTGTATACCCACTGCCAATGTTTGTATAATATAAGTGATTACCTTAAGGTCGGCCAAGGAGCAAGAATGTTTCATTTCCCCACCTCTACACCTGGCGTCGAATGCAGATGGGAGCAGAGGGCCGGCCCTCCAAGGTTGACTATACACACCAAACCTGCCAAATTCAATGTTGGTATAAATTGTTTTCTGTAGTTGGTTTTCTTTCTGAATCCTCTGTCAGGATGTGACAGTAGTTGTTTTAAAAAGAAGAATCCCTCCCTGCTCAACCCTTTTACAGGCGTCCAGGAGCTGTGAGGGGCTTTGTGTTCAGGGGGAAATAGTTTGAGTATCACAGAGCTGTCGATGCAGCGCAATCATCTAAGAATAAACATGCATTCAAGCTGTGCTATTACATAATGTACATTCGTGACTGAATTCTTGGTTGATTGTTGTGTGTGTTTTTTTTTTTTTTTACGAAACCAGCATTGAGATTGAAATCAAGAACAAATCTGGTGTAAGATGTTCAGCAGATGGGAAGAGGCAGTAAAAAATAACTCTGGGAATATTAAGAATCAACTTGAATCATGTTACGGCACGAAGAAAAACCCAGTTTTTAACAATAACGTTAAATGAAATATTTTTCTCTCAAGCTGTTAGTCCCAATCTTACAGTGTTCCTCTGCTTTGCTCGCACCAGCGCTTCAATTAATTCCCTCATTGATTGGCCAGACACCAGGATCACCTACTCAGATCAAAATCAGTCACTAATTATAAAACCAAGATGAAAGCACCCGGCACTCCAGCGCTTCAGGACCTGTGAGGTGAAACATTCTATAACACCTGAAAAGCTGCTAGCGACTCTAAGCAGAGAAAAAAGCACCCGGCTCTAAATAGTAGTGATTCACAGTCATATTCTGTGGATAAACAGATGAAACATGGTGCAGGAAACCTTTACTAATAACCGTCAGGCCTTTCTACAAGGTCACACACGGGCAGGCGCGCTCACGCAAGCGGACGTGCACGTGTGCGCGATTTGAAGCACGGAGGAATGTGCACCTAGGCAAAAAAAATTTTTTAGCAAATTTGAGAATAAGAGAAACACAGTTCTCTTTCTCTCTCTCTCTTTCTCTCCCAGCAGCAGGTGCCACATGCTGCTTGAAATCGAACGCGGCGACGTCCCAATGTTGTGCACAGGTTTCAGCTGCGTTCACAGCACATCTGGCTCTGCCCCCGCTCATAGCCAAAGGTGTTAGAAACACTTCTGTCAGCCTATCCTATAAACGATGGTGGATCAGTCTGCTCAGGAAATGCACTCCCGTGCAGGCGGAGGCCCGACCGGGGGGAGAGGAATCCGAGGCTTGAGACCGGTGACGGGGAGTGTGGGAACGCCGCTGTGTTGTCTTCGCACATACAAATCCAAAAGCTCATTAATGCACTTCATCGTTTACTTGTTAATGAACCGCTAAATGTATGTAGCACAATGAATATAGCTTATTCAGGCCTGACTATATTCGTGTGATGCAGCAAGTAACGCGTGAACATTCCCGAGACGCAGCAGCGAGAGGTTTTCCTGTTTGTACCACTATCCATTCTACCTTATTGACTATCAAGCGTCTGAAAAGAGACAAAAGGTCAAACGACACCGCAAGAACGTGATGTATGAATGCAGACAGACTCAAAGAACGGTGCTTCGTCACAAAGACAGTTCAAGTCAATGAACGGACACTTAATCAGCATTCTTAATATGAGGACGTACGTGAAACGGAGCATTCAGCGCCAACAATTGATCTCTTTGCCATTTCTGATCACTGCTCTGTGCAAAATGTTTCAATGAGTCTCTCTTCTTTCCAAAAGCTGCAGCCCTTAATGGAGAATATGCCACACTTAACACGGTACACATATCACGTAAAAATCAAAATTGATTATCCTGATCATGCATCAGAACAAGATGGGGGGGTATTTATTGCCTCATTAAAAAAAATGAGATTGAAATTGGTCTGACATAATTGAAAAGAGAGTATTTCCTCCTAATCACCTTTCAGGGGACGGACTAAAAAGGCTTTGAAGTGTAAAAAAAAAAAGGTCTAATTTGAATAATGAAACCTGAATTGAGAACAAATGAATTCCGACCCCGAGTTCCTGCATCCGGACCATATTGTACATTTCATTCTATTCAGTGTCCGAAAACCAGGAGAGGATTTGATAGACAGTTTTGAATCTTAAGGCCCATTTCAGAAGCTACTTACAGTACACGTAAGAGAAAAAAGCACACTAAAATAAATCCAGGAACATCCAACTATCTCCATCACAGGCTTCCTTCCTACTTCCATCCCTCTGCTTTCCTTGCTGTACAGAAGATAACACGCTGCGCCAATTCCATTCAGGTGCAAAAGCGAGTGTTTGCATTTGTAACAGCTGTATAGTCGGCGCCTGTTTATGAAGGAATTCCCAGTTAAATCATCAAAGAACAGCTGAGCTATTCTCATATGAAATGATAAGGCAGTTAAACAGCTTCAACTTCAACGCACATGGCGCCTAGTAAATCCGGCACGGTTACTCCGGGACAAAGCCTGCTTTAAATGCCAGTGTCTGGCTCCTTTGAGAAGAGAAGGACAAAGCTGTGGCCCTCGTGCACCGCGGGGGAGTCTCACAGATCAGGAGGCATGACACAGCAGCCCAGGGTGACGCGCGACATGGCCGCAGCCACAGGCTAACATAGTTTTTATAAATGCTTCCATTTCCTCTTTTTAATAACCACTTATGCTGTCATTTCCTGCCCCATCCATCATCATGACGGACCGCACCACACCGCTGCAGAGCGCTGCATGCCGCAAAACATTCCTGCACATCTCTCCATCCGCTGTCATTACGTCTCTTCATCCTCCTCTCCTCTGCTGAGCATGTGTACAGCGTTAGGGTTACATACATATATGTATATACAATGCAGTGTCTGTGGATCCCATGAGCAACGTCCTGAGGTCCTCTCTCATCCCAAACTGTGACTATAAGCGTGCATCAGTGTGCAGTATGATATTCAATGAGTGTGTCTTTTTGGATGCTCTTGTTGCTTGTGCGTGTGTGTGTGCGTGTGTGTCTGCATTCCCATGGGTATCTGCTTGAATGTACTTTTTGAGAGAGTCTGTGTGACTGTGTATTATGTGCAGCCATGTGAAGCTCTGTGCCTCAATGCAGCCTCCAGACTTATTCCCAAAACAAGCTGCGGGGCTTTGGCTCAGGTGTGTGCGTGTGTGTGAGTGTGTGTGTGTGTGCGCGCGTCTGAACCTGTCTGTGTTACTGCCGTGTCTCTCTGCCAGCCTGTCCATATGTCTGTCTGTTTTCGACCCCACCTGTTTGGTAAATGACTTGCTGTCATCCCGTCCACAGTGTGTGTTTGACTGTCCGCTAGTCTCGGTCTGGTCTGGCAGGAGGGGGGGGTTACGGGTGGGGGTTACGGGGGAGTGGGGGGGGGGGCAGCACCTCAGGGGCACGTTACTGAAAATAATTCTCAGATGTGGGGTATTTACATGTACGTTATATCTGAGTTATACCGTTTTGTTTTGACTGAAAAGCTGCCTTTTAGTCGCGCCGACTAAACTATTGTTTGCTTCTGTCTTGTGATGTCAGAGCTCTCGCTCTATACGGCTTTTCTCGCCGACTCAGAGACCCACGACTCTGAAAACTTGTGTTGCACAGAGCTCCGCAAATGATGCCAGATCGTTTTAGTTTTCCCTGCTGCATGCCGTAATGGGATACTTCATAATGTCACTATTATATCTAATTAGCGATGGGTACTTTGAGATGTCCCTGATAGCTTGACTGCTGTGACAGAAGATATCAGCAGAGATTTGCTGCAGCTCACGATGTTACCATTAAAGTTTCACAAGGAGATATTGTTGAGATCGTATCGTATTGAAACTATTAGGGGGTTTTAATCCAACATTATTATTTTTACTTAGCATGATTTCAACCTGACGTTTAAATCAATACTAAATAAAAGGAATTTAAAAGTCAGGGGAGGTAATTCAGCAATTTGAAATTGAAGCATAAATATTAAACACTCCAAGGTGTGATCTAAAAAGAATACTCAGTTCACAGTGAAACAGAACACAGTGGAGAGAATAATAAAAAGAGAGCCTCTTTTTATTGACAACTATCTGAAACGATTTATTTCATGTAAAAATACCAGTTTATTACATTTTGTCATTGCACATCTACAATCTACTAATCAACCAACTGAACCCCCACGTCTTCAAAAAGTCCACATTGGCAATAAAGCATTACTGGCTTTGTCACTCAAACCACCTTCAGCGTTCTGAACTTTTACACTTTGAGAGAACTGAGTCGCTATTTCTTCTCTAAAACGGGCAGAATATTACTGTTTAACATTGATCTCAAACTGTATGTTCCTTTAATGTGTCAGAGAGTACAGTATTAATTGAATAAAGTATTTAGTTTTAAGGCACAACTGCTGCCTTTTGATATCATGGTGTTTAAACGCCTGTCACTTAAAGACAAAGTCAGTTATTGTACTAAATAAGATGATAGTGTGCAATTACAGCGCTCAATTCTAAAGAAGATCCAAGTGGATAAATGTGACCCCTGCTGATTTCAATGGAGGGCATTCTTCCCTGAAATTATATGGATTTATTTATTTAACGAACACTTGTCAGAGAGAATATCGGGAGAAAATATATGGATTTTGTGGTTCACGACTTATTTTTGTAATGATGTGATGAAACCGTTCAGGAATTGTAACATAACATTATTTTCAAATAATTGATCCTCCCAACGTGAACAGTAACACGTTCAGCCACACACCGTGGGCCAGAGTCCAGGGAGGAACGCCGGGAGACGGGAGCGGTGTAATCGCTCCAAAACATCAGCCTCTGATCTCGTTACACACTAATTGATGTTCTGTGTTAACGAGCTTTACCTTAATTCGTGGTATTAAAAAGAACACTGGGTGCAACGCGTGGAGAGGGTGGGAAAACGCTTCGATTGGGCGGCGGGATTGAGGAAACTACTCACAGATGTTGCATCAAACAAATGATGAAATGGGAGGCAGGAGAAAGTGAGGGAGGGGGGGGGGGGGTAAAGGAAACAGTGCAGAGGAAGTCACAGGTTGCAGAAGGAGTGAGGGAAGAGACGGAAAGGATCGAGGCGAGAAGAAACAGGGGGATTGGCAGAAGAAATGAGAGAGAGGCGGGTGGCGGCTGGGGGGGGTCGGTGTGAAGGTTTCTGTGCATAAGTCAATGAATCAATGAGTTGAAATTGATGGAGAGCATGGGGGGGAGGTGGGGGGGGGTTAGAGAAAACATGCACACAAACGTTGACTCCATCCCTCTCATCTCCTGCACCTTTCCATTCAACTCCAAACAGCCTTCCCCCAACCTCCCTGCTCCCCTCGGCCTTCTTCTCCATCTCCTCTTCCTCCCCACACCTTCTCTCTCTGTCTCTCTCTGTCTCTCTCTCTCTCTCTCTCGCTTTCATCCCCTCCCCACCTCCCCCTCTACCCCTTACTCACAGCTGGTACAGTACGGATCTCGCTCTGGGTAACTGTACGAGGGTCTGAGGGTCTGCAGGGCAGGGGGCTCTGCTGACAGCGAAGGCCACGGGCAGCAGTGCATGCAGCACGCTGCTGCAGTACGCCTGCGTGTACATTTCACAGGGCTCGCGAGGGGAGAATGATCAACTGAACGGAGCACGTCACCTGTGGGTGAAAGAGCTGATGGAAATGGATATCAGCTGGAGAATTCGGCCGAGAGAGAGCGAGAGAGAGAGAGACACCAATACGCCAAAAACAAACACACACATTCATTCCGATTTCCACCAGGATTAATGCATCCAGTGGCCTTCGCGCAGCAGGCCGACACATTCGATCTCGCATGCACTCACAATCACTGCAGCACATATGCAAGAGAAGCACACAATGCATGTAATGCACATCCTTTCCCCGGTTCAACAGGAGGATGTTGGACCCTTGGTTGGTGCAAAGCCAGCGATGCTGGTGGTTTGTGTTTCCACCTGTTTTTCCCTTCGCCTCTATATTGAAGTACTGCCAGGCCAAAACAAAAAACTTATTTCAGAGCCCACAGGGAGTTGCAGATTTAGATTTCACTTTTTTTACCCAAAAAGTGAAACGTCTCACCCAACGGGAAGAAAAATTTTTAAAAAATGTGCCCCAGCTGTCTGAGAGTGTTTGAGACAAGTCAGTCCGTTGGGGGAAGATTCCTCGGTGGCAACAGAGGGGCAACAGCGTGCTGCCATACGCCCAAATATTCAGCGTATCGGGATATAAATAGATCAAGGAAGGAAAAACTGATCGGTAATCTTGCGGGTTTAGCGGTGGATACAGGACGAGCACGCACGCACTCGCGCACACTAACATTGACCACGCAGCCCAAGAAAATGAGCATCAACAGATATGATCACCTCAAATAATACATCCGCAGCGGAACGAGGGTCGGGGGGGTGGGGGGCTGCACACAGCGCTGGTGTTTAAACACTTCAACGGAACCCAAACTAATGGATAGACAATTCCTGGCAGACACAATATGTGCTCAAAGGTTTAAGTCTATGATTAATTGAACTACCGGTAGTCTGCGGGCGTGCACATGGAATACGTGTCCCGGCGGGCGTGGGGGACCATATGCGTTAAGGGTGCAAAGGGGGGGCTTGTGAGTTGTCAGCCGCAGCAATGACAGAGGGGTCAAAGCCCGTTTCCCCCTCTCTCCGTCCCCGAACATCCCTCCACCGCAGGCGGCCGTGCAGATGCCGACACCCGAGCGCCCTTATTCCCGTCTCGGTGACGCGCAGCAGCCTCTCGGTGCCCGAGCCGCAATTAATCCACAGCAGCACCGAGTCCGTGTACGTGTGTGTGCGCGCCGGGAAGCAAGAGGAGGAAAAAAAAAAAAAGATGCCTCCGCACTGCAAATATCATTAGAAATAATTGTACTTACTGTTTTTCACCAGCCTTTCCCCCCTCTTTTCCTGCGTCCCTCCATCCTTTTTCACATCCTTCCCTTTTGAGGTATCCGTTTTGCGGGTGTCCCCCCCCCCCACCACCACCACCACCACCGCCACCACCACACACGCACACACACAGACACTCACGCTGGCAAAATATATAAATATCTAAATATATATATACATATATATATGTATATATATATGTATACATATATATATACATATATATATGTTCTACATGTATTCAATTTCTCCGGTCTCTCTCTTTACATCTCTCTCCTCTCTCTCTCTCTCTCTCTCTCTCTCTCTCTCTTTCTCTCTCGCGCGCGCTCTCTTGCTCTCTCTCCCTCTTTCTCGATCTCCCTCTCTTTCTCTCTCTCCCTCTTTCCCCGTTCTTTTGTTAAAATTCAGTATATGCGCCCCGTCACCTAGCAACCGTCAACCTCTCTCTCTCTCTCTCTCTCTCTCTCTCTCCCTCCCCCCTCCCACTCTCCATCACTGGCGACACGTGTTGAATGCTAAACTTAGCGGTCCGGAATAAAATTAATAAAGGGATGGACGCTCTATATCTCCCCCTCTCTGCCGGTCCCCTCTCTCTTTTTCACTCTTGCGCGTATCATACTGCAATATAAATATTTACTAGAACCACTCAGCCCTCTCATCCCCCCCCCCCTGCTTCCCTCCGCATTTCCCTCCTCCCCTCCCCTTTCCTATACCCTCCATCCATCCATCCATCTCTGGCTCCCTCCCTGCGATCCCTCCCTCGCCGTCCTGCCTTTTTCTCCAGCCTCCTATCGCCTCTCTCTGCTTCTCCAAGCAAAACCGAGGCGCCACACCGGCGTCTGCGGATCCACATGTGAGTGTCGCGCCGCCCGGTGCGTCTTTGCATGGAGAGCGCGCGTGCCACTGAGTGTGCGTGTGCATGTTTGTGCGCGAGCGAATGAGAAACTACAGAGCATGTCAGGGAGCATGTGTGAGCAGCTTGCAGAGTGTGTGTGTGTGTGTGTGTGTGTGTGTGTGTGTGTGTGTGTGTGTGTGTGTGTGTGTGTGTGTGTGTGTGTCTGTGTGTGTGTGAGGGGCATGCTGTATTAACACTGCAGCTCAGTTTGTGAACTCACAGCTGTAATACGATATTTATAATGAAGTGACTTTTTTATTTGTTGAAGAACATGCTGCAGTAGGCTTTGCTCTTCTTCTGTCCGAAAGTCTCTGCAGGATGACGGTTTATACGCATGTGTGTAATGTGGGATCATCTCTAATCAATGGAGCAGCCCCACATCCGCAGCAGGTAAATGTTCTTTTTATTGGGGTTTCGCCTTTTTCATCAGACCGTTCGTGGCTTTTCGTGATCACAGGCAGAGGAATACACTTACAAGTACACAGTGTAAACACACAGAGAGAAGGAGAGAAGGAAATACATTGAGGGCTTAAATTTAAGTGCTGGACCTGCAGGGCAAACCTCTCAGTTTGGTAAATGATGGACACATCGGCTTAATCCAACTCAACAGTCATCCACACAGGACTGACTATATGCGCAACAACAAGTAAGATTTTGGAAAGATTGTAGTTTGGGGCTAAATTTACTGCGGAAATGGGGCCGTACAAGAAAAATACGTGAGATGAATCTACGATGACTTCACTTACAACACATTCATTTTTATATTAGCAGCCACGAATGAGAACAGGCTGAGGTGTCAACCTGCACAAACCGGTGCGTAGATAAGGACGACACTATGGACGTCTGTCTTATTAGATCAATGGACTGATTATTTTCCCAATAAACCATCAACAACGGTGGAAAGCCCAAAAAGACGCCTCTCGTGTTTTGTCCGACCGACAGTTCATTGCGCCGTTGCACAGACACACGAAAAGCCACGCCAGTGATGCTGCACCAACAAACGATTAGGAACATAAACTGCTGCTGCTGGTACACTGATCTATGGTCAGCTCTAGGACTCAGTCCATTTGGCAACAAAGGTCGGGATGTAGGGCGATTAGGCCGACCTGCGCACCCCCAGCCCGGCAATTAGGCCCCGGATGGTATAAAAAGACTGGTGGCCGCTGTTTCTGCGCCATACGATTTGTGATAATGGATCCATATCTGGTTCAGCGGTGCGTTCGCTGTCGCTGCTCTGGTATTAATAGGCCAGATACACATCGGCTATTCGTATTTTCTGCTACGGCTAAAAGGTGAAGCAGCCGCGCTGCTCCTCACATTCGTCTTGTTATCTGTATTTGCCACATGTATTCATCTTCATTTGCATTCATCAATCAATCCATCATCACAGCTCACCCTCTGTGCACCTCCATCTCTCTCTCTCTCCCTCGTCCTTCCTGTCTCTTTGGCGGTCTCTCCGTCTTGCCCGGGGCCCTATGGAGATATTGGAGTGGTAACATTAGGGTTTATGAGGCATGTGATGGCATGCGTCATCCATGTATTTACTCCTCGGTGTGTGTCGGCGTGCTCCTGTAGCGCACACGAAGCTACAGTACCCGAGTACATCTACGTGATGTTTTTCCTTGTGTGGTTAATACAAGTTGGAGGTATTTTGGAGACAAAATACCGTTGCTTTGCTAATGTGTGTTTGTTTTCACAGTTCCACCTACTGTCTGTGCAAGCGTGTGTGTGTGTGTGTGTGTGTGTGTTTGTGTGTGAGAGAGAGATCGAGTGAGAGAGTTTGATTTTTGTTGTTTGGTCTAATCTGATGTGACTATCTCTATTTACGCATCTGTTTAGCTCTGAGCTAACAATCAAACAATATGTTTTCCTCTCACTCGCTCTCACACACACACACACACACAGACAGTATACTCTGTACACAGAAACATTTAATGTTGAAATAGTTTTATTACATCTTGAATATGTATTATATATATGTTTCTATTCATATTTATTGTTTTAAGACATATTGATGAAATTAAATATACATTTTGGGTAGAAGTCCATTGAAAGTGTTACTTCGGTAAAAGTATAATATGGAAAACGAGATTCGCAGGCACCAACTCACTGAGGCAACAATGCTTTGCCAGCAGCAACAATATTTGGGTTGAGACTGAATATAGCAAAAGAAATGTGACACCATTCAAGTTTCAATGTCAGTGTGGCTGTTCGTGTGCTTGTGGACTCCAGAGAAGTGAAAAAGAAATACAATTTCCCAGCCAAGGGATTAACTTTACAATAATATAAAACAAAGAAAAGCCCTAAATCCGCACACTGGAAAAGCCGGAGGTAGAAAAGGCTATTATTTTATCTATTAATACTATGGTTTACGATTAAACTTATCGATTTATTGATTATCAAAATAGTTAATTTTCTCAGCTAATCCATCGATCAATCTACTTAACAGCTGTAAATTTACCACTCAATAATTTCACCACCTATTGATGAAGCTCACTGAGAGTTGGCACATTAACTCAAACGCTGTATTGAAGTAGAACGTCTTGCAGACCCAAGCTGTAAAGCTCGGCCCACAGGAGACAGGGGGAGGAGGCGGGAGTTGGGGGGAGGGGGGCCACAAGAGACCCAGCATGGGGGCAGGCTGTCAGACCCCGCTGCGGCAAAATGTGAGTTCTATCAAAGGCACTTCTCCCTTGGAAACACTACAGCGGTTGTCCACAGAGGCCACCGGAATCGACGCAGAATGAAGTAAGATGAAGTCCAGTCGTCAATGCAAGGCTTCTACTTACGAGTATTCTTAAGAGCAGGGATTGATACTTTTACCCAACCTAGCAGTCGTATGCTGTTGAGAAGGTCCATTGCCTGGAACTGCAAGTCTTCTCTTTCTATTTCATTGAAACATACACATCTAAAGACAGATGATAAGCCAGCGTGCACGGCTTGCACGGCATAATACAAATTAAACAAACAGACGTGGAAATGGTGCATGTTCATACAAGAGTGTTTTGTTTCTCTTGAGTGAAAAGCGGATTTTCCGGCTCCGTAAGAGGGTTGAATGTTGATGAGTGTCTAACATGTTCTTTTCCAAGAAGTGGATTTGGTTTCTAAATAAATGAAAAGTGAAGGCAGGGAGTTGCAGGATTCATTTTCGTTTTCCTCCCATGTAGTGAAGGTTTCAAACATTAAGACTATTGCTATATTATTATCAATTCATATTTACAGGATACTCAGGCATGTTTACATTTCCCAGCGTAAATAAATCCAGCAAATATTTACAATACAATGCTTTTTCATATTTTGTTTAGTTTTAGTCAATATCAAGAGAACGGAACAGAGTTTTGATGTTCAGTCTTAAAGCTTTAGTTTCATAATACTCCAATGGATTTTGCTTGTGGATAATTCCACATGTCTGTAAATATCCCATTGAGAAATAAACCTATCTATATATGTGGAGTCCTGCAGGCTGAGAATGTTTTCCTGCAATAAAATTCAACGTCTTTCACCCAGTAGAACTCCAATTTAATAAATAAATCAGCCTCACACTGCGTTCGGTGGTATGTGGGCGTGCTGAACCTCAGAGTTTCACGTGTGGTTGTTGAATGGTACAATCTGGCATAAGTGTATTGCTCTTTTTCTGTGATTTGCTCCAAGTCCAAAACAGGCTGGTAAGCAGGACTTTGTCTCTAGCTTAAATTGTCTTGCTGACAATCATGAAAATACGGTGTGAAGAAAGTGTTAATTCATAATTGTCACCATGCTTACGGCCCCTGAAGGCAACACGGTGGAGGAACGTTTTCAACATTCTTTGTTAAGCTTTCACTCGTGATTACCCGCAGCTGAGGCCGCGCCCCCTAAACCTGATCAGGGACGTCTCAATGTGAAAGTGAAAGAATACGATCTAAAAGTGATACAGTAAGATTTGAATGTGAAAATAGGAAACATGCAGAAAAAATATATATAAGACCTCAAATAAAAAAATTTAAAAAAAATTAAAGTAAAGAATAAAAATAAATTGTTCATTCAAAACAATTCAAGAACCAAATCAATATGTTGTTGGACCCAAAAATACTTTTCATTCAAAACATTTGGACGGAGTTCATTGGCTGCTCCACTGAAATCTGTAAAATATACTGTGTTCATACAAGTCATTTAATCATCATACTGAAGGTTTTCGTTTGTTTCCTCTCAGTGTGACTTGTAAGCTCCTCCATCTGCCGTAGATGTCGTTAAACAAACAGAAGTAAGATTTCCACATGTTGCTGCATTAAAAAGCTGTTTGTACACTCACTCAAATTATTTTTATTTTGGAGAACTGCATTTGCCTTTCGGGATGACTTCCTCTGCCTGCCATGCACTGTACTTCACTCACAATAAAACACACGGGGCTGGACAGGGTGTTTCACAGCTGGTTGGATGAGATGGAGACAGAGACTGTGGACGAGGTTCAGTTAAGCATAGCCATGTTTTTAAAATAGCTAGATATGCTGTTTCAACTTTCTTTGGCTTCCCCCCACCTGGCCCACTACACTATGTGTGCATTCAGTCTCTGAGCCCATCTCCCTTTCCCCTTTTTCCTCCAGATCTCATACACCGGGCGGAGAGTGAGCTAAAGTGGCAATTGAATTTCCTCTCAGTGGTGGAATAGGGAAAAAGTTCAGGGCCACAGTGGTGGCCTCTATATCTCACACACACAAAACGCAGCCCGAATCCATCCCTCTGCCCACAATCCCCTCCACTTCAGCCGTAAACTCAGCTGGAATAAATTATTTCTCTTCGGTCCGCAGCATTTCTTATTCGTCTGTGTGGTGCGTCCCGACTTCTGTCCCCGTGGAGAGGGCTGATGAATGTGTTGGGCTGTCACCCTCTGATCATCCTGCTCCGAGCGCCTTTAGATACGCACTGGCTTCTGCTGCCTCCCATGCGCATGAGGTCTCTCTCTCTCTCTCCTTCCCTCACCCGCCTCTCTCTCACCCACTGTCTCAGACCCACG
Source organism: Gasterosteus aculeatus (assembly GCF_964276395.1). Lineage (NCBI taxonomy): Eukaryota > Metazoa > Chordata > Actinopteri > Perciformes > Gasterosteidae > Gasterosteus > Gasterosteus aculeatus. Next base: position 7,844,018 of record NC_135707.1, on the reverse strand, counting down.
AATACACAAAGGGATAATGCAAACCAACACATCTGGATCCTGTATCTTTTCCTTTGTACAAATAAACTCTGCAGAGACATTTTTCTTTCTCCTGAGTGGAACAGCTGGTAAATTTTGCTCTTTGTTTCTGATTAATGATGAAATTTAAGGACTTTCAACAATTTCCAATAACATCTGTCATTCATGTGGGAAATTCAGGCTAAATTGCGGATCTGAATGTGGATAAAATCTGCAGGTGAATTAGTCTTTTTTATAATTGGAGTCTCAGGATTTAATTACAAGGGGAAGATGCCTGCCCCTGTGTGTGTGTGTGTGTGTGTGTGTGTGTGTGTGTGTGTGTGTGTGTGTGTGTGTGTGTGCGTGCGTGCATTTGGAAGATTTAACGAAGGCCGTTGCACTTCTTCTCGTTATCATGTTGGGGTGCTGCGCTGATCGGCGTGGAACGCTTTCTGGAGCCCCTAACGGCGTCCGGTAAAGACCTCATCTGCCTCGCTGGCGTGCGCTCGGGTTTCCCAGCAGGAACGCAGCTTGACGGCACGAGATCGGGATTCGATAAGGAGAAGTGAGCGCTCCGTTTCATCCAGTCACCGGGGTGGGTGGGGGAGGATTCACTACCCCGTTCCCCCCACGGCGGGCGGCCCTCCGCTGGTATCAATTAAGGAGCTGGTCCAATCAATGTCTCAGCACAGGCCTGATGCTCCACTACAGGGAGATTAAGGCTGAGCTTACAACTTCACACAGAGGAGACAGCCACACAAATTGCTCGCACAAAGACCCCCAACTCACAGCACACAGAGACGTTAGCTCAACAACCAGCCTCCTCCTTGTCTGCTTAGCAGTTGTATCTGGCGGCGTTTGTGCTTCGAGACGCTCCGTAATCGAGGGCCAATGAGTGAGTGTGTTTTCTCTCTTTCTTCACTGTTGTTTTTGTCTCTCCTTGTGCTAGGGCTAAAGTCTGACCTAAATACTTCAGGTTTTTGATGATTGGACCGAAAACAGGGATCAGAGGCGTCCGGCGGGCTCGTCGCGATAGTGGAGGGGAAGGAAGGGGGGGGGGGGGGGGGGGGGGATTCACACGCACAACCGCAGAGAAACGGCGCTACCTAACCGCACGTGTGCAGCGCGGAGCTCATGAACCAGTCGAACATTATCCGCACTTCGTCACCTTTAATCTCACTCCAGTCTTAACAACCCCCCCAGCCGTGAGATGAAAAATCCACCGTTAATCCGGCCCCCCCGGAGGGGAGGAGGAGGGGCGGGGGGGGGGGTGTCCATCATTCACACGCTCGGAGGGGACACTACACGACCTTTGACCTTGGCTTGTGACCACATCTTGAGATTGGAGAGCCAGTAATGCAGGAATGGCAGGGAGCCCAGCAGTTAATGATCTGCTTCTTCCTTTTTCCAGCCACAGATCCGTAGTGCCAGCGGCGACACTTAAGCCACACACGCACACACGCGCACACACACACACACACACACACACACACACACACACACACACACACACACACACACACACACACACACACACACACACACACAAACACACACAAACACATGCCCGTGAATGAACACAACCAGAGCAGGGAACATGGAGGTCAGAGAACGCCGCAACACTTTTTAAGTGCACCCATTCATTTTGTATTTGATGATGTGAGGAGATGTGATAGGTGTAAGCACCGTGATGAAGTCCCCTCCAATTCCGTCACCGCCCGCTCCCCCATCCCCGCCGGACACCAAGCGAGGACGAGCAGCTTCGACCGGAGGCGCAGCTTCAAAATGTTTCACTCGGGGGGGGGGGGAGCACAGCGCAGCCTCCTCAGCTGCATGTTTGACATTGAAAAGAGGAAGGTGAAGAAAGATTCATCAGGGTTTTACAATCACAGCAATGCAATCTTTTTAACTTGTAAGAATATTTATAGATCATTTTGGAGAATTGAGACAATTCAGGATTTCCTTCACATAGTCAGCTTTGGGATTGTGGAAAATTCAACGTAGCTGTCAAAGATTAATGCGAACGACCAGAACACTGCACCACCTTCTATGTGAAAGAACGTACTGTCCTTTGCTGGGTTCCCATCGTGGCCGGAGCTTCCAAACAGAAACTACCATTTCCCCAGTGTCAGTCTATCTTAACCTGATCAGCTTTAACGAGCACGTTGTTATCTGAGTGCAATCAGCCAGACAACACGTAGTGAAATCGTCATTCATACCGCCAGCAGGATGTGAATGTAGCTGAACCACTTTCTTTTTCAAAAGACTTGACTTTGACTCAATCTATCAAGTCCGCCAGTGACGGCGAACGAGTTTGTATTTTTAGACTGGATTGAAGTGTCGCCAGACAAACCTGTCAAGACAATAATGGCGCTTATTGATGCAAGAACCCGGAGATAAGATGCAGATAAAGCTCACGTGTCCCTCATTCCATTCACTTCTGTTCATCTCTCTACAGTCATACATCGAATTAAGGAGTGAAAATACTTTATCAATGTAAAAAAGGATTGTTTGAATTTTTCAGTAACTGCCACCTGTGACTTTGATTTTTTTTATAGAAGGCACAGTATAGATCTACACTAAACACACGTCTCATCTACAACAAATTATTATTTTTTGATAAGTTCCATAGAGTTCACAGGGTCATCGATCCCAGAGCCCCAATAATTCCCACCATGGTTACCGACAAACAATCCTCAAAGCACAATTACCTTTTCAATCAAAGCAATCAACGACTCCAGCAACATCTGAATCTGCACCAGTTGTCCTTTAAACAGTGGGCATTGAGTCCAGGGAGAATGGGGGCAGCGAAGGGAGAAGCACACCTCCAGCTCTCCGAAGTGGCTTCCCCTTTCCAAACACTGATCTGATACGATAGGAGCAAAGCCCACCAGGAATTTGTTTTCACCGCTGAGCGGATGATAGCGAACACACGCGGAGAGCCACTCTGGCCCTTAAGGATGCATTAATATCCTTCTTTCTTTCCTCTCCTGCAAAAAAAACCCTGCCAATGTTTTTTTTTGCCGTTTGTGGGAAAGGGTACAATCAGCATTTATTCCTCAGGACGTCTGACTGCAGGAGTCACGGGAAATGATTTGCTCCAGCTCCGGTCGGCAATGGAGACGTGACACCAGGCTCGATGCGTTGAAGTCAATCTGAGATTGAACTCCTCGATGTCACCAGACTCTTTTAGCTCACTCATTGTCAAAACTCACTTCTTTCAAACTCGACAAAATCAAAGCCTTCTTTGTCAATGGTCCATTGTTTTTGATTCAACACATAATAAACGTTTTCATTTTCCTTAAAAATGGTTTTGTTGGCGTCTGTGTGGATTCATGTTGGGAAGAACAATCTTTTTTCATTTTTTCACAAAACTTCTCCTATTGCGCTGATGACTGAGACAATTACAAATTCTATGAACAGAGCAGCGAGTCGCTCAGTGAAGGTGGGCGAGGGAGAAGGTGGAAGGTTGGTCGCACACAATGTCACTGTAAGCGTAAAATGTTGCCTTGAACCCGACTATTTATCTATTGTCCTTTGAACATGACGCACCTGAAACGAAAAACGGCAAAGTGAAAGCGTCTACAGGCGGGTTTCCCCACGTTAAGAACATTCCGCGGGCACGTGCTAATAAAAATGAAAACGGAGCACGAGAACCGGCGGCCTCCGTGAATGGTTTTGGCGCCCGTCGGACTGACCCCCCCCCCCCCGGTGAAGCCAAACATCTGCTCCTCTCATTTGATGACGAGGCAACAATGTGCGCTTGGCGGCAACGGGCCCCCGGGCTCTCCGCACAAAAGGAGGAGCGGCGCCGCGGCTCAAGGACGGACACGGCCCAGAGATCCTGGCCGCTCCGATTCCTCCGCTCATTGACTAAACACGGATTCAATTAAACCCGGCTGAAGGTCGTGGGGAAATACAATGTAAGCCGGCCCTGGTGTTGTGCTTTAATGGAAGTTCTCATTTGCTCTGGTAATATTTAATCCAATGGCCCACCCTAACTGGCCCTGCGCGGGGGGGGGGGGGGGGGGGTCGTGTCTGAGGTCCGTGTCACTTATTGCTGCCAAATATAGACAGATGATAGAGTTATTGTTGACAACAGTGTTGCCCCGGGAGAAGGGAAAGACACAGATAAAGATCAGAGAGAGAGAGAGAGAACGGGAGAAGGGGGAGAAGGGGGGGGGTGACACAGTTGAGGAGGTAGTGAAGTACGGTGGGCGGGGAGTGGATAGTATGGGAGGGAGAGAAAAAAAAGAGATAAGGAGGGAGCAGACGAAGGAATTTAGTGAAGAACTGAAAGCAGCGGAGGGCAGTTGAGGGGAAAGGGCAAGGGAGCGGCGAGCAGACGTCTCGAGGTTTCACCTGAGAGGCTTTGACGAGAAACCAAACAAAGCACAGAAGACAAGCGGGGAGGAGGGAATTGGACAGGTGGAGCTGGTCGGCTTCTAAATCTTGCCTCGCAGCTAATTACCACTTTCTTACTGCGGCGAAAGAAAGCAAACGGAAGCTGGAGTGAGAAGAGAAAACAAAAACTGCACACTTAAAGGGGCGGCTGAAGGCGGCAGAAAAGGAAGCAGAAGCAACAGGAAAAGAGAGGGAGGGACAGCGGTTAGAAAGTCGGGTCCGGTAGATGTGTTGAGGAAGAGGAACCAGACAGGACCGGGGGACCAACAGACACTCACTGAAAGAGAGGACGGCGCCCAACTCAATGGATTACTGACATCAGAGAAACGGGAAAGGAAGTCCAGCGTCAGGAAAGAGGTCACGGTGGTCCAGCAGCAGTCCACTATTCCACCAAGACCGCTGGGATAAACAGACCCGAGCGCACACACACTGCTCTCTGTGACAGCACCATGTTGTTGAAAGAGTACCGCATTTGTATGCCACTGACCGTGGAGGAGGTAAGTGTGTTTGTCTTTCCCACGCTCACACACACACACACACACAGATAAACACACACAACCTTCCCACAACTTTAAATTGAAAGGACAACAGAGGAGTTTATTTCTGGCAAAGGGTTGTTTTAACTTGCAATCTTGCAAGTGTTAATGTGTTGATAAGATAAGTGCCAACAGAGCACACAGACGTCCCGCCACGGCTCCGTGGGAGTTTTTGGCGCTCTGCGGTTGCAAGGAGCGATGGGGCCAATCTGACGGGGGGGTCGCAGCACAACACCTGGCCGCCGTCGTACCTGTAAATGATCTGCCTTTGCCGCCTGCTTCAGCACACCTGGCAGCGCAAAGCTAGTCGGACTGGTTTTGGGCTTTACAGGATCTGAAGTCAAACAAAGGCCCTCGTAGGTTTATCGACACAGGATCAGGGCCCAGAGGAACTCCAGCTGGCAGACAATCGTCTTTCAAGTTCATCTTAAGTGACCTCGGTGCAAGACCTTAACCCCGTCCTAACCCTCCCTTTCAGCAAGAGACCTTAACCCCGTCCTAACCCTCCCTTTCAGCAAGAGACCTTAACCCCGTCCTAACCCTCCCTTTCAGCAAGAGACCTTAACCCCGTCCTAACCCTCCCTTTCAGAAAGAGACCTTAACCCCGTCCTAACCCTCCCTTTCAGAAAGAGACATTAACCCCGTCCTAACCCTCCCTTTCAGAAAGAGACCTTAACCCCGTCCTAACCCTCCCTCGTAGAAAGAGACCTTAACCCCGTCCTAACCCTCCCTCGTAGAAAGAGACCTTAACCCCGTCCAAACCCTCCCTTTCAGAAAGAGACATTAACCCCGTCCTAACCCTCCCTTTCAGAAAGAGACATTAACCCTGTCCTAAGCCTCCCTCTTAGAAAGAGACATTAACCCTGTCCTAAGCCTCCCTCTTAGAAAGAGACATTAACCCCGTCCTAACCCTCCCTTTCAGAAAGAGACATTAACCCCGTCCTAACCCTCCCTTTCAGCAAGAGACATTAACCCTGTCCTAAGCCTCCCTCTTAGAAAGAGACATTAACCCTGTCCTAAGCCTCCCTCTTAGAAAGAGACATTAACCCCGTCCTAACCCTCCCTTTCAGAAAGAGACATTAACCCTGTCCTAAGCCTCCCTCTTAGAAAGAGACATTAACCCTGTCCTAACCCTCCCTTTCAGAAAGAGACATTAACCCCGTCCTAACCCTCCCTCTTAGAAATAGAACGGTGCAGATTTCCAGGTGTGAAGCATCCACTGGTACTTCTGTAACACAACACAACACAGCTGTGTTGAGGAATGTTTACCATTGTGTTCTGCTGCTGTAAAGTCTGCCAGGTGGGGGCTGTTTTGGGGGTCGGGGGCTTAGTACGGTCGCACAAAGCAAGCCTCCAATGCATCCCGGCGTCCAACCTGTTGGAGCCGTGCCGACCAATTACAAGCATTCACTGTTGTCACATTGTCATCTTGTTACAGGGTTACATAACTATTTCGAGGCTTTGCTCTTGGCGTTTAATCAGTGGAAAAGTTTCCATGAGCTTTACTTTAATCTTGAATTCTTTCATGTTCAGTTGCCGTCACACTGGCACCATCTGCAATGATGAGCTATAATTACACTCCAATGACCAAGTCACAGCTTGTAAACCATCCTTGCCTTTTCTTTTTTTAAATACAGAAGGCGTAAAATACACACTGAGTCCATAGTGATAGTTATTTAAGGGCAGAAGAGCTACACGAAACGTATTACAACTGGTAGTTAGCAACCGCAATGTGAAATGATTGTCATGTGAAAGAAAACGGTCAGATCAAGAGATATGCCCGCTTCTTTCTTTCTTCCTCCCTTTCTTTTTTTGATTAGTGCCACATAAATATAGGGCCACAGTTTAGTTATTTGCAGTATAATTTAACTGCTTTTTCATGCAAACTTTCAAAAGAGCAAACCCTGTTTGCACACAGAAACAACGGCGAGGAGGAAAGTCAGACTCCTGCTTTCATCCTCACTGGCAAAACTCAACTCCAACGTCAGTTATGGCAACTGGAGGGGAAAGCGAAATACAGAGCAGGAGACTATTTTTAAAAATTGAAGGACAAATAAGGAAGCGTGCTCCTGAGCAGCAGTGAGTTAAGTGGCTGTCGGGACAAAGTCTGACTCAGCATCCACAGAACGGCTGAACCTGCTGCCAGGACCATTTTCTGCCACTACTTCCCCTCAGTGGTGGATGGTTATTAGAATGTTCATTGATTAGTAGTAGTGGTGTTGCTGTATTGATTGGTTATTAAAGTTCATACAATCCCTTATTACCTTGTGGCCAGCGATAAATAAACATTTCTTTCATCTTTCAATTGAACTTCTGAAAGGTTTAGTCAAGTCATTTAATTTTCAAAGACTAAAAATCACAAACTTTCCTCAAAGGGCTTGAAAATAATGCTACGCTAAATCCTTAAAGTAGAGATGAATTAAGGATGCAACCCTTATCAGTTCACACCCAAGGTCATGTTTAGCTTAGATTTACAACAGTGGTGAAAAAAATCGGTTCACCTTCAATTCTTTAACAAAATACGTTAATATTTCCATTGCACTCTTTCCTACTGTAAAACAAAATAGGAATGTACACAACTTTTAGTCACAAAAGAGGTGTGTGTGTGCGAAGCAACAGTCCACTGTAGCTCGGTATCGCACTTCATTCTCATCGAATTGATTTAAATCCGTCTTATAACTACACCGCTCAAACGTTCAGTTATAAAATGGAATATGTCACAGTCATACTTGGAGAACTGTTACAAATAAGTTGGCATTGCATATGTGTAAACATGAGGGTATTGTGACGCCTTTCCGTACACACTGTGCCACACTATCCCGTACCAGTACGTCTATGCCCATGGCTTGAGAACCACCGCTCAAAGGTGCAAGAACATTTTTCTCTCAGGCTTTATTTGGAGGAGGGCTTAAAGAGACAGGCCTTAAAACTCAGCGCTTTAGACGGGTTGAATGCAAGTAGTCAGCACGAGAACACGGCTTTGTTTTTTTATTTCACACTTTGAAAGTTTCATTGTTGAATGCAAAAAACGCCAAACACGTTATGAATGAAACCAACACTGCACCCAAAAGTCACTTTGGATGCTTCTGATGATTTTCACTCTTTCTCTCTGTCTGTCTGTCTCTCTACCCCACATCCCCATCCTCACCTCCATGCACCTAACCCGGTGGCTCCAGTACAGGATAGGCCAGCTGTACATGATCAGTAAGCACAGCTGTGAGCAGAGTGGTGGGGGCGAAGGGGTGGAGGTGGTGAAGAACGAGTCAGATACTCACCCCGAGTACGGACGCGGACAGCTGACAGAGAAGCGAATCTACCTCAACAGGTGAAGTGCGCCTCAATTTTTGTCGCTGTGCTAATAAAACGCTTAAAACCAACCAAGTGGCGATTTGCAGTGTGAGGCGTGCGCGCTCGAGCCGTCCGCTCCGCCACTATGACGACTGACGTGTGTTCCGTCTTTGATCCCTCACTTCTCTGCAGAGCTTTACGCTCCATGCATCCCCGCTGCAGGTATCACTACCGACAAGCAATGAAGGATCATTTCAAACACCGATACCGGCAGAGCAACCCGGCTCACGTCCAAAGTCCAAGTACCCGAGGCCAGAAACAAGTTGAGGCCTACATTGCGTGGTTACACCAGAGCTGTTAATAAGCATATGAGCTCATATCACAGTAAAGCCTTCAAGTGTTTCTGAAATACCGACTCTCCGCTGAGAAAAACACATAAAACACATCATCCCGATAGACGTAAAAACACATTTCTGTTCAGCTTGTTCAGACGGATGCTTGTGACACAAAAAGCTTCAAACCTTAAAGAGAAGATCATAAATATTATTGTCATGAATCACATATGTATCGACACTTAATGTTTTGTACCACAAGTAGGTGTGAGGACATTTTAAATCTTTTTTAAGTAACACTTGTGAAATGTGCTTAATTGCTTCGTAGTGGCAAGTTAGATCAACTCAGTAACACTCTCAGGTCTGTATAAACTGTCAAAATGCTGAACGTTATCTTTTGACTATGTTATCGTTATCTATAGTGTTAGTTGTGACTTACGGTACACTTCAAATGATCAGGAAATAAATTGTATTATTGCTTTGGGATGCAAACATATTTTACTATTAGCACTGTAAGTTATGTATTATGAGCTATTTAACCTTGTGTTAGGAAGTTAAACAGGTGATAATTTAATCTATACATGTTCTGTTGCTATAAAAATAAAAATGCTCAAACATGCATAACCAACATTTTACACGACTATCTTGGAAGAGATTATGTCCTAATTTACCTTTGCATGAAGCCAATGTTTACTGAATAGAAATTGAAAGCATCAATATGTGACTCAATGTAACCCCTGTTAAAAGGTGGGACTACGCTTTACAAACACACGAGGTTGTGGCTCTCAGCTGCAGAGGAGGTGTGTGTTGGAAACCCTTAAATATGTCCGTAATACAATTACAACGGTATGAGAATGTGCTGTAAAGACTTTCAATAAACTCTGAGCGGGTGTTAAATTGCTTTACTTTGCCTCCAGCTACAGTCGTCAAAGTAAACACGGAAGTATGTCATAGATGACAGGACTACAATGTTTTTCTAAAAGTATTGTTCAGCTACAGGAATTTTCCATTGTCCATGTCATTTTACTTCAAGAAGGTGTGGTAAATTTCCTTCCTTAACCGAAAGCAAACCTCACTCATTACCCTAATCTAAGCTCAACTCTTATTCTAATCACCACTATAAACCCAAGGCCTAATCCTTCAATAAACTCTCACAGAAGTAAAGGAATGTTCTCTCTGTGAAGGATTTTCCTAATCTTTCTGTGCTTGTGGTACATTTGGTCCTCATTAGTAAAGATATGCTAGAAAACACACACCACACATCCATAAGTACAGTGAGTGCAAAATGTATTTCACTTCAATCATGTTCTGACATTTGACGTAAAAGCTACAGTGGGAATTCATCACAGGGGGTGTAATTGGGAGTGAGTCATAAAATGAATGCTGTGGTGAGCGCAGCCTACAGGTCATCTGGCTAGAAATGGCCCGGAAACCACTTAGGATTTATCTGTCTTCCTCCATAATCTCGGTCTCCTACTGTTCCCCTCTTTCAGTCTCTGACTCTCTGACTCCTCTCATCCTTTCTGCGTTTAGTAAACTGCCGGCATGGGCCAAAACATTTGTCCCGCGCTTCTTCTATGTGACGGAAAAGTCCTGGAACTTCTACCCGTACACCATCACAGGTGCATTTTTTTAGTGTTTTAGTGTCAAATATTCATCACATACATGCGTGTATTCCCCCGCGATAACATGCATGCATGTGAGAGGGCTTCCATGCTCGTGCATGCATGAGTAACCAATGCTGTTTCTCCCCTTTCCATATTGAACGGCCCTGGTGCTGCAGAGTACTCAGTAAGTATTCTCACACATCATTTAGTGTAAATGAATGAACAAAGCTCATCTCTTTCCAGTATCAGTGAATCTAATCTGCAGCCTGTTTCCACCTTCTCTATCTCTGCTCTCAACCCTCTTTTTCCTCAATTTTTACCTCCTGTCACCCCGTAGGTATCGTACCTCCCCAAGTTCAGCATCCGCATTGAGACGAGATTTGAGAACAACAACGGCGATAACAGTAATGTGAGTATGAGAAGGAGCGAGAGGTGAGAGAGATGGGGTGATTATGGGAGAGCGGGGGGAGGAGAAAGACAAGAAGGAGGGATAGAAATTGCCATTTTCTCTTCAGCACAAAGAAAATGTTCATCACGTTCATGTGCCCATTGCAAGGAACAGAGGCGTTGCACATAATGCAGTGTTGGCAGATCTAACCAGACACGCAGCGTGTGCGTGGCTGCCTTGCTGCATTTTGTCCACGGCAAACCTGCATCGAGTAGCACGAAAATGCAGTAACAACTGCATTGCTATGTGGCCATTTAATTTGCGCTGCATAACTGTTGAGTAACAAGAGCCAACGTGTCAAAGTTTGCAGATCTACAGCTCCGGCCGTGGGAAAAAATGTGGCCATTCTTGTTTTATGTATCGCTACAGGTTTTATACGTTATTCTAAACACAGATGCATAGAAACGTACATGACGCATGCACATGATTGTATCAGCCAAGTACTCTTTACCTTTTACTCAGTACATTTTAGATTACTTTTTAAACTTATTTATCTTCATTCTACCTATATGTCTGCTATCATTATATCTAAATGTGTACTTTTAATTCTGCTATATTACTTCAATACAAATATTTATTATAAACAAAAGAAATTAAGGACTTATAAAATAGGATATTTTGTTGTTGATTAAACTACCCAAGAGTTTATGAAATCTATTTTGATAACCATTAACATCCTCTTTCAACTTTTCCTGATCTCAAATGAGAGGACTTTCATTTTTTCCTTGACATTATCACAATGTTATATTTTTTCAGTTGTTTTGTGCAACTATTGGTTGCAAGCAAAATAATAATAATAATAAAAATAATAATAATCTAATTAAATAATATTCATTTAATGTATAAGTATAAGAAGAACTGTTACAGTTGCTGTTTTTCTATCGAGCAGTTGTACTCTTGATCATTTAATTACATTTTCATGTTCTTACATGCACTTGTAAAGGTGCAAAATACAGTGTTCAGAGAATTAATGTAGCAGAACCTATTTGCCAAATCAATACATGGAAGTAACGTCTAACTGGGCAGAGAAAAAAGAACAAAAGGCTTGGCCAGCAGCGAATGCATGTAGTGCATGTTTGTGCATGTGAGCTCGCCCCATTGGCCGCTGCATTGGGCCCAATGCGTTGCAGGCAGCGTAGCCCCCACCCATCAATTCCCCCTCAGTTAAACATTGGTTGCACGTTTGCCGCAGTCTGCACTGCTGCTTACAGCCTCATTAGCTGCTAACTGCTGAGGCAAAAGGCTCAGAATCCCGCACAACACGTTTAAGTAACATTTTCTGTACCAGACTTTGAATGGTAATGTAGCATTTTTACATTGCGGTATTAGTTGGGCTGCTCTAAGCTTCTGAGGCTTTTTACATTTTTATCTGTGTGTGAATAAAACAAATGAGAGAGCGACGTGGAAACCGTGAGAGCGTAATGGTCTGAGCACATTCTAAAAAGCAAGACTAAACATCCAGCAATGTAACAGCATTCCATGGGAGGGAGAAAGAACTTCACAAAGACCACAGGAGCATACCAGACTTTGTTCTAACAGCGGGTCTTCCTTATCTGTTAGTCTTCAACCGTGCAATGAGGAACTTCAGGAGGGCATTAGAACACATTCAAACCGAGGTCAGATAAAAGCAGCCCTCCTCTTATTACCCATTTTCTCTCAAGGAGAAGTGTATTTTGCTCTCACTACTCTTCCTTTCCCCCGCCCTTTTAATATGTCGTTTATGCGTCCTTGTGATTTGATCTAAGGGGCTCAGTGTGGGATATACTGTGGGGTGTTATGGTGAGTGACCTCAGCTTTCTACCCAGTTACCCCCCCGCATCCCCCCTCCACCGAGTGAGTGAGTGACTTTATGTGTGTGCGAGCACGGATGGAGTGTGTGCGTGTGTGTACGAGTGCCATTACACTCTGTGACCTCCCCCATCTGTTTGGATGTAGGTGTTTGGAGACACGCCGACCCAAGCAGAGAATGTGAGCTTCCTGGATATCCTGAGTGACCCCATCCCTGAAAAGCACTACAAAGAGTCAGAAGTACGTACTGTCCTGTCACAGCCACATAGAGGCAAAAACAAAATGACTGTGTAGAAAAAAAACTATATTGATCACATTAAAAGGGGACCTGTCATTCTAATGATCCGCATTATACTTCCAATACTTTTCAATTTGACAGAACTGTTACGTACAAGCTCATCTCGATTAGCCCTCCACCCCCTGTGTGGGGGTTCAGTGCAGGCGCTGTCTTGACCGCAGAACAACAGCCAAGGACTCACTGTGTGTGTTGACTGCACAAAGTTTAGCCACACTTCTTATTCTTGGTTCCCTGCATACCAACGGCGTGTCAGGTGGAAATGGACCTCTCGTGTCAGCGGTAAACTTTAGGGAGAAGCTGGTGCATTATAAGCGCCCATCGTCTGCACTGTATTCGCCAGCCACCTGATCTGTTTATCCATACAAGCAAACCGATGGAAAAGCCTCATCTGTCTGCAAAAAAATGTCATTTTGAAGAATGCAATTCTTTGCTTCTCAAATTATGTAAAATTGGGGACACACGGTTTTATTGTTTTTCATTCCCTTCAGGTGTTAAAGGTCATTGGTACACAAACGCATCCAGACAAGCACAAATCAACTCACTCGCATATACACATTCACACAAACAAAAAGCAACTCAGAGATTGGGTGACATGGTGAAAACATAACATAACAAACACTTTTGCAATGTGAATTATCACATTTTCCTTCTATTGGATCATTTGAGCAAAGCTCTGCTTGCACACATATAACAAACATGCACACACACATACACACCATACATTTGGCCTCAGAGGGCCAACGTTTCTGCAGCCTCAGCAGCTAAGGCATATACTCACTGTTTGCTCTGTGCAGGATCTGAGTCGCTGGCAGTCAAGTAAAACTGGCCGAGGGCCTCTGGAGAACGGCTGGAGAGACAACCACAAGCCCATTATGTGCTCCTATAAGAGGGTGCAATGCAGCTTCGAGGTGTACGGCTTGCAGACCCGGACTGAGGAGTTCGTACACAGAGTGAGAGAGAGTTTGTGTATTCCACATTGTGCCTTTCCCCTGTGCTGATTGAGATAAAGACACAATATGCAATGAATGTTATGAGCCCTTATAGGTGTAATACAAGGTGCCAAAATCTGAAGACGTAGCTAATTGGATTGAATGAAGCACTGTTGGTTTCTGCATGTTGGAGTCTTTGTGTGTCTACAGTAGAAATGGTGATCCAACAGCACACAGTTATTCCAATGTGCCATGTGTTGCATTTTTAACCAAAGAAATCACTAAGACATTAATTTCCAAGCATTAGTAAATTTACTACAGCCAACGGCAAGAAGGCTCTTGGAGGACCTCAGTTTTATGTAATACACTATTAGATTACATTTACTGTAAAACTTGCTCTATTGTTTGATACAACAAAAGAAGTAAGAGGACCTCTGTTCTTCCGGCATAAACAAAGCCAAGCTGGAATCTGGTGTACCAAAAAAAAAAATCCCCTTTGGTCTGACACATGTATCCTCCACACAGAAGCAAAGTAATTCATTTTGAAGGACAAATCAAAAGCAATAAGAACAAAACTAGGAGTGCCCAGTTAACAACGTCATTGACAGGAATGTGGTTTTAGTTTCGAAATGAATGCTAATAAGTGCAAATAAAGCTGAGATAAGTTACAGTATCTATTATAGAAATCATTACCATTTAAAAAATGTATCACCCTTATTCTTGACAATGACGCCGTGGAGCCTTTTTACTTACATTTTCTTTTTCTTGCCATGTGTTTATTTTTGGTATTATTCCAGATCATCCGGGACATTCTTCTGGTTGGCCACAGGCAAGCAGTGTCCTGGATAGACGAATGGCACGGTAGGTCACAATGTCAAAATGTACAGATTACAGACACAAGATAAAACAGAAAAAAGCAGTTTTACTTAATTTGGGCTGTCAATAGATTAAAAAATAAAAATAATAATTAATCGCACATTTACAGATCCATTCATTTGTTTCTCTCCTAAGTATGATAATCACTTTAGAAAGCATGTATTTTGGAAACTGTTGTTTAATTTGTAATGTTATTTGAAACACAACTCTATACACCTTTGATCATCTTGGAGGCAGAATTCCACCGAGTGGAACATTCCGGCTGTGCTCGTGCACTTTGCTCTTAACTCTCCATCATTTAACGGCTGTGTTTGAAGTGCCAACAACCTCCCCACATTTAGCCAGGACGTTTTCCAGACCACTGACTTTTAGGGACACGGAGGTGGTCCTCTCCTATCTGCAGGGTAGATGTTGAGTCGGAAGTAGCCTATCAGCTAGCTTAGCATCTAGCTTAGCCTAGCAGTGCGTAAAGTGGTCCGTGTGCCACTCACCCCCGTTCTGTTTTACACACGGAGGGATCCCTCTGCACAGTTCTCCGCTGTGTGTCGCGCCTCTGTTTGTTTAACTTCCAATGCAAAAAAATCTCTCCATCTTCAACTAAGATAAAATATTTTATCGCATTAATCTCGGCCACATTAATCGCATAGATTAAAGCATTTATGTTGAAAGCCCTACACACCTTCTGAAATGTAAAACACGGTTTGTCCTGAAGTTGTGTGTGTGTGTTTGTGTGCGTGTGTTTGCATGTGCGTGTGTGTGTGTGTGTGTGCGCGTGTGTGTGTGCGTATTGTGCTTTCCTCACAGGTCTGAGTTTGGAGGATGTGAGAGAGTACGAGCAAGTAATGCAAGAGAAGACCAACAGTAAAGTGAAATCCAGTCAGAACACACGTGAGTTCAGCTCCTGACCTGCACTGTACAGAAATACCGCAGAGGAGGGAAGGGAAGACAAAACTGGGGGGGGGGGGGGTAGGAGAGAGAATACAGCTGGGTAGAGAGAGGAAGTAGCAGTGTATGAAAAGAGCAGCATAATCAGTTGGAAGCATAATTCTGAAGCACAGTATTATTCTTTCATTTCATTTTGGCTAATCAGGTAGTGGGAACAGACGGAGTTGTGGAGGAATTGGGGGACGGGGGTCATGGGGCGACACATTTTAAGAACACTCGGAATTACAAATAAAACGTAAACAGACTGCGACTGAGGCTGGTCGCATCATTAGTGCCTTAGCTGTGCCCTATGAGTACCCAGATGGCTGGTGCACATCTGTGGGAGAGAAAAAAGGAGAGGGATCAGTCAGGAGCCATTTCACCACGCATGGAGCAGTGAGGAGGGAGAGACGGGAGGGGGTGCGCCCAGAAAAAGGGACGACAGAACGACAGATGTAAGAGGGGGAAAAGAGCGCGTGCCGGCTTATGAAGTGATAATGCCACTGCGTCGGCCCGATAACCAGTGGAACGCAGCCACCTGCTGAACTCTCCACATCACCAGCCCTCTCAACGTAAATAAAAAGCCATTGCAGCACTCAGCTGCAAATGTCAGCCCTGGTGGGGGTCTGTGTCTCGGCCTACGCGTGCGTGTTGTGTGTGCATGGGTGGGTGTGTGGTCACCATGCCCTCTGCTGGTCAGTACGGTGAACCTCAGCTGGATGTGAGCAATATCAAAGGTACAATTTCCAGTGTGGCCTGTAGCATTTTGCTCTTTGTGTGTGTGTGTGTGTGTGTGTGTGTGTGATGATGAGAGACATCAAGCTGCAACAAATCTGCAGTCATTGCTCAACCTGCTGCAGCTCGCCGCACCGCCATTACTCCCTACAGGCCAAACGATGCACTGTGTTTATGTCAGGCACAGCCCAAATAATAGCTTTCATCTCATTCATCCACCCTAATAAAAAGTAAATGGATGTAATTTACACTAGAGCCTAATAAAAAGGGAGTGTGGGCTGAATACCAATGAGTTTGGATTTAACTTATGGGAATGTAAGTGAACAACACAGATGTTGAGTACACTTTAAAAAATTGAGAACTCAGTTTGTCCCTCTGGTTCTCTTCTTCTCAGCATCTATTCAGCTTTTTCTTCCCTGTTTATCTCTTTACCGTTGTTTCTTTCATGTCATGTGTATCTAATTCTCCCTGCATCTCCCAGGCCGTCAATTTCAATTTGCTGCTTTAATGGCATAACGTGAAGAGCATCTTGATGTCAAGGCGAATGGGTTGGAGAATAAAGGATAAAAGAAACAGGAACAATTTTTAAAAAATCCCTCTCTCCCTCTCAGAATCACCGACCCCCCCACGTCCTGCCTTCTCTCGCTCCATGTCAGTGACAGACGAGCGTTCCTTGATGAAGATGGGAGCCATGCCTGACCTCTCCGTGCCCAACAGCCCCGTTCGCCTCAACTCCACCCCGGAATGACACCTTGCACACATTTACTGTACAGCGCGCGCACACAGGAACCAATGCCAAACAGAGGGTTTGGATTAGCTTAGCATACAGGGAACAGTACATTTAAATGTAAATTGATCCGCATACAAGCATTCTTGTTTATTTACCCGCACAAAAATCTAAGCATGAAAATGACAATGACAGCGTCAAGGGGCGATGCACTGGACACCGTTGTATCAGATCAACATAGAACACCAAACTGTTGTGATTTTTGTGAAGATTAATGTGCAGATATAACATGCTAATAAATTATCTTAAATGCAGGGGCAGACAGATAATAAAACCATTAGACGTTAGAGAAGTTTAGCTGTTTTCTACCGTAAGTCTTAGTGCTAAGCTAAGCTAACTGGCTCCATAGTTACAGCATACATAGGAGAGTAGTTCAGATCTTCATATCGGAGCAAAATAATGCATTCCCCAAAATGTCCGGCAAGATTACCGTAGCAATATTACGCAGTCACGCAGAAGAACACAAATGTTATGTGCCTACTCAAGAACAACCTTTACTGTTGTCTTGCACAACCTGAAAGCTAGATGCATTTCGGCGCTTCTTTTTTTCTCAGTTCATCAGCGATAGTTGAGCTCAGCGACCACCAGCAGCGCTCACCGATTGTTTCCTAACCCCCTCCCAGCAGCCTGCAGACGGATGCATAAAGGGTTTAATAGAGTGGATCTAATGAGAGCGGAGGAGTGCGCTATAGATTTGCTCCCCTTCCACCTCAACCAATAGGTCGGACCAGGTGCATTGACAGAGAGCAGTAAGGGCGTTGGTTCCTGGATCACTCAGCTGAGCACTTATATAGGTAAAGCCGGGGCTAAACTTCAATTATGAGTGAATAATATTACATTTTATAAGACTATCATCTTAATTATTTTATGTATATTTGGAGAATGGGTTTTCCTCACAAGGGATCAACAATGACAAATATGAAATGTGTTTGTTTTCCTTACACTAGAATTATGTGGAAGAAATGTGTGGAAATTATACTCTAAAGTCTTGTCATGGATTTTCATCCATAAATAAAATTTATATCAAATGAGAGGGTACACTGGTGTCTCCTGATATCTGCCCAGATAGGCTAAGAAATGGACTCGCTGCACACATTATCAGCCATGTTTGATCAGTATTGACCTGTGAAGATAGACCAGCTGCTCTCACATCATAGCACTCACATATAATCTACTCACCAATTTCACACTTGTGCGCCGTGTGGAACCGGCTCCAGCAGCGCGAAAGGGGCCAGCCACTTGGTCCGGTCTGGTTCGGGCGTTTTTTCCCTCTTCTGCAACTCAACGGAGAGGAGAATGATGAATGTTTAACCAACGCGTGGTTGCGGGTTGGGCGTGGGTGCACGTCCATCATCGCTGTCTCGCTCCATTGTTCCAGAGTTGGAGACAAAAGCCCGGCCTTGTCACGCAGTTTGTGTGACTGACTGACGTGGAAGCTTTCTTCAAATGGGGCACTGAACAGCTCGCATTATGGGGCTCATTACAGCTTATTTTATCCACACAAATCATCAGCCAGCATTGAGATTTGTTATTAACTTCCCGATAAAAGGCCTCGCAAAAGTGCATTCACACACACACTCAACCACATAAATAAATGCAGCAGAACTCTTTCTCTCAATGCGTCTATTTTACAGTAGCAGCAGGAGGCTGATGTGAAAGAGCGAGTGCTCCACACAGCCAGCAGTGTTCACAAGTGCTGCAGTGGGAGCGCAAACTGCTGGCTGCACTGCATTAACATTACTACTTTCTCTTCTACTTCTTTGTCTCTCCCATTAATTTTTCCTTCTCATTATCTTCACTGCTCTGCCTTTCCTTTCTCAATCCTCCTCTTTTGTTCTCCCTCTCTCTCATTCTTGAAATTTCTCCCGTTCCTCTTTATTTGTGTGCCCTCTTCTCCGTTCCTCAAGAGGGCCTCCGAAGAAGATCTAGTGTTCATTATATGGAAATGTTCCCCATGGTACATAATCATAGATACTGACCCCGTAGTGCCGAATCACCCTGCTATTCCCAGCTCCCCCCTGAGACCCCACAAATAGCACAAATAAGACGTTCTGCAGGGAGCCGCAACCAGCCGCCTGCAACGCCGTCACCGGCCCTTACGGCCACTTCCACGCAAGAGCTTCAGTTGGACACCTACCAGTTCAGAAAAACAGGAATAAAGGTTCTAAGTAATACAACGAAAGGAAGGTAAGTGAATAAAACTGGAAAAAGAGAAGGAGGAAAAGCAAAACGTGTGATAAATAATGATATTTTGGAGAAAAGGACAAGTTTGCCTGTTAAAACATGTCCATCTATCTAAATATTATTTTAGATTGTTATTGCAGTTGAGCCAGTTTATTCTGGGAAAGAAATAATAAAGAGTAGCTGTGGGAACGTCTGTTTACATCATTCCTTCTCCGGCTTCCTGGCATTCGTCCAAAACACTGATGTACGAGCTCCTTCCCCAGATCGATATGCGATCTCCATTCACTGGAAAGGCACTAATGCAACGGCCTCATTTGCCGGACGACGTGCGCACGCCAGTGCGTGTTTGTGTCTTTAGAACTGGTCCCCACTTCCGGGCTTTTACTCATCGTTAAAG
Organism: Gasterosteus aculeatus; assembly: GCF_964276395.1. Taxonomy (NCBI): domain Eukaryota; kingdom Metazoa; phylum Chordata; class Actinopteri; order Perciformes; family Gasterosteidae; genus Gasterosteus; species Gasterosteus aculeatus. The sequence goes on along the minus strand of NC_135707.1, from coordinate 7,824,488 downwards.
GAGAGCGGCCATTAAGCCACATAGTTTAGCATGCCACTGACGTAATCGCTTACTCCACACGCCAACATTGATTTAATAAAGGTTTATTAACTGTTTGTGTGGGTTTGGCCTTGCATACCTGTCCACCAGGGGACCTTGGTGTTGGTGAAGCGAATAGTTAAGAGTTCTACTGTTGGTTAGGATTTAAATCATGCAATGTGGTGTTGAGGGATTTTAAGGACTTACAAACATCCTCTTTTCGAGATCCTCCGCAGTGGGAATGGTGTTCAACCGCAGGTACCACCAGCCGATGTAACCAGTCTCAACATGACAGTTGACAACATATGATGAGTTGTCAAGCGTCCCGTATCAAGGACCACGTCTAAGCATCTGGTTCTAAGCTCAAAAGCTTCATAACGCTGACATTCATATTCCAAATAAACATTCAAATGCAGCACAGCTTTTGTTTTTGTTGCAGGTTTAGCAGCTAGAGGATATTACACATTATCATTGCCTAATTTAAATAAGAGAAAATAGAACAGGAATGTCGCTTGCGCAGCTTGTTACGCTTAATTGCGCTGCCAGGTCTAGAGGCTGACATGAAACGTTCAATAATGTGAATGTGCTTTCACATTCGTATGTTACAGTTGACATGAAGATATAAAGCGGTAAACACGCTGCTTGTTCATTTGATTTTCTCTTTGTGTTGACAATTAAATCTTGTTCAGTGATATCGTCACAGGGGAAGTCTATGTCCTTGGTTAATGTACTTTGACGTTACACTTCAACAATGGCGGCCAACCGGTGCCCTTGTAGACACATCCCTCACAGAATAAATGTTAAGCGCATTGAGGGCTGAGAGCGAGACAGCGTTGTACGAACATCTACCTCCCGTTGTGTGCTTAGTTATCTGTGTCTGATATCGGACGCGTGTGTGTCCGTGTATGAATTCCCACGAGGGTTAATGTTGCGTAAGGCTGCATGATGAGGCCAAGATGCCTGTGTCTCCTTATCACAGTGTGAGCAATACAGTTTTTAGCCCACTCAACCACATAAATGACTTCAAATCCTCTGCGTATTAAGCCTCACCACTGGGAAACCAATTTGTAACCTCTTCCCAGCAATACGTTAACTGGACTTTATCTGGGGACAGGCAGAGTGTAAAATTCATAAAGTATCTGAGAGAACTAATTGAACCAATTAAGTGAGGGAATATGGATTACTGTGGCACTGTGAACACACACATCCCCTCTGGAATAGAGTCAGAGACCACTGCTTTCACGCGATAATGATTGCATTGCAATGGATGGCGGTGCAGGGTCTCAGCGTGCCGCACAACAACGCTCCCGGTGGGCCGGCTTTGCGTTTACCCTGATGTGTTTTAATTTCCTCAGCAGCTGATCCCGGGGCTGCTATTCGGGGGGAGTAATTAATTGCATGCCGGTAAAGGAAAAGTCAAGGATAAGTGTGGAAACTGTTCCTTGTCTTGTACGCGCTCTCAAAATCGCACTCAAAACACAAAAGCCAGGCTTATTTTTCATCCATTTTCCTGGAGGAAGCCAAAAGAAACAAAGTACAAACAAAGAAGATAGCCAGAAACATGCACAAAAATAAGAGCCTTGGGTACATGAAATATCCTAATCAGCAAGCCAAACCTCCCGATTTTAAATGCCCCACCGTGTCTATTAATTACGTAAGAGCCATCGCATCCAGCATGGACGCATGTTTGCTAATAGGAGAGGATGGATTAGCATGATTAGTGGAATATATTAAAATACAATGGTTTTTTATTGATTTACAAAAGGTAGCTTTATGTTCCCCCAAGGATGTGCACACAAACAACAGCATTCATTTTGTACAAACCACAATGAACGACATAAAGGCTGAAAGGAAAAAAGGCTGCTTTATTTTAAAAAAAAAGCTCCATTAGAAGTTTGCTATCGGACACAACATCACAGCTGTAAGCACAAAGCTGTACAGCTGGATTTAAAGAATACATTTTTTTATTTTCACAACATTCTTCATTTGAATGTGGTGGAATCTGTTCATAAATCATTAGATCTTTAAAATATGACTAGCGATCCCTAAGGCACCAGCCTGCAGAGGTCCCGGTCCATTTCAGAGGCTCGACTGTACATCAACTTCAGGGCTAATTTAGCAACCTCTATCCGCTGACGACGTCAGTTCGCCGTCCGTTTGCTGCTCTTACACCAACATGGCCAACGCGATCAAAGAAAGTGTGAAGGTTACAAAAATGCAGCTCGTTTCATTGGTAGCCAGTTTCAACTCACATGTGTCTTGTGCGATCCTTCCTGGGGTGCATCTACATACTCTACCAACCACGCGAGCGAATAGGTAGAGTGATGGCAAAATATTCAAATTAGTCATTTCTGGGATGAGAACCAATAAATGAATTGTTTTTAGCAGCTCAGCCAGTGGCTACAGCTGGATTTCCTGCGTTGCGTGTAAAGGTATAACCTTCCAGGTTTGGTTTTGTAGAAACTGTACTACCATGAGGTTTCTCCAGACATTTCTTGAGCGCAGCGTTTTTTGTTCTTCTTGCTTACATTGACCGATGAGCACGCTTGTTTCACTACAGGCTCATTTCCTCAACCTGTTCCAGTGAAAACTATTCTGGCTCAGTGAACGTCTGCTGTCAGTCAGCCTGGTGGAGGAAGGTTAGCGAGCCGCCGCCCACTCAGCTGCTCCCTGGAGCCGCCGCTGACGGACAGGCGGAGGTGTTTGGACGGAAGATGGAGTGAGTTTGGTTCGGATGACACAACGCTTACACGTCACTCACCGATGTCTCCTTTACGTCTCGCTCTCCGCGGGGATTCCCGGTTGGACGGCGAGGCCATCACCGAAATGCACACTAAATGTTTCCCACGTGTGACTGATGTTTTGTTTTATTTGTTCAGTGAGGAGTAGCAGCCTGATCCTGGCATGTAAACAAACCCAATAAGGATAAATTAATTCACCGTATTCGATCGTGTGAACACAATCCACCGATGGCAATTGTTTTGGCTGATTTTCACATTTTTGAACTGCAGATTTTTGCAGGTTCTGATTTCAATTATTTCCATAATCGACCAACGTTTTCGACCAACAAACTTTCTTCCAAAACTTTACAGTCAAGGTTACAGGAATGTGGTTGCGTCTCTGCACAAAGCCAGTGAAAGTTTGTTTAATACACTTATTTTATCAATAGTAACAACAACTTAAACTGTAAGCCTCCTACTGTGTGTTACCCAGTGACCTCACTAAAGACTTTTCTCCCTCAGAGACTAGAACTGTCAGTTTAAATTGACAGGAGGCTCCTGACAGACTGTTAGGTGGGACACGTGTCTTCAGTGACGGCTCAGGATGACAGGGAGCAGCACACTGGAGCAGAGGGATCCATTCACAAACCGGGGCTTAATACTACTTTTTTTTTTGTTGGTGACCTTTCTGTTCACTTTGGCCTTTTTGGGCCGGCTGATGCACTTTTCGTTTCCTTTTAAAAGGCGAGCCGGATTCCTCTCCAAACGGTTTGTCTGCATTTGGCAGGACTGTTAGATGTGTCCTCTATAGTATCATTTTATGATGGCCGGCACATGGAATCACCGGCTCATGACACGCTGCTACCTTTCAGTCTGAACGTGTTTTTGTCTCTGGAGCACTTCAAGTATATGTTAATAAATCACTCATCATAGCAGGAAGTGGTGATTGGAGATTCACGTGAGGTTGGTGGACTTTAGAGAATCGGGATGGAAGCTAAGCTAACGGCGCTAGTCCCTAAGGTTAGTCTCCCACCTAATCAGCTCCTCGGTAACCCGGCTAACCCAGCAACAGGAGGTCGGTGACTGAGATCTGGCTCCGTCGGGGCCGGATCACCGGATCCAAATGCACATGACGGGCGGAGGGGACAAGAGTCGAGAGTCGAGAGTCGATGGTCAGATGGTCGGACATTATATCTGCCTGGAAAACAGTTTGTTTGTGACGTTTATACTGCAGTGCACTGCTGATTTTGTTTTGTTGTTAATCATGTCTCTCATTTAGCTCAATGCTACAACTGCATTTTGTTGCACAACAACATCTGTGCATTAACTGCCTAAAAATATGTGCATCTGCGTGTCTACGGTATTATTTGGGGATGTCATTTGAGAAAAACCAACGCAGCCCCTTGAAAAACTGCAAGTCTCAGACAATATGCTCATGACTACCCAAGTCTTAATTCCATAAAAACGCCCACATGCGTTTTATTCTCCTGCTGCTCTCACAACATCTATTACAACTTTCCATCGCTGTGGGCCAAGCTTTCCTCTCCCTTTGTTCACGCCCTCTGTCTCTCCCTCTCATCTGTGCTCATTTTCCACTTTGCCACCACACGCCATTGTTTTGTTTTTTCCAAAATCAAAGTAATAAAAAAAATCTTCTTCACTGAGTTGATTGAAGGTAACTGAAGCGAAGAGGCGGCTGTCATTACTGAATCATGCGGACGGGACAATGACAAAAAACAGGAGGAGGAAGAGAGCAGAGACAAATCAAAGAGACCCGGCTGCCTGGCTTACTTTTATTCCAAGTGCCAGCTAGATCTATAGCTACTGCCTTAAGAAAGAATTCCTCCTTGAATACTCTTCCACTGTTTATAAGTCATCAATCTGTGTGGTTCAGCGGAGTGCAGGAGTTTGTTTTTCATGAAATGTTGACATATTTACCATCCATCGGATTCCTCCCTGTGTGATTGTAGACCAGTGGTGCAAAACTGCACATCTAGGAAGAAGCTGCTCTGTTCAGGTCTTTTTCCCCCAAAATCTAACACTGATGTTTTAGAAAAAACACCTCTATCTTCTATTGAACTAGCATTTAAATCTGATCAATGACCTCTTGACCACACCAACTGTGGCTAGGAGATTTCTCTGGCTGATGTTACTGCAGGTATTTAGTCTTAAATTGAGACCCGATGATGGCACCATTAGGGTGCCGAGATTTGGAGCATTTCAGGGACTCGTGTACTAATGCTTTTGCGCCCACTTTCGACGTATTTGTTTTGCTGCATGCGCGTAAAAGCATGGCGAGGTTCGTACAAACATGCCGCACTGAGGTAAAAGCGCGGGAACCAAAAATTGGAAAAGTGCTCTTTTCACGGGAGGGTCAACCGGCCCGTCTGCAAGGTAGTGCACAGCGGCGTCCGCGAGCTAACAAGTAGGACCTGCTTACGTGCACTTAAGCCTAGTTTATGCTTCTGCGTTTTCAGAGCGACGCAGACGCAAGCCCCCCTTGCGTGTCCCTTGCGTGTCTTTTCACACCTCCTTGCGTCCTTGCGTGCGTCGACCCATTTTTCTAGGCTTGCGTCGACGCAAGCCTTCCACAGCGCACCGGGCTGTGATTGGTCCGCTAACTACATCCTTCACGGAGTCTCACATTTCCACTTTCACAGCCCGATACCGCCATTATTAAAACGAAGAGAACGGATCAGATTGAAGAACTTTTGTCAGAAGAAATGCGTAAATATGACCACTTATACAAGCCGTCATTGGCGGGTTGTAGAAGCGGGTTGGATTCACGGAGGGAGATCGTCGCAAACGCCGGTTTGCCGGTCGAGAGGTGCACAAAGTTGTGGAGGAAAATACGGGAAAAATGTGTCCGCGATGAAAAGCAGCAGTGGCGATGCACGGGACAATAAAGTCTATGATAAATAAACAAATAAATAAATAGACGTGACTCTCTAGGTCGTCTTCAACAGAAACACGTCACTCCGCCTGTTGTTCTGGCGGTGAATTGCTCTGCAACACACGCAAGACTTTTAGAACCATGAATTGAAACAAGTGCGTTGACGCAACGAGGCAGACGCAGACGCAGAAGCATGCACCGGCCTTAAAGCACCGACATCCGGCCCGGATGCAGAAGCTTGGATTACACACGGACGGAGAGCGACTTCCTGTCGTTTGTTCGGATGTTCGTTGTAATCCACTTTTTCTATCGCAAAAGCTTGTTTGCTGCTATATCAACGTTCCGAATGTGAAATACGACTCCTTTAACAACAAGTTAACAAATGCTGCTATTTTACACATCAACTGAAATTGACCAGGTTGGAATGGAGCTTCAGCACGCCGGTGAGCCTCTGTTACTGTGGGCCTCCGCTTTGTGCCGCCGTGTCTACCTGCTGCACAGTCCTATTATAGAGACATCAGGGGAGTAACAGAGGCCGACAGAGACAAACAGGTCACCCTTACCTGGGCTGCAGGATAAACGATTTCCCCTCCACCACTGCTCAACCCCCATTATTTTCTCTCCTTCTTTCTTCTACCTTCATCCCTCCACTCACTCCATCAGCCCTCCTCTCTTCTACCCGTCTGCCATCTTTTCCATCCTCCGCCCGCTTTACCGCCCGCCCTCCACCACCCAACTCCCAATCCCAACCCCATCTCTGCGCCCCGTCCTCCCTTCCACCTTCCAATCCCCCAACACAACATAATTAATATTAGGAAGATGGATGAGTGTGTGTGCGTGCGTGCGTGCGTGCGTGTGTCTGTGGTTAAATGGAGGGGGTGACATTGTGTACAAGGACCTTACACAAATGGCTGCCTTGTGTACACTAAGCATGTCCTTGTTGCAACTCCAGAACAGCGCGACATAAACAAACACACAAGCAGGTCCACTGACTCTCGCTCTATGCGCAGCATTTCTATGTGCTCATTAGGTTCCCTCAAAAATCCCCACAGCTTGCTTTATATGCATTTCCTTCCCCAACAGTCCACGCTTGTAGCAAAGTGCAGCTGAGGAGAACGGCTTTTTTAAGCCTGACACCTCAGTCAGGTGGAGTAAGGAGGAGGAATGTGCCCGCAGCCTGTTCCTTTTTAACTGTCATAGAAAAGGGACAAATTATGTCAGACTCTGTTGCCGCTGCTTCAAAGATGCACATGTCCTTTTAAAAAGCCCTGGAGCTGTGGCATTTAACATTAGCACAAGACAGGTGGCGTCACGCATTCAGCTCTGTCTCACCAACGAGCTCCTGCGTATTTATGCAATCTCATCCGTTGATATATGATCTTGTGCGTGCTGCATGCCCGAATGCATATGTGTGTGTGTGTGTGTGTGTGTCTTTGCTACTGTGGCATAAATCACTGCAGCTGAGCAGGGGGCTGGTGCTGCTCTCTCCATCTGTCTCTGTCTGCAGGGGTGAGGAATTTTACACTGATGACAGGGCAAACGGGGGAGGAAGGCAAGAAAGAGTGAGCCCTGCTGGAGTCGTGTGGGATGGACAGAAAAACAAATGCTGGGGTATCGCAGGGCAGCGTGTGCATCGCCTGAGCGTGCGGAGACACTTGGGGGACGGGATGCGTCAAAGCCTCCAGTTTGCTACCGCAGGTCTGCTTCTTCTGAAACAGACTGTGAACTTCCCACATAACGTCTCTGCCTTCCTTCTCCTGCTGCCTGCGTGCTGCAAACATATGAATGAGTGCACCTGGAACCTAGAAATTTAATAGTTCTTTGATTATTAAGAGTCAATAATACGAAATTTTAGGACTAGTTCTTTTGTTGTTGCATCCACATGAAGCAAACACTACAGCCCTTTATTGGGGGGAGACACACACACACACACACAGATTAATCACAGCTGAGGCTGATTAGAACCGCCCCCTCGCTCGGTTCCCCCCCTGCAGCGGAGCTAACCCCGCGCCGCCACCACCAGGATGAACCGACAGCTCGTGTTGGATACAGCTCACGATCTACTACAGCCAGTTCTTCCTAATCAATCACACCGGCGAGGGAAATCACCCTTCAACGCCGACGCGCATAGATTGTAGCTACAACATGGAGTTTGTTCCGCTGAAGTGTCCTTGAGCAATGCAATGAATCCCCAAGACATCCGGTGGAACAGAGAATGAACGTGCAGCAGGAACACACGGTCTGCACGTTGGACACTTTGACCCACGGAGCAGCTTCTATTCCAGCCACAAGAAACCGAGAGAGCTCAGCACAAAGACAATTCTAAAGCTGGAACAGCTTTTGAGCTTTTTTGAGCAGTTATGACCTGTGATGCATCCCTCATCCCCTCTCCTCACAAATATGGATTACAGAGTCTTCGAAGAGACGCAATGACATGGACGGACACAAGCAAGTGTTGGCATATATCCGATTCTTCCATTGGAGGAGAGGAGGTCGAGCTCGGTTGGCTTTGTTGTGGAGGTAGAGGGAGAAGAATCTCTCCTGACAGACAACCAGTAGCTTGCCGCGGAGCGGGATTTGGTTCTGGGTTTTGAGATTAGCTCATGCATGGCAATCTCTCCTTGGAACCATTCTGGAGGGCTTAAAGAGGCAGCCATAGAGCAGCAACACAACTGTTGAAAGGACAGAGCCGTGCCAGGATTGCTGGGTTTTCTTTTCTGTAACTGAATGCTGAATTGTGTCAATATTGTATGATTGTTGTCTGGTGCTTCAAGTTGCTTCAAGTGGAGAAGAACTGAACCGTTAACAATTCACATTCCTGTCATTCACCTATTTAATCACATATGAAAACAAGCAATGACGGCCTCACACGCATGAGATGTACGTGTATGAGATGTACGCCGTGGCATGTTGCGGTTTACTTCCATGTCTGTACAACGTGTCACTTTATGTTTTTATCTTATTAGCCGTTAGTGTGGAATAGTCTCAACTCCACACACACACACACACACACACACACAAAAAAACACAATCACTGAATGTGACCTGTTGGGGAGACAACCAATAAGACATCCACGCAATCCGGCCTAGAGGGTGAACGACGGGTCATCGTGGCGCATGGGTTTAATGTGTAGTGTAAGTCGCTTTGGATAAAAGCGTCTGCTAAATGACCTGTAATGTAACTTGGTGAAGTATCGCCTTGTTGTCAGTTCAAAACAGCTCAATTTAATTTTTTTTAACTGAATAGTCACATTTGTTGATACTAAAATAGTTTTGTCACATCAAATTCCTCAACATGCCTTACATTTGAGGTATTTTCCCATGAATTCTTGAAACTGAATCCATCCACATAGTTGAAACACTTTTTTATGGTAACAAAATGAGCTTAAATTGTAGAAAAAAAGAAGAAAATTGAAAAATACAACAAAAATGCGACCTGTCAATCATATCTGCGATTGACAGTGTGCATCCAAACAGGACAGATATCTGAACTAGGTGTCTTTTTGGAATAATATCTATCTACATGTATTTCCTGTTGTAAAATCAGCTGATATGGTTGAGAGGGAAAGACGCACCTTGAGCAACCACGCGTGGATTACAGTGAGTATGCTTGCACAGACAGAAACCCACCTGTGTGACAAGGTCAGTCTGATCTGGGTGTCGTATTCAGAGCATATGGAATGAGTACACAGCGGGAAGTAAATCCCTACAGCACGCCTACATTCTGCACGACCTTGCAGGGATGGGAAACTGTTATATCCTCATTAACGTGGAAGAAACATGTACATGCATACCTGCACACTCAAACAAGCAGCCAGGCATGCACGACCCCCAGCATCTAGTTTTAATTATTACAATGCTATCAGCTGGAGGCAAGGTTGGCCTGTGTTGCGCTGCTGTTGCACAGACGCTGAGTGTGTGAGCTGCGCTGTCACTGACACCCGGCCTCAAACAGGAATCGTCGTAGAAAAAGTAGTGGAAAGAAACCCAGCGGGGAGCAGAAAGGGAGCAGTGAGTGGTGTGGTCTGGAAGACATCCTGCTCTGGAACTCAGCCGAGTCCTCTGTAGGCACAAATAAGCACACACACACACACGATGCAAGCGTGTGGTGTGCGCTTTATTTTGTCTAACCTGCTTCAGGACAATAACTATAGGATAGGATGAATCTACGGTTCAGGTGGATGCAGTTTAGCTAAATGCACAGCTGGGGTCAGTCCAGTTTGTGTCCTGCAAGTCTTCTTCTATGAAGAGGCCCGTGTGCTCTAACATGTCCTACCTGCACACAAACAATTCAACTTGTCTGATTTAGTGTGACAAATATTTGACTAATAATCTAAAATAGCAAGTGTGAAATACAAAAAAGAGTTGCTGGTGCTAAATTTACCAACTGATTTTACATCTCAAGCAGTGAGTTGGACAAATTAACTGATTAACAGAGAGACAGGACACAAAATTATCGTATTCTCTTTTAAATGTAGTCACAATACCATTTGTCACTAATTTCCTGCAGAGTTAAAGTCCTGAGGATTTAAATGGCTTCATTAGCTGTACATTTGCACATTTCTTTAGACTTCCTATGGGTCACTAACATCAAGCTCTTCACACACAAGTTGCATAATTAAATATATTTAATTTGGATCAAATTGACACTTGCGGTCAGAATTCTAAAAATAACATCATTGTTATGCAGAGCAACTTGAGAATTTCAACACTTGAAAGGAACGTAGAATCACCTTTGAGCATTCACAGACGGTACTACAGTTTTAATTTAGGCAAGAAGGAATCACAACTCTGTCATCTTTTTTTACTATCTGAACTGCTGAAAATAAACAAAAAATGAAATGTCACCAATCTGTTTAATTCCTTCTTTTTTTTTTAGAAACAAGCTTTCCATCTGGCTGTTGAGGTCATTCATTTCAACGTACCTAAATTATCATTTGGGAGCCTTTTTACATCCCAGGACATAAATGGTTTCTCAAAAATAAAAATAACAAAATCACATCACTCGTTGTTCTGTCATTCTGCTTGTTGACCTTCTTATTAAGACGATTAAAAGAGATTTACGCCTTTTTATTAACCACAAAACAGTGCACGCTGCTGCAGTTTGAGCTTGGTAATTGGACAATATTTCGGTCGCTTATGTGTACGGATATTTCCCAATTACATTAGATGGATATGTTGAGCATCTAATTGTTGCACTTAGTTTTGCAGTAAAGATTAAAATCTTCCTCAAAATTCACAAACTTCATCCCAAATGTCTTTTTAAATGTCTAAAACCGAGAGAGACAGAGAAGTATTTTCACTGCCTAATGGGTCAAATGCTGTTAAAACGGGTGTGATTGTGTGTGACTCAACGAGTTCATTAAGTTGAATAAAAAGCCAGTGAATACGATTCCACAATAATACGGCCTGAATCATTAACACAACTCACAATACCCGACGTCATTGATTTCTTTATATAAACATCAGAGGCATTGCAGTGCTGCTACACATTATTTCACCTAAAAGAACATTGAAGAAAACATTCTCTCACCTGAATCGGATTTCCTCACATTGGTCCTCCTAAAGCAGGATGAGAATCGCCACAGACTTCATAAGAAGTGGACACAGCGGACATCTTGAGTTCGGCGATTTGCCCTCCACTATATTGGATTATGGTGGTCGCCGTGTTGTGTTTTTTTGTAACCAATGAAAAGAAGTTAGCATGTTTGGGGTGCGGGGGAGTGGCTTAGGGAAGGCTTTGGCAGCAGCAGGGACCTGTCAATCACAGAAAGCTCCGCCCTAACTCCAACGCTGCTTTATGGTCAAATTGACTCTATAGAAGACATTTTCAAAATCTTGTTGTATTGAAGAAGATTTGACAGTAAACTCCCATTCACAATGTTCGTAATGCATCAAGTGAGAAGATCATTTTCTCAATAGACTTTCACAAAATCACAACTTCTCTTTGTAATCCGAGGACACAAACCTCCTGCTTACATCCTCGTTTGAGGATATTCCGCATTGGTCTTTCTCGGCCTGGTCAGTATGTATAACAGGCGATTCATTTTCTTTCCCCTGGTCTGATCAAATGAAACAAACTAGAGGCGGAAGAGAATCCTTCTGTTATCTTCAATGAACACAGATTTTTGTAAGAAGTGAACAGATATAGAGAGAAGCTTTGTGTTACACGCCTATATAACTGCACATATAATCAACACTTTATTGGTGCTGAATGTTCTAAAGAGAAACATTTAAAGCAGAATTGAATGTTAAAATATTCACAGGATCCACATAAGCTTCTCAGTCTTTTATATTATAGTAATCCACTATAAATGGAAAATACTGTCTATATTTGTCCCATGCAAAGCCTACAGCATGCTTGTAAGATTTTGAAGATAGGGATACTTACCAAAAACCCCCCCTGGGCTTCTTTCTTTTTGTCGGTACAAAGCAATGTGTGCGATGCACAGAGGAGTCACTTTGGGCTGATAATGTGAAGCACTAAGTCAATAAATGATGGAAGTCAGGCACTGAATCGTTCCTCATGTTCCTCAACAGAAACTGAGTTCAGCAAAACACAGAGAACAGTAGTGATAGAATCAGACATTCTATCAGCTGTTGATAGAATGCCCGGTCTTGATGACCTTTATTAAGTCTTCATGAATCACTTACACAGTGAACGGGTAACAGCCACGTGGCAAATATTCCGAGGTGCACAATGGCAGCTTCACTTTTGCCGAATATGAACTTAACCTGAGCCCAGAAAAATTTCTGATTTCAGGCCGGAGAAGTGTAAAGTTGGTAAACTACTGACTATCAACTCCCGCTACAGTGACAAAGGTCAGTTAAAGCACCAGCGCATCACAAACGTCTCCACTCGGCTCGTTCGGTGACTGCAGGGAGCCTCGTTGTGCCACATCGGCGTGGCCTTGAAAATGAGTCTCTTTTCTCTCTGCAACCCCCTTTTTCAACTGAAAAGAGGCCGAACATCTGCGGTACAGAAAGTCTGTTCAGTCAAGTCTTGTTTTGAAGCTAATTAGCCCAATTGCCCCCCTCCATCGCATACAGAGTTAAACAAAGATGAGCTGCATCTATGCGCGAGCTTAACGGGCTCTTTAGTTTGATGCGTGGCAGAGCTGGAAAGCTGCAGAAGCCTCCGGTCACAGACACGCGCTGCTTCAACACGCATTCAGGACCTCCTTCTTTCACAGGATAAAAACTGCACCGAGCTGTCCTTTGAAATAGTCAGTGGATTCCCCCCCCCCCCATAGCGAGATCTGAGCAGAGAAACACCGTGTTGTGCAGCAGGAGTCAGTCCGCAGGGAGGAGGTAAAATTCCCACAGACGCAGTTTCCTGATTAGCGACGCTGAAGGGCACGTTCCACATTGGGCTGAGTGATAACAGATCTCGTGAGGAGGTGTAAATGAACCAGTTAGATACCGTTGAACAGAGCGCCTTTGAACATAAGAAGAATCGTTCATCATTTCTCAACAACAGACTCTTCAGAGAGGCGGTTTGTCATCATGAATCAACCCCCATATTCGTTCAATTATTTTTCTCTAATAAACACAAATTATACAAATCACATTACCTTCGAATGGCAGGAAGAAAAAACAAGGGGGAGCGTTTGAATTTTTCAAATATTTCCATCTCCAGGCAGAGCAGCAGTAATAATTCACCAGCCTCTACAGCAAAATAGTCTGCATTCTGCAGTCGATATATTTAATATGTTCTCTGACTCAAAAGGAAAAGATACATTCAGATGTTTTTACGCGTGTGTGTTTTGGTGTAATCCTGATTCCATGATCAGAGCTGCTCGCTTCACCTTGGTGGTATAATTGTTAAACACATCAGCATCAGAGTATCTGGTTATTTTCACCTCACTCGGAGGTGTGTGTGTGCTGCACATGCGGCATCCAACACGTTACGTGTTGTTTGTTTTGAAGGAGATAAGACTGCAGCTCTCTCCTCATCTGGTAAAAAACTGCTGGATGCCTAAATAGTTTCCCAAGACAATGTCCATTTGAGCGTAAACGATAATCATATGCAGGATTGTGTTCACAGCTGTTTTTCCAGCACCTCCACGTGGCCAAAAGAATCCATTGACAGGTTAAAGTAAGTTCTTTATGCCGTCGACAGCACGTATGAGGCTGTGGGAGCCAGCTGAAGAATGGCGCTTCATGCTTCACTGAGTCTCTTATAACCAAACAGCTCACGTAGTGAAGAGATTATTAAAAGGATTTAACATCCCATGTCCTGGTTTCTGTGGCACCAAATGCCCTTTATACTTCCTTACACTGTAAATGGGATTCACGTTGGCTGAGCGTCCCACGTCTCCACATGCTCCATAATTGTACAGTACAAACGTCTCAGAGGAGCGTCCATAGAAATCAAACCACAGCGACCTTCTGCCAGTGATCAAAGCCTCAACCCCCCCTCCCAAAACACCCAGCCCCCCACCACCGACCCGAGAGAGAGCGTGAACCTCACCAACCATCTCATGTCCCAGCCAGAGCTACCTGCTTTACATATGAAACGCACCTTTCTCCCTTTAATTCCCATGAAATCGCGCAGGCAGCGGTTATTGCAAAAGGGGGAAGTGATGTGGAACGACCGGAGGGGCCATTAGAGATAATCCCTCATCACACCCTGGTCACAGCTTAGGAGTGTTACCTCTGCGAAAACACACTCCCACCCCCGGGTGCATAAGTCAAAGAGAGGAGATTGCCTCATCTTGCTTCTTCTTTGTGCCTGGTCTCTAGACAGGTACGCCAGGTTTAGACTTCAACGTACCCGCTCGCTGTACAGCTGAAAGGCCGGTTTAGATCTCACTGAGCTGCACGCGCGTCTAACGAGTCGTCTGTTGCATCTTTATTTCCCTCCCTTTGATTGCTATGGGGATGGATCCTCACAACACATCAATCAATCGATTAATCAACCCAACTGCTCCCACAGGGCTGGATCATTTGCTGCAACGGTGTCTGAACCGCTCAAGAAAGACGACGGAGCTAGGCGAGAAAATAAGGAGACTTCCTCCGGGCGTCTTCTCGCGTAGCGGAGCAACACGAGTTGTTTGGCAGGACATCAGAGGGGGGAAAACATCCCGACGCCTCCGTCAGATACATTCGGATCCATTGAGTTTCTCCGTTCGTTAGGAGATGCAGTTATAATGAGCAGTTTGCATGAAAACATGGAACACAACAAGTAGGAAAAGACAGCTGTTCGTTTAATACTGAACGTTTTACAATTTTAGCCTCTACGGATGACAACGCAGGTCCACCGGTCGGGCCGTCGCCTCAGACCAGACGACTGCAACTCAACACGCGGCGGTTGAATTATCAGGACGTCATCTTGTGATAAAATGTCTCAACAACTACTGGGTGGAATGCCATGACACCTGACGGAGCAGCAGATATAGTGGGTGGGGGAGCTTGACTAGCATAAATAACACTTTGCCCTGAAAATGGAATTGACGATCATGACAGCTTTAAATAATGACAATAATTGTACTATACGTCGAGGTCCATTTGATCAAACCAGCATTGTGTGCAAGCATGTGCTTCAGTGATCTGAAGAAGGCAATTATGCATCGCTGGCACCGTTAAGACACAACGCTGCCACGAACTGTCACAGAAATCCTTTTAGTCAGAAGCAATCCAAAACCTAAGAACCCAGAAGAGAGGGAGGGGGGGGATCTGATGGAGGCCCATGACTCAGTGGTCCTGTCTCTTCGCGGCGCTGGTTTACAGCATTAAAGAGTCTGCTCACGGAATAGTCTGCAGTATGACATTAAATTAAAACTCTGAAAAAAGAGTGTCATCATGACACCAAGGAGGATCAGACAATACATCTTCCTTTATGTTGTTTATGGCAGACCCGGAGCCAGATGCGGTAAACAAAGTGATATTTTTGGGTTACATCATCAGGACCGGAGTGAGCGCCAGTGTTGCAAACTTTAAGCCGGCACGTAGATCTCCTGCGTACAGATGATGTTAAAAACTGCTCTCTCTTCTAAACCACAGCTTGTGGCGCAGTGGACTAGTTAGTTGATTACCGTTGGTCAAAAAAAGAACAAAAATTAACAAAAAATGCACAAAATACCAAAACTGTCCAGACAATAAAACTAAAGCATTATTACAACTATCAGTCAATCAAAAGTGCACTCACCAGAGGAACTGCGCCGTAGCCTCGATGACCCGGGTGTTTCCATGGAGCTGCTCGCCAAGAGGAGCTAACTTATTGTGTCTGTCCGATGGAGCCCAACACACTCCGTGTGAGACGAGTGAAGTGCTTGTTAACACACACATACCTCTAGATTTACGCCTCTTCGCCTGGGGAAGTTCCGCAGAGCGATGAAAAATAGGGTTAAATGAAGCTTAGGCGAAAATTCAGTCAGGAAGACTGGACAGGCTGTGCCGTTCCCTGGTGGCCTCCTCTCTCCCTGGGGGTGCACGGCCAGCTGATTAGGGGCGGGGTCGAGTAGTATCAGGCGTGGGTGTCGTTACCGTAAACCAATCGCATTGGGGCAGGCAACGTTAAAAAACTGTTCTCCTCTCTTTTGCTGTCAGTTGTCATTTCAGCACGCTCCAAAGGTGACCCGCCACCACCCCTGACACCTCCAATCTACAGCAGAACCTGGCATAGCTGGAGAGTTATGCAACTTGGGCTCTACCACCACCAGTGACTGGACTCCCAAGGGGGGGATATGCCTCGTCTCGGCTCGAGATCGCGGCCCCGGGTCTGTCCTGCGGCAGGATTGAGTCCAAGCCCCAAACAACTTGCAATATCATATTATACCTGTTATAATAAAGCATTGTTCAAATTTCAACAAGTCTCTCCGGATTGAAATGAGGTCGACGTTTTGGAAAATTTAAACACAAGCCTACTTTGCATTTTATTACCACATATCAACTTCAATAGATACAAAGTTAATTTGAAGAAAGACATGTTTGAACTGAATAAAATAAAGTATTTAATGTGAATTTGAGAAATGAGTAGCTGATTTTAATCAACATCTAATTTAAATTAATTTGAGGGTGAGTTGTAAAAGCTTGGGTTGCACAAAAGGTTCAATCTGCTAAATGAATAACATTCGCATGAGCCGAAACTGCACGCGTTTAAAGCTATTTATCAAATATTAGTCACATTTGGCATCTAAGCTGATGGTAATTCTAAAGCCATAAAAACACTCTGTACTCTTTACCTGTAAACCGTCTTACCTACAAACTAGTCACACTGTTTGTAGCAGCAACCGTTTTCTTTGAATAAGAAAGTGTGTGATATACTGTCTTATAATGGTACAACTATATCAATGTATATTTTGTTTAATTTGGTGTTCTTGCCTCATGATGATCACTCAGTGGAGTTCGTAGATTATCCATCTTTTTATCAGCTTTCTCCACATTACAATTCTGTGTCATTATGAAGATTAACAATGCAGCCATGTGGATGTTAGTGCTGCTTTATGGATATTTAAGCATATCGGTGCAAATTAATATTTCATTTTACGATTTGATCATCCATATTTAATGAGACATCACTTGGGAGAGTTGCTTGTGAAATTTGTCAGTTATTAACGATTCCTTCTTGTTAATCCTTGAAATGCACCATATTGCATGAATAACAAACCAAAAAAAATCTATTAAGACTTTAATTTTCTTAATGCTTTTAAATACATTTTTGGACAATGGTTCATATATTTTGCATGAATAAGTTACATAATAAATAAAAGCACACACATTTTATTTCCCCTTTTTACAATAAGGCATTAATAGCAGCAGAAGTGAGACAACTCAGTGTTTCTACTCGTGTCCTAACGAGCCCCAAATCCAGGTCGGGACCGTCTCAAGCCCAGTTTAAAACAGTCAAACCAGTGAAACCATCTCAGGGGTCTTCCAGGAACTTCCGCACCAGTGTTAAATAAAATAAGAAACAAGTAAAAACTGAGGTTGGCCCTGAAGCATTGGAAGTCACAGGAGGTAGCATCTTACTCTCCTGCCAATCAACCTTTTTTTTTAGTTCATGCAGCAGGCAATGTTTCTTGATATCTATAATTATCATAGCCATCATTCCACATTGAACTGCATTTTTCATAGTCTCTGTAGTAAAAGCTGTACAAGAAGTGCTTCAACATAAAGCCGTGTGTTGAAGGTTTAACTGTGCACAGATATCTTCTTCCAATAATTTACCAAAGTTGTCTTGCGTAGTAAGACACCAGTTTATCATTAGAACAAGGCAACTGGCAACAACACTGAAATAATGGCGTACAAACATATGACATGATGACTTCAGACGGACCAAGCGATGTGCCCTTTACACATTCATATTGCACTCAGCACTTCACTTTTATTCTCACACAATACTTTTAAGAATGAGGAGGGAAGAAAAGCTGAGGTTTTTTTTTATCACAATAAAGTGTCCCTACAGAAGGACATCCAATTAGTTGACAGATTATACACACTTTTCAGATATGAATGATTGGTTGAATATACAGTTACTTAAAGGGCAGAATATAACTTAATGTAGATGTGATCTAAATTACATTTATGTGATACGGCGGGTTAACACTAGCTAACCTCTGCTAACTGGCTAATTTTTTCCTCACTAATGTCATTATGTTAAGTGGGGTCAAGAAAGGTTCATAACTCCATGAAAGTGTATTATGCAAACAAATAATGTGCTCAGTTTTTGCAAGGCCAGTTAATCATGTAGAGTATAAAAGTAAGATCTTTGTCACCGTCAAGAAAATGTGCAGTAATCACCGCAGCAGCTTCAACAGACGAGCTCTCCTCTGCTCATGCTTCCTATTCTCCACAAATATTATTCCATGCTAACTCTACAGTGCATTTTCTCTTAATAAAATGGTCGTTTTGTATATCGGAATATACAGCAAATATTTAACAATGTCAAATGATACACGTGTGGAATTAATTTACAGGTGAACAAGTGTGGCCTCGGGCTTGGGTCATAAATTGTGCCAAATCTGGCTTCGCCAGTAGCAGCGTAAGCACCGTGCAGCGGGCCAGACACGGTTGGGGGCTAATCAGAGAACAAAATGACCACCTGTCTTTGCAAAGCGATGAGGAAAACTAACTTCTCTGATTGGAGCATTTATATGCGGACTATTTTTGGGGCGGTTGGCTGATTGCTCTCCTGGAGAACGGTGACTTGAACAAGGTAATGTGGCTGTTGTGATGATTACACCGGATAACTACGCTGAGTTGGCAATGAGCCTCCAATGAAATGTCTGGTCTCAGATGTGGACACACCGATCCACAGCTTTTTTTCTGTATCTTTCACATGCATCCTTTCACAGTTCAAACATACCACACACAGACACACAAACACGCACACTTAATTGCAAGCAAACAAAAAACTACAAGTGCATTTGGCATAAATGCTAATAAATATACATGGAAGCAGTTGGCTGTTGACACGTGCAAACAGAAGCAGCCTTGTGTGCTTAGACACACACAGTCAGACATATTGAACGCACACACACATACTTCACACAAAACACAAGCTTTCGCTCACCGACACGCACGTCCACACGCGCACTCGCACACACTGCTCGTTTGCAACTTCTGCCAGCTTTCTCCCTCTGCATGCCGACTGTGTGTCTGGCATCGGGGTGAAGGTCTGGAGCCACACGCAAGCTGTGTGCTCTCTCTGGCTTTTACACACTCTAAATAGGCTTTATGAATGGCTAGGACTCAATGACTGAGTCAACACCAGGGGCCACACTCAACCCAATCCGACAACGGGTCTTGGAGATAAGTCAGAAAACAACATTCTCCCGGCGCAACCCGGGAAAGTGTGTTTAAATGAATGTGCCGGCAGGTTTCCTTTTGTTTCGCACTGCAAACATTCTGCTGTGGAGTGTGTCAATCCTCAGATGTGTTGCTTGTTTTCCATTTCCTGCTGATCCCAAGTGCCTTTAAACCGCGTTCTGTGGCGTCTGCGTGTGTGCGTTTGTGCTCCCGTCGCCCCGGCAACGCCGCGTTTAATCTGTTCCCCCGCTCTCGACATTGCGTGGAGCCGGTGACTCTGGCGGCCTTGCAAGGGCGGACGGACGGAGGGCCGCTGTTCACAATATTGTTCCCTCAGTGGGACGCGCGTGTGCCCCATGCGTGACCTTCAAGAAACACAAACCTACTGTGCATACAAACAACGCGCGCGCACAAATCCTCACCACTTCTCTATCATCAGATCCAACACTCGACTGACATTCAGATCTGAATCCAGACTGAAGTCCGACCCAACAAACGGAGCTGCCGGCGGAGTGAGAGGGCGGAGGCCCGACGAGAGGGTTTCGAGCCAGTCGGCGGCGTCGAACGCCGTCGGAGCCCGGCGCTTGCGCGACTTCCCGCTGGACGGCAGAGGGGAAGTACAGATGGGTGGTGGTGGTGGTGGAGGAGCAGCGATGGCATGGTTGGGGTTTATCACTGCAGGAGATGGAGGGAGCTCCAGCAGGAGAGAGGAGCACAGAGGCGAGGGAAGGAAGCCGTCCTTGTGCAGCTGGGAGAGCTGGGACTGGTCGCCTTGAGAAGGAGGAGGCGAGGGGCCGGGGACTGAGTGGGGTGGGGATTTATGATCGCAGACGTTCACAGAGCCTGGAAGAGAGGTAGTTAAAAGGATGAGACCCTGAAAGAAATTGCGTGTGACATTTAGATTGTGCTCTTTATTAATTATGTGACACTTACGAACACAAGTCATGGGCTCATCCAGGATGTCATCTATGGATTGCCGAGGGTCCATCTGTGGGCAGAAGAAGCACTTAAATCCAACTGTGTTAAAGGAATTCTAGTTGATCTCCTCCTGCTCATCGACAGATCCTAACCTGTGCTTTCTGGATGGCCTCCTGCAGTTCTTCCTCCAAGCTGCGAACGCAGGACAACGTCTGAACTGGACTTGCTGTAATCTGCACTGGCAGCTCAAAATCCTGGCCAATCGTATCACACGGTTGGCAGCAAAACACCTGATTAGAAAGCAAGAGAAAATCCGTGGACAGATGAGTGATGTGCACACACGGTATACACACATGTTTGACCAGTTTTCTAAATTGAAGACCATGTAGCGTGCCCTTCGAAAAGCGATCGAGATGTGTGCGGATTGATTTGTTGTGTTTACCTGTGTAAACAACACCTCGGTCTGCATGTCCGTTTCTGGTTTCCGTCTGGAGCATCCAGGATCCTGTTGCAGGAACGGATGAAGGGATCCTCCACAAGACTGGAGGAATAGTTATCATTTATTTAAACATAACGATTTTAGTACACTCATTACAGACCCAGAAAACGAGCCTGCCTTGGCTCACCTCGTTGCCGGTGCTGGCGGGGTGGTCCCTGGGCCTGCTCCGTAACCTCTCCCTCATCTCCAGCTCCACACTCAGCTCCTGCTGCTGCTGCTGCTGCTGCTGGTTCTCAGTCCTCCAGGGAGCCCCGCACTGCAGGGGGGAGGACGACGACATGGGCAGACTGGGACTGGGCGTTCCTGAGGCGTTGCTGGCAGGGCCCGGGAAGGCCGCGTTGGAGAGACACTGTTCGCCAGCCAAACTGACTGGCACGGCATTGGAGAAACCGTTGGTCGCGCCGCTCAGGATTCCCTTCTGGGCGTCACTGAGAACCCCAGTGGGAACTCCCCTGTCCGGGGTGTACATCTGTTGGGTCGGGCTGCTGCCGGGCGAGTCTCGCCCAGAGCTGGAGCTGGAGCCGGGGCTCTGGCCCGGTGGCGGCGCGGGGCCCGGGGTGAGCGGCTCCAGGCCGGTCCCCGGCTGGCAGAGGGGGGCGAGGCAGGAGTGGGTCAGCTGGAACGGGCGGAGGCGCTGCAACAGGGCGGGCTTCGTGCCGGAGACCGGGAGGCCACGCTTTCGCAGCTGCTGTCGCAACTCTGACACCTGGGGGAGGGGACGAGGGGGGCACACAAATGACGAGGACAGTCTGTCTCCTAGATTCATTCGTCAATAGTGGTGATCGTTCTTCGGAGGACGTTCGGGCCTTTTCATACCGTTAGATCAACGAGATTCGCGGGGAGAATCTCAAGCTTGGACGCGGGGTTTGCGTCTGGCGCGTTGTGGTTTGCGGTGGCGGGAACAGGTTGGGGATTAAGGGGCGTGGCTCCAGAGGACGGAAGATCATTATGTTCTCCACTGAATGAAAGACAGAAGCGTTCACTCAACCAAACAGTCTGAGGACTAATGTCTCTTGATAAAGAGATCTGACTAGTTTGCTCGATTTAAGTTACTTGACACCGTGTTCCAGCCATCCATTTGCTTACCTGGGAGCAGTGAGTTGTTGTTGTTGTTGTTGTTGTTGTTGTTGTTGTTGCTGTTGCTGTTGTAGTTGTTGTTGCTGGTTCTGGTGGATTTGCAGCTGGAGGAAGACCTGCTGCTGCTTCAGGAGATGGGAATAGGCTGGGTCTAAAGACTGGGTAGGACTCTTCTGTTTGCCTCCCCCTGTAAATAGACAATAGTTGAAGATGAATTCACAATTTCGCAAAATTTGACAATAATTATAAATATTTTTGGAATCAAATGTAGGCAAGTAAGAATTAAAGTGGGACCTCCAGTCCCAGACCCTCCTCTCTGGTCAGGAGGAATGTACTGGTGATATTTGAGTTTCCTCATTTTGGGTTTGGTGTCCCGGGGTTTCCGTGGCTTGAAGTTGATGGAGGAAGGTAATGAGGAGGAGCAGGTTGGGCTGTGAGGCCTTGCTGTCTATAAAGACACACATTACCCACATTTCAACTATAGTGGTGCTGGTGTGTCATTTCAAGAGTGGCGTGTAGAAAATTGCATAGAAAATGAAAAAAATATTTTTTTTCCACAGCATTTGCCTCATGTCAAGGTTAAACTCTTACACGCAGCGTACAAATGCCTCACAAATCTCCAGATGACAGCATGTGCTGGTTTTGACATACAGCCATGCCGCCTGTGTGTGAATGTGTTAACCTACAGGGCAAAAACTGAGCTCCCCCAGAAGTGCAAATTGACAGTAATGAATGCAGAGCAGCTTACTGCACAGCATCGGGTTTGACAAAACAGACATGTGACCATCTTATTTGGTTGAAGAATTCTACAATGTTTTTATACTATAGCAAGCATTTATAAACAAGCTACCAGTCTAATATATAGTCTAAAATATTCAGAACAAAGGAAGAACCTTATGAAATTCAAATGTGGCACAAAATGAAAGTGAAACCACTATGGTTTTTAATATGACAGCATTAGCACAAACTAACCCGACAATACCTTTGGCAGCAGGGTTGTGGTCTGAGAGGTCAAATACATCCCATTTGGTCTCCCAGTTGTTGCCATGGAGTTCGATTCACTCACAGATTGTCTGATGCCCTCGGTTGCCGGGAGCAACGCCAAACTAGACTGAAGGCAGAATATCAGATTATCAGTTGACACATGGGGCTATTTCTGAACTCACACATCCGTTAATGTGAGGGTATTGGTGGGATTCATTCTGTGTTGCTGCTGACATACTAGTGTCTTAGTCTAAACTGTGTAGTTTCCTCACCTGAGCATGACGAGGGCTGTGGTGAAGGGACGAGCCCACAGCCGAGAAGTCACTCAGTAATTGGTCACCTGAGAGCCCCGGCAATGACGTAAAATCTGGGGATTGGTGAGCGCTGTGTTGCTCGGGGGGCGAGGAGGAGGGGCAGGATGAAATGTCATCTTCGAAGACATCAGCAGACAGAGAGAAAGAGGCAGGGCCTGAGGAAATGGGAAGCGAGAGGAGGTAAGGTCAAAGGAGGAGTAGATGAGATTGGAAGAAGGAAATAAATGAGTGCGACTCTGGCTGTGTGTGCCGGTCCATGCATGTGTGTGTGTGTGTTGACTCACAGTTCTCTAGGGGCAGTGTGTGTTTGTACTTCACGGGCCCAGGTGGACGTTGGATCCTCTCACTGAGGTCCTGCGTCTGGCGAGACGTCTTCTGCCTCTGGGCCCCACACACAGTCCTCTCTGCGGGGACACGAAGGTTAGACGAATGGTGGAGATAAGTGGCGAGATGATGGGACAGATGGGAGATCAACAGACAGACACAGAGAGAGAGAGAGAGAGAGAGAGAGAGAGAGAGAGAGAGAAAGAGAGAGAGAGAGAGGCAAAAGATTTTTGGAACATATGTGATGTGCACAGCAGCGATGCCACAGGCAGTCAGTCCCAATACAAACTAGAAGAGCCATCAAAAAATAGTAAACACTCCTGTCCGTAGAGAGATGTATTCCCATGGATATGAACACGCATACAAGCACAACATTTTTAAAAGGGCAGAAAGGTAAATCAGATAGTTTGCAAAGCCTGATATTTTAAAAATAGTCTTTTCAAATGACTTTCAAAAAAAGGAAGGTGAGAAAGCGTCGGATAGATAAGGAGAGAAAGATGTCAGTAGGCTAAACGGTGACTATGATCCACGGATTGGCGGGTTTATCATACGCTGTCAATCACTGATATGTTTTCAGGCTGCTTAAAATGCAAAGCACCAGCGTGCAACAAAGTCAGACACATTTTCAACTGACAACTGATGAAACACGGAGCCCTTTGCCAGATTTGCGCACTTCATTTCCTCTCACTGTGCAACAGGAAGCGGAGAGCAGAGATGATGAAATACAGACACAAAGACAGAGAAAATATGCCACTGTGCTTTTTGCCGGAAGCGCAGAGGGTAAAGTAGGAAGAGGACAAGCAAAACCACTGCAGGCAGGCCATCACCTTGTGCAGTGTCGGTGTTGAGACCACAAGGGGGCAACTTCTGAGCGGCGCCACCGTCGGTTCGATGCTGCATCGGGAAACAGCAGTTCAGACCAACAGCCAGGGCCCATATTTTACTATGCAGTTCATTCAGGGGAAAGTTGGATAACAGCACTAATGTGGTGTCGTCCTGCTCTATCAGATACAATCAACGGTACGATCTAATATCAAAGAAAAACATGTGGAGGGAACCATTTCTGTACATGGGAACTTGGTTCCTCCTTCATCAAAACTTGCATTTGGTCTGTGTGGTGGGAATGCCCTGCTGTTGGATGTCATGAAGGACCTGGATGCTACTCACCGGAGCTTCGCTCTGCTCTTTCTCTGCTTTTTTAGGGAAGCACTCAGACTTCACCCCTATGGAAACAGACGGTGTGATGAAACTACAATAGAGAGTTTTTTTTAGGGGATACAAGCATGATAGAGGAGCAATTCAGGTGAACCAGTGAGTGCATCAACAAAGCCCTCTCAGCTTTCAACTCATCCCTCAAAGTTGCAGCACGGAACGTCTGACGTGCGCTTTTTTGTCGGCTGGCATCAGAATGTGCAACCTGCTTTAGCCTCAGAAGGAGAACTGAAGCTTGTCTGACTGAAATATCTCTTTTATGTCTTTAAATTAGTCTTTATTATCATTGCTGCAAAATGTATTTGTGGCTTTACCTTAAAAATACTGCCTGATATTTAGAGCAAACTGATTGCAAATCTGCAATTCAATACACACTAATATCACAAGATGCTATAGTTGTTTAATACATCTCTTATACCTGCTGTATATGTGAAAAATTAGTTCATGCTGAATTTGTCGATTAAATATGCAGTACAATACGTCAAAAACCACTTTTAGCTTCTTGCACGATCAGAGCTTTTAATTAAACACAACATTTTGACTCCAAAAGGGATATCAAAGGAAAGTAAATCTGTTAAATAGAGTAAAACCATTACGCGTGAAAAGAGGCAAACTGAAGAGGCTTACAATGAAATCCTTCCTGCATTCATGGTGTTCAGTGATCAATAACAATGCAACTGACGGAGATAAACTAACCAGTGTCTGCATTGATTTCACTCTGCCTTCGGTTCTGAATCCTCAACTGCAGGACTGAAAGAGAAACAGAGATTGAGCTGTCTGTTAAAAACAAAACATAAGGAAGTGTCGCCAGTCACATTGATAGAACAGTACGTTGGTTTGATGTGAAGGACAAATGATCTGGTGGGATAGAAATGACACACGCAGCGAGGGAGGAGTGGAGCACTGCGGGACATCCCGATCACCGTTAAGTGATATGACCTCGTAATGTATATTTCCCCATGACTTATAGATCGTGTATCTCTTGGCACGCCTGCGCACATGCACACACCGCACGTATGCACGTATGCACGTTAGCATTCAGGCCACACGCAGACAGGTGACGCAGGGCCGGCCGCGGCGTGATTTCAGTGGGTTTTGAGATCTGAGCGACCTGGCGAGGGGACGGGAGGGAGGGGGAGTGGGGGGAAGGGGGAGTTACTATTTATCCCTCAGTATGTCTATTTCTGTTCATCCCATCCCCCCTTCAGCTGTCCTGCTCTCTCCACCAGCCTCTCACATCCCCTCCTCCTCACGTCATCGCCGCTCGTGCAGCTAACTACGCCACTCTCTGACAACTCCAAATGAAAGTTTAACTTAAGAAAGGCTGTGTGTGTGTGTGTGTGTGTGTGTGTGTGTGTGTGTGTGTGTGTGTGTGTGTGTGTGTGTGTGTGTGTGTGTGTGTGTGCGTGTGCGTGTGTGTGTGCGTGTGTGTTTGTTTCTACGGCTCAATCATTCAGGCTTCTTAAAGTCTTTTGAATTAAGCACTTTTATAAAGTTCTCCCAACTCACAGATGTGATGATGTAAGTGAACTGAGACCTGTGACATAAAGCACACTGTGCGATGTCAATGGTCAGTAAAAAACACGTACAATTTACAAGAGCTGAGCAGGATCTCAAACCGCCATTGACAATGTTTTTTCCGCAAAGGATTTAGTATCACTTTGAATCACTTTGATGAAGCAGCAGACTTAATGGACCAACATAAGACTCTGCATGTACATACATGATGTCAACAGAGCAGCTGCCCTCAGGAATCATGTTTTCCAGCAGGTGTTTGTACACCTAAGGGACAGCGTCTCTGCCATCTCGCCGTCTCTCTGTTTTACCAGCCGTTAACGACAGCTGCCTGAGAGCAGCAGCCACTACAACTTCAATTATTCAGCCTTAGGAAGGTCTTTAAATGCTGTTTGTGACCGAATGCTGGCAGACAATATGTTCGTTTAATTATAAATTATACCTTTGCAAGATATAATGTGATAGGGTCCCATCGTCAATTAATATTTTTTTTTACAAACTGTAATATTGATTGGTGCTTATTTAGACATTAACAATGAATTCGGTTTAAACGAGGATTTGAATAAAAGTGTTTTACGTCGCTGTGGGGAAAATAAATATTTGTCCCCTTTTAATCGGCGTGTATTGGAACTCCCAGATTCCTCACCTGAGCGGAACTTGTTCCGGATGAGAAGAGACCTCTCGGAGGCCAGCAGCGTCATGGTGGGAGGTGGGGTGGGTGGGGGTGGGGCTGGGGGGAGGAGTAGCACAGGGAGAGAGAGGAAATTCCTGGTGTCACTCTACCAGGAGGAATGGACCCCTCTCCTTCCGTCTCTCACTGTTGCAGGGGATCAGAGGAAGCAGTGGGGGAGAGAGGGGGAGACAGATGCTCGTTAATCTACTGATAGACACAAAGCGGTATTGATAGAGGCACAGAAAGCACAGCGGAGAGGTGATGGAGGTGTGTGTGTGGGGGGGGGGGGGGGGGGGGAATAGACGCAGAGCCTCTCAGACCCACAGGCGGGCCGAACGCCGCAGCAGGCCTGTCGCAATCACGCGAGGTGTCACACAGGCCCACCTGCAGAGACAGAACTAACGACGCTCACAATTAAACAGACAAGGAGGCTTTTAGGGAGACAATCCGAAAGAGCCCGAGGACGAGGAAGAGGACGAGGAAGAGGAGGAGGAAACTGAGACGCCGCGGCTGCAGGATGCAGATTGCGACGGACAAACGTGAACTTGCGACACCCACGGCATCACACAAACACACACACACAGACACACACACACACCGTGACGAAGTGTGTCACGCACCGCAAGGAGCGGAGCCGCCTCTCAAATAGGGGGAGCTGGGAATCTACATACACACACAACTTATTAACAATATTGATTTGAACTGGCCACACTAAGCCCAAAGGAAGCATCGAATGGACAAACACACACACACACACACACATGCTGTGGAGTGGCTGAGGTTATGAATACTAAATCACAGCAGCGCCCTTCTTAGTACCAATCAAATCAATGCACACACACACCTCACTTGTGTACAATACACGTCCAAAAAGAAGGCCGCTCGGTCATTAATGCAATCCAACAACAAGCGATTGCTTGACTGTATTATTCCTCTGTAGGGCACTGAGGCACAGGAAGGCTCTGGAAACACTGAGAGAATAAAAGAAGGAGAATGAAAGAGAATACTTACAGATAAATAGAGAATTGTCCCTCTGGGGACTTTGGAGTGGATTTAAGATTAAACTGAGAGAGTTGCAAGATGGAGGAGGAGAGGGAAAGAAAGAACTTCGTAGTGAGTTAATGACGATTTCTTTCTTTCATGTTCTTTTCATATCCTTTTTTTTTTCCTCCAGTTTCCACACGTCTTCTTCTTCTTCCCCCGAAAAGGTGAAATGCAAAGAGAAAAAGGATCAGTGGTTCCTTCGTCCCCTTCCGATATCAAACTCGCCCTCTCTGACTCGCTCTATCTGCCCCCTCTACTCATCCGCCCCAAAGCATCCTGGATCCTTGGTGCCAACTGTGAGCGACTGTCAAACTTCACCCCTCCCCCTCCATGCCCCCTACACCTCCCCTTTCCTATCCGTTAACAGCCATTGACTCCCTCTCTGATTAAGGTGTCGATTCAAAGCCAATAAGCACCGATGTGTTGGTTCGGATGTGACACGGCAGACGCACTGATGCTTTAATGTTGGGACCAGACACTATTTTGTTTTGGACTTGGTACAAAAATCATGTTCTGCAGACTGCAGGCTCACCTGTCAAGACACATTCGGGTCACCCTTTTAAAGTGATTTAGTGCTGTTTGCGCCCAAGTGTAGGTGTGTGTGAGTGTATATTGTCGTGTGTGACACCACTGGGAGTCACGGGTCAGTAAGTCGGCGTCCGCCAGCGTGTACTTTACAGCGTGCGTTAGCGTTTGTGCCAGGGCAAAAAAAAAATCACCCGAGTTTCCCCTCAACCTTCCAAAGTAACTGAGGTGAACGTGAGTG
Source organism: Gasterosteus aculeatus (assembly GCF_964276395.1). Classification (NCBI taxonomy): domain Eukaryota; kingdom Metazoa; phylum Chordata; class Actinopteri; order Perciformes; family Gasterosteidae; genus Gasterosteus; species Gasterosteus aculeatus. The sequence goes on along the minus strand of NC_135707.1, from coordinate 7,795,779 downwards.
TGTGTGTGTGTGTGTTTACGCTCTCTACATGTGTGTGTGCATGCGTGTGTCTAGGTGTGTGTGTGTGTGTGTGTGTGTGCGTGTGTGCATGTGCCTCAGGGCTGCAGGGGGAGAAAAATGGGGGAAGTGAGGTCGCTGCTGGAGCACCTGTTCTGTCGGTTTGACAGACAAGCCGGCGTGTGCTGGTTCAGCAGGTCGCGGAGAAGGGGGGAGACAGAGAGGGGAGGCGGGGAAGGGTGAGGCAGAGAGGACGGCATAAAGTTAGAGAAGAAGGGAGGCCCTTGGGGAAGTCTTCAGGAGGGGGGGGCTGCAGGGAAACAGGGGGAGGGGGGAGGGAGGGCAGCGAGGAGGTTGCTGCCATTTTATCTGATTTGGGAAGAAACATTGACCAGGAGGGCCACTAATCGGAGAACACGGGGCAGAGACAGCGTCCACGGCTGCCATGGAACGAAGTGGGAATACTAATGGAACCCAACATGAATGGGAACTTAAATATAGCAATACATGGTCATAGACGCCGCGGCTCCCTTGTGCCATTTTCACAGTATCTCGTATTTCTCGTCACTGTAGAGTCTCACCTTTGACGGCTTTTTTTCTCTCGTGGTCTGTAAAAGCATTTCACACGCACACATTACACACATATAAACACCGACGGCCCTGTTATTGAGGGAAAGGTGATGTAATTGCTTATTCCTCTGATTCCCCTCCAAAGGCCCACAGCCTGGACTCTGAATAACACCTGTTACTCTCTCTCTCTTTTCCTGCCTCCCCCCCTTCCTCTCTCGCCCTAACACCCACGTACAGACTCACACAGTGTTAATTCTGCACTGTGTCTGGTGAGCGAGGAGGCTTGCGCGCTGTTAACCTTTCCCTTGCGCAATATCATATTTCTCTGTTCCGTAGAGCACCGTGAAAAACCGCACCATGCAGCGTGGAATAAAAGCCTATTCATGGCTTTTCCATATTTGTGTCAAATCTGCCCCCTTTGCTGCTGAAACTGCAGAGTTTGAACGTAGATCCAGCTCTCCCCAAGCTCACTGTCTCCTGCCTTTCTCCCCCACCGGTGTAAATATCCCTCCACCATTTGAGAGAGCTGAGAGGCAGCATGTGGAATGAGCCGGTTCATGCATCACATCGTAGGTGTGAGTGTGCCCTCACATGGCTGAACTGTGCAACAGCCATGGAAAGAAAATCCATCCATGGTTAGTTTAGCTTTCCATCATGCTGGCTCTCAGTGGCATTAATGGGACGTGTACGGCGCGACAGAGCAGATATACGACAAACCCATCAAAGTGAGTAAAGAGAGTAAAAAGGCTGAAACATACCAGTCTGACACACTCCGTCACATCTGCTGCCGCTCCCTGGTGCGTCGTCACTACGCCTGTTCTCGCTCCTCGCCTCCACCTTTATCACTTCAATCACTTGGCCGTGTGCCTCGTGCCACTCAGAGGCCCTGCTGCCTGTTCCACTTCACGCAATACAACCACACCAGCCTCACAAACACACACGCGCAGACCGATCACACACATAGCTGTCTGCTCTGCGTCCATCATCCATCTGTCGGTCAGTCACTGCACTTTGCGGCTGTGTGTAAGCTGGATAGCGACCAACCGACATACGCATAATACTGTACTGCACACACACACACACACACACGCACACAGACCTCCAGCTGGACTGTTGATCTCACACGGATGAATATTCATCATTATCATGCACCGAGTTCGGTCCAGTGGTGTCAATTAGGAGACGAGGATCAGTCTGTTTTGTGTTGCTGACGGACAGCATTGATTTAATGGTTCAACCATCAGAGTCCTTAACATTACGTACGCAACACATGCACGAGCAAAATTAAAGGGGAATTGGTTGAACATTTATTATTTATCAAGTATCTTGTGTTTTTTATTTATTTATATATAAAACATTATATATATATATATACTAAATAAACACATGGGAATATTTTCATTAGTTAACTTGGTTTATATATTATGAATGTGCAAATGGTCTGTAGAGCACACGTTAACTTAAAAGGGAATTTAAAAACGTATATATATATTACAGTCTAGAACGTCTGTATATAGTTTTATATAAAAGTTTTACTTATTGTTTTTTTGTGTATAAATATTTGTTGTAACCAACATTGTTATGTAATTATTACAAATAAATTACATATTTTTATAGCCATTGTATTTCGAGCTCCCTGCATCTTACTATACCTGACTGATTGAGTTGAGTTGGTGCTGAAAAATGAAAACTATGGACATAATGTAAGTACTTGGTTGACCTTTGCCCTTTTGCGCGGACCCTGTAGTGTGTTTGCCGGACTGAAATACAACGGCGCTTAGCGCGGGGACGCTCGGCATGCCGGAGCGTCGCTGCCCCCACAATGACCAGCCTAGAAATAAGGAGCCGGTCGGCCACAAGGACCCAGTCGGGTCACTTGAGCGATACAGCATTTAATAACTGTCCTTGAGCTGAGCTCCGTTGAGTTCGCTGGCTTAAATTGAGCGGAAAATTGAGAGTGTGCAAAAAAAAAAAAAACAGGGGACTGTCTCACAAACTCAATTACTCTCTGGCGGCAGTCCAGGTGAGTATATATCAGTTATTTAAAAAAAAATGTAAATCACCAAGATCCATATAAAGTCAGGTCCCATCTTTTGTGATTCATTTAGAGAAGAGAATTAACTTTGAGGATCAGTTTAAATCAAACGGAGAGATGTGGCCCTTTGGTTCCTTATCTCTATAGATGAGTCATATGTGATTAGGAGGAAAAGCCACATCGAATATGCTTCAATTCTTTAACATCTGTGAAGGACGAGGAATAAATATTGGTACAAAGAATGATTGTATGTTGACAAAATTTAATTCAAATAAATTAACATAACTCACATGAGACAAATCAAAAATCTGAATCATCTGAATATTTTGTTTGCAGGAATAACTCAAAAACATTTGGTCAAATACTCACATGATGAGTTACACACTTAAAGTTGACAGCTACAACTTTGCAGCTGCAAAAGAAATACGACCGTTTTCCTTCACAATGTAACGTGAATATTGAAATAAAACAAGTACCTCAAATGACTCACAGTGTCTCTGACGGTAAGAAAGGTAGATTACATCCTTCACATAAGATAGTGCAGAAGTGCAGAAGTGCAGCTCTTAGAAATATCGCTCTTTATGTACACAGCTCGAGCGAAGGACTGTTCAGAGTAAATAAGTTATCCTTCTTTTCTGAGCACTTGAGGGTTTCATTTTGGATTGAAAAGGAATGCGACTTCACGTGGCAGTCTGATTAATATTATGAACTTAAATTCACGCATGTGCGTTCCTATTTCATGTGCATAGACACGTATGCAACTTTTTTTCTTTTTCATTAGGAGTGCTAACGTCAAAATCAATAATGAGGCCGAAGCCGATGAAGCTCCCACCGCTACTTGGAATGGGAGTAATATACATTTGTTAAAAAGAATTAGCTTAAAATCACTGAAATAAATATTGCAAGTGCTCCCTTTTTTAGTGTTAAAAAATGACAGGTTTAGCCTTTAACCAGAGATGTGATTCCCCTCCTTCCGTTCACTTCGGAGTTTACCTGCAGAAAACTCTTCTAAGTTTCCACCTCGGAGTCAGAGTTTTCCAGATTGGACACGGTGGAGCTGTACCATTCGGCGCTCTCCTCTTCGTCCTGCACTCCGGATCCCACGCCTCCTCCTCCTCCTCCGTCCCTTCTCTCGTTCAGCATTTCCATGGCTACTTGGTGGTACGGGTGTTTGCGCTTGGTGTGCCGGCGTAGCGTGTTGCGCTCGGCGAAGCGCGTGTGGCAAAGTTGGCACTGGTAGGGTTTCTCTCCGGTGTGGACCCTCTGGTGGCGCTGCAGCTCACCGGCCTCCCTGAAGCGTTTGGCGCAGATGGGGCACACAAAGTTCCTCTGGCCTGTGTGGATGTGCTTGTGTCTCTGTCGAGGGGGAGGAGAGCAGAAAATCTATCAAAAAATCGGTGAATTGTAGCGACGAACCACTCGGCAGATCTGTCTTGATTGACTGTTTTGGTTCACTCTAGGCAGCCGCTTCGGGCTAAACACCTCTACCTGCTCAGCGGTGAGCTGGTGAACATGGTGGAGCATCGAGCAGACAAAGAGTGACACATTTACGCCAAGGGCCTGCGGACGCCAGAGCGGAATGAGAGTAAATATTGAACCTACTCATAAGCCACAAACATCAACTGGATGCCGACATAAGCTTGGATTCATCGTTTGAACGAGCAACATGTTCACTTAAAAGCGTGTTCACGGCCCTTTTCCTGTTCCGCCTGAGTAACCTGGAAAATCAGTTATCTGGTTTAAAAGTAATCGCACTGATAATTAGCGGCATCTGCTGGAGCGACTGATGTCGTTACTCGTGCTGCTGCTGTTTAGCTCCAACCACTGACCTGCAGGTGGCTGGAGCGTTTGAAGGCTTTGCCGCACTGCTGGCAAACGTGCGGCTTCTTCTGCGAGTGCGTGATGGCGTGGCGCTCGAGGTCGGAGAGGTAAAAGAAGACCCGCGGGCACAGCTGGCAGTACAGCACCCTGCGGGGACCCATGGCGTCGGGCGACCCCTCCGGAGACAGGGGGTCCAGGGGGTCCAGGGGGACGAGACTGTCGGAGGGGAGCGCGGCTCCGACGGGAGGCGAGGGAGGAGCGGCCGCGCTGGAAAAGTAAAGATGGTCGTCGAGAGGGAAGCGTTCCGAGTGCAGGTCAGACGGGTCGAACCCCGGCTCGGAGGCTGGCGATCGGGCCTCCGCGCGGGGCTGAGCCGAGGGGTCACAGGTCAAACTGGCAGGCTGCGGGAGCGGGGAGGATGCTGTAAGAGTCGATGGCTTGTCGTTTTCACTCGAGACTTCTTCTGCAGCTATGGCTTCGCTTCCGGGGTTCGAGTGGGACGGGCTGTCTTGAGAGGGGACGCCCGCGCCGCCGCGGCCGCTTTGAGGGACGGGAGGGGACGGACAGACGCTCAGAGAAGCGAGAACCGAGCGGGAGCTCACATTGGTCCCTGCCCCCGGCGGGATTTCGGGCGGCGTTTTGGGGCTTAGTCTGATGACGGGATAGGACAGCGTGGACAGGGGCGGACATCCCGTCGCGCCGAGCTGACCGGGGGGCAAAGGGAGGGAGACGTGGGCCGGGGCCGCCGTGATCTGGGACAACTGACCGGTCGTAGGGTCCAGGACGGCGATGGGGGTGGAGGTAGAGGCGGAGTCACCGGAGGAAGAGGCCACGGACGAAAGGAGGAGGAACATTGGGCTGGAAGCACCGGGGGAGGTCTGAGTCACTGAAAGGGGAAGCGAGATGCCCGTCTGAGCTGAGGGGAGCCGGGGTGAGGAAAAGGGGGAGGACAGCAGGAGAATAGGAGCGTTACTGGAAGGGTTAGTGAGGATCTGAACGGGCCGGCCGGGGATTAAATTAACACCTCCAGCCTCCTGACCAGTTTCGACGGCTGGCTCTGCGGCTTCAGAGCTCTCTGGGTTCGCAACCGAACTCGTGAAGACTTCTGGGGGCTTCGTTCGACCACCGTTCACTGACAGAAGATCGGCGGCGGGGGCTGGTGAGTAGTAAAGATGATCACAAGGTGCATTTAGTGCAGTGTCTGAACTTTGGCTGAGGCTAGGATCGGCCAACGTGGACAATCGCGCTGAGCCCGTCCCTTGCCCCTCATCGACCTGGGGCAGCTTGAGTCCGTCCTGATCGAGCGTGTAGGGTATTCCCTCGTCGTCTATGAGAAGAAGGTCATTGGCGTCAAAGTCTATAGCGGGGAGGGAGGTAAAGACGGAGGTAGAGAAGAAGGAGGGAGACAGGAGAGAGTCCTCGAGGGTGTCGCCGGCGTCCACACGCAGAGCGGAGACGCCTGCTTCAGCGTCGTCGTCCTCTTCTACTATGTCCCTGTCTCCCTCTCCCTCGTATTCATCCACCTCCATAATCAGCGAGCTCTCACAGCCAGAGTCGTCCAGGAAGGACTCACACCTTCTCTCTCGGCTCGCCGTTTTCTTGGGCAAACTCAGGTCCAATGGCTCCGTCTGCTCCTCCGGTCCCATTTCATCAAACGTCAAACGAGACTTCAAATCCAAATCATTCAAAATGAGAGGAATATTTTCCTCAATGTCTCTCTCTGCAGTTTCCTCTTTAACCCCTTTCAGGCTCAATACGTTATCCGTATCGACGCTTGATATTAAAGGAGTTTCTGACATGTCAGCGGGAATGATTTTAACACCCGGAAAATGTTTGTCTTTGCACTTTGTTTGCTCGTGGAATGATTCTGGCTCAGCTTCCTCAGTCTCATGATAAGCAGCTTCTGTGATCTCCTCTTCATTCTTAAAAGCAGATATCGTGACGTTACCGTTTCTTTTTGCTCCAGCTGAGACCGAAACAGATCTTCCCAAACGTGAGCGAGTAAAGTCTTTGGCCGGGCCGACGGCAGCCGCGTCTGTGATTGGCCGCTTGCACCGTGCGGGGACGACAATTTTGAGTCTGATTGGTTGGCTGCGTAACACGGGCACTCCGGTCTTGACTGTGATTGGCTGTCTGAACGCGCCGCTCCTCCTTGTTTCCTGAGAGGCTCGCTTAGAAGTCCCGCCCACCTCTGGCTTATTCCCATTGATTGACGGCGCAGACCGTCTGATGGTCCGCGCTGCCGGTTCGGGGCACTGCGGGCGGCTGCCCGGTACTGTACAGTGTGAGGTCTCTTCCTCTGGGTCCAAACAGCCCTCTGTCGCTGGGCCCGATCCCTCTGCACGCTGGCTGCCATTTTGGACATCCAGGCTGCCCCTGGTCAGGACTGAAGCCAGCTGGGTCTCCATTTTGGGGCAAACCCATTTATGTTTCTATGGAATTGGAATAAAACCACATATTAGACACTCGGAGAGGCGGCGTTGGAATATAAACAAGCCGGTTCCATGGAATCAAATGAAAGGTTTAAATCATTATCCCGGTGTTTGCCGGGAAAAGTCTCAGTGGTGATTATTGGGGTCAAGTTGAGTGCAGATTGCTAATCATCACATTTGATTGATGTCTTTTAAACGAGACCCCCCCCAAATCCCCCAGTCCGAAATGATGAGCGACCCTTCGACCCCCCCTCACCCTCCTCCTCCTCCACACAGACTCCTGTTGGTCACATTGCGTGATCCGAAATTATAGCTCAGCACATTTCCTACCGAGGGGTCGAACGGAGTCGCCGATCATTCAGCGAAACGCACGAAACGGAAATAGTTCCGACTGATGGGAGCGAAACCCCCCCTCCTCCCCCACCTCACCACTTCTACCATGCACGTGCATCACATATAATAAAAAAAAACCTCTCATTTCGCCTCGGAACAACATTCATATTGCAAAATAAAACCTCTAGTAGAAGTCTGGGGAGCAACCGAGGAGCTGCGCGGAGGACGCCATTACGCACCGCGCGAGGGTCCGAAATCCCAAATCCTATTATTATTATTATTATTATGGTGCGTGTGCGCCGCGGCGGCTCTCGGACCTGCGACAACGCTGCTGCGTCGGTCGGCGCGGAGGAAAACGTGTATAATATTTACAGACAGCCGCGGTGCGGAGCGGATCCTTCCCCTCGCCGCGGAGCGTCCTCGGACCCGCAGCCAGCCATCTTTAAGAGTCGAGGGTCCGAGACCGCCAAGAAGCGCGACCCGCGGACACCCTCGGGACAAACTTTCCCCGGCGCGCGCCCTCCTTTCTTTAAAAAAAATATATTTTTCATATTATCGCATCTCTGCTGTCAGAGCCGGACGATTTTTAAATAAATAATTAAATAAAACAACTATTTTATTCCACTGTACTCCACCCCGAACACTCGCTGCATAGGGAACAGGCTTACCCGAGCTGTGGATATTTCCGGAGGACCAAATATGACTGTGCAGTGTTTAAAAAAAAAAAAAAAAAAAAAGGGTGATGCTGCGAATGCCGGGGGAGGGAGGGAGGAAGGGGGAGGGAGGGGTCAGGGGGAGTTGCTATGGTGTCGCAGCCTACCGGGTCCGACCGGCAGCCATGTTCAGCCTTTTGTGGGTAACGTTGAACCTGCAGCACGCACGAGGTGCAGGAAACGCGGAAAAAAACAGCAAGCAAAGCGGACCAGCGAACCAGTTTGACCTCACTTTATTTTTTCATCGTTAAACATCTTACAAGCCTCGAGACTTGATGCGTCCACAGGAGGAATAAAAAGGTCACACAGTGAAATATCACAGAGTCGAGTCGTTATTGATAAAGCCGCGTGGACAAGTGTAAACGTGTTACATGCGCGTCCTCGCATGGATGCGTCCTGCCTGAAGCCGCAGAGGGGGGTGGGTGGGGGGGCACAGGGTAACGCTCGGGGTGGGTTTGCAGGTTACGATTTGTTTGACAGCGGGCGGTGGAGAAGGCCAAAGGTCACTGTACGAAACCATGAAGCCACGAATCACAATCGCAGCACGGGTGCAGGATGCTGAGTGTCAGGAGACGACGTTCAACGTTGGGACCGCGGTGTCCCGTTGTGTTGAACGCATGGGGGGGGTCTTCACTCGACATCATCGGGCCCACACGCTTCGATCTCTGACACCAGCCGGTGGGGGAAGAGTTTAAACTGCAACCATGTGGGCTCTGAAGAAGAAAGGGAAATTGATGAGAATGGTGAATGTTGTGAATCAACCCCCTCCTCATGATGTTCGTGGGGGGGGGCGGGCGGTGTTGAGGGTTTACCGAGGTAGCAGGCCGGCGTCTGGAGCCTCCCGTCGAAGCACGTCTGTGTCGCAGAGAAGCTGCACTGCTTCCTCGGGTGCTTGCAGAAGAACGTCACATGTTCACCGTGAGGAACCAAGGTGTCCGTGACGTCAAACGGCCAGCGCTTCACTCCGCCGATCACCACGCGGCTTCGCTGAGCGGGGATGAGGCAGCGCGCTGGGATCCAACAAACATCAAAGTATGATGAACATCAAATGATCATCCTTATACTTAAAACCCGTTTATGTTTGTCGCTGGGTTTATTAAAACACCCGTCACCTCTGCAGTGTGGCGGGGACGCACTCCAGCTCCCGTTTGACAGGCAGGTGACCTTCTGGGGTCCATCCAGCAGGAAGTTCTTTTTGCACAGGTAGTGGATGTCGAAGCCCACTTCGTATTCAGTCTTCTGAACAGCCACCACGTAGCCCTGCTGCACCTCTCGAGGAGGCTGGCAGTACACTTCTAAGAGAGGAGCGGATTGTCAGCGCGCTTATTCAGGGGATTCTCTAATGTTTGTTCTCTTCGTCAAAAAAAGACAGGGAGTACCTGGGGTGTTATCACAGTATCTGCTCAGTAAGGGGATACTTCACTGTGTCTCCACATAGTAAAGAGTATTCTTTAATGCAACAATTCCTCTGAAAGAAAGCAGGCCGTGCAACTTCGGTTTTAGCCACTAGATGGCAGAAGAGAACTATGAAACAGAGCAGCACGCAGATTCGTGATGGAGTTTGTGTGATTCTGTCTCCTTCTTTATTTCACTCTTCTTTTATTTTCAAGCATGTGAAAGTAATGCAAACAAATAGACGAGCATCCCGATAAAAACTAGTTGTAGTAGTTAGTAGTAGTTCACTCCAACATCATCTTCCGTTTCCCTGCTGCTTGCCTTAACCTAAAAGATGTACACACACATGGTGCAAGATACAGCACTCTTACCTTTACAGATGGGGTGAGGATACTGCCAGGTCTGATTATCCTGGCAGAAATTTTCCCGGCTGCCCACAATGTCGGACCTGCAGGACAGAAGGGAGAGAGTGACGGAGACAGATGGCAGCTAAGAGAATTGAAAGCTAAGAGCTGAGGATGAAATGCAATGGAGAGAAGGTGTAGATGGTGTCTTTTTCACACTCTGTCTCTCCCTTTCAGAGTGTCTGAATGTTGTGTGCACAGTTCTGGCTGACACATCCACCCTGGCTCATCTTATCCCGCGTGTGAGTCAGTGTGGAAAGGGAAGTCAATACAAGATAGACTGTAACCACCTAGTTAGCTGAATGGAGAGATTGTCAGCTGGGAGAAAATGAATTCCCTGCCAATCACCGCTAATGACTACACGTTCCCCAACGCCTCTCCCACAACTGTGCAAAGTAGCTGCATCACATTTACTCCACTGTGCTGTGGAGTAGTTGAGTAGCTCCATTTCATGCTACTTCATAAACTCTTACGTGACTAAATCTTATAGCTTTAGTTTAGCAGGACTTTACGTTGCAAAAACACAACATTGTGTTAAAGAGTAAAGCCCTGCTTGTGGTGCTTAGCATAAAGAAGTCCCTAAGAAGCTGCATGATTCAGTATTTAACAGCAAAGATAATCTGCAGATGCATTAACACCTCAATTAAATGAAAATGTCAGATAAAATTCTTTTTCTGCAGAAAGAATACTTTAGTTTATTTACTATTTAATACATTATTGCTTTAAGTACATTAAGCTAATACCAGTGATGTGCTTTTACTCAAGTAGGATTTTAAACTCATTAATTTATTGGTTGTTAATGTGCTGGGACTTTTCTCTGAGCAGCTCCGCTCTGATCAAGCCGTCCCTCCGCCGAATGCCTCATCTTCACACTCCATCCCCGTCTTCTCACTTCCTCCATTTGTACCTTCCGATCACTTTAGGTTTTCATAGCCTCTGCCCACGCGCTCGCTTGACCTCCCATCATCCCCCGGCTCTTACCCAGACAGGCAGGTGTAGCGGATGGAGGTGCCGGCTGCAGCGTCGCCCTGGATGCTGAAGGTGTCGACGATGTCCTCGGGCAGAGGGCAGCTTTGGGTAGAAGCAGGTGACCGAGTCCCTGTTGGTCAAAGAGGAACACACAAGTACTGTTAAAAATACCTCAGTCGCATCTCCCCCAAGCAGTAGAATCACTCAAGTGATGTACTGAAGGACAATTTGGAAGTACTTTACTTTGAAAAGTAAATCAAATTAGTAATCTAAGTACTCTAAATGTCCCCCCTCCTACAGTATAGTTGCAAACATTGTACTTTTTACTTCATATGATTACTAGTTACTATGCAGATAAAAGCTGTGATCACAAAACCTACGCATTTTTTAAACATTGTGCATTGTTGCAGACTACTGCCGAAGGGTATAAACCAATCAGAAAGCACACCGACAATGGAATAAACGTCCACATTTTATGTGATTTTGCAGATGACAACCATTAGAAAAGAAGGACTCATTGGAGTCCGTGTGTCGTTCTGTTTAAGTTCAAATAACCCTTCTTAGGTAATACATTGGAGTTAGCTATATATCTGTGATTGTGTAACACCTGGCAGTGCTCTTTCCTGGAAGTTTGAGTGCCTCACGCTGGAAATATAAATATCAAGAGTGGTGCTTGGAGAGAGGCCGAAGCGACCCGAGCTCCATCAAGCGCGGGTTTGGGAGCTGAACGCGGCTTTGAAAGGAAGAGGCAGCTCTTGCCGGAGGGCAGTCTTAGGTATTTGAAACCGAGGAACGTTAATACAGGAATGTAAAGGGACCTATGGGAGAGGGAGAGCTACGAGTCTTATTTGGCCGCGGATGAAAGCCCGAAGCTCAGTTCTGTTTTCACATATCGCCCTTCTCCTGCCTCTTCCACTGCTGCCACCTACACACGCTGCAGCACCAAACCGCCACGAAGGAGGTATCTCAGATTCATCTCCCCCCCCAAAAATGGCAGAAGAGTGATTTTGAAAGAACCGCAACGTTAAAAACACACCGCAAGCGGATCGACAGCAAAGATATAAAAGGTTTTTACTTGTGTTTATCTCCCCACCAACACACACACACGCAGATGCGTGCAAACCGAAAAGCCTTGGGGCTGCATGCTTGTCCTTGGCTCCCATTGTACAGAGAGACCTTATCAGAGGCCTCAGATGGAAGAGGATGAGAGGAGAAAGAGATGAGAGGAAAAGAGGACGAGAGACGAGAGCAGAGGAGAGGAGAGCAGGGAACAGAAAGGCCTGAAGCAGCATGAGCAAGAGAGCTCTCTGACTCTCCTGACTGTGATCTGTCGCCTACGCACAGACACACACACACACACACACACAACACAACACTTACACATGTGCAATCCCTCCCCCCAACACACACACACACACATCTAATGTATGGAGAAAAAAATCTACCTCTCCATTAACACACACACATACACACTGGCTGCAGACGCACATTCACACCCGCTCTGTGCCACTTTGACAGTGATTGGCCACCCACTGCCTCTCAACAGGCATGAAGGAGCTCGACTCACACATGCACAGGACACGCACACAACACAAGCCCTCTCACACGTTCAAAAACCCACCTACCTTCTGTCTGTCTCTCCGCAGGAGGATATACCCTACGCGAGAAACAGAGAAAGAGCTCGTATCCTTATTTAACGTCTTTGAAAAGATAAATAATCAGGAGGGTGAGATCCAGCTGGTTGAGGATTCCTAAGAAAGCGTATTTACGGCGGCGCCACCGTGTTTATGGCAGGATTTCGGACCTAGAGAGCTGGAATTTTTCAGCTTGAAGGAAGCAATAAGCAAGAACACCATTGTGTGTTGGTGAGATAGGTTGTGAAAGTATTGGTGCCTTTTATTTGTGTACTGCTGAGCATCTTTATGCCACCTATGCCTTTCATGGGGCCACTTAAATCTCAGAACAATAACTTATAACAATTTGGGATTTTGTATTGTACTGGATATAGTAAAGTATATTTAGTGTAGTTTATTTAGTCTATACATGAATAGGTTTTAGATAATATAACTCCACAGAATGAACAACTGTAGTTTCGTACACAGGGATGTAGAAACAGAACACTACTGGTCCGTTGTGTACCTACAAACACCACACACACACGTGCATGTGCCTCCATATGATGCAAACACACACACAGGCGTGTTCGGCTTTCCACTCCTCTTTAAACTTATCAACAGTTCATCTGTAAAATCTTCCCGACAGCCGATGTGAACAACTGAAGCTCCGGTTGCTATGGTGATGAGGAGAATAGGTCCCAGTTGTGCAATGTCTCAGCCGGCACAACGACAGACGGGTTTTCATTCCTGAATATCTCTCTCTCTCACTCTCTCTTTCTTTCTGTCTAAGTACATTGCATAAACAATAAATCACAATAGAAGCTATGTTTAATCCTTGTCCCCCGTCATGGACCACCGACTGCACACGTGCTGTACAATCGCTTCTGCGGTTAAAGAAGCAACACTCAATTTGAGTCAGCAACAAATACCACAGCAACATTTTCATGAAGTCATTGTTGTAATGGAGCCCGACACAAATAGAGAACCTCTCTGCGCTGAACTCAAACCCACCTGTGCAGATGGGCTCCTCCCCACTCCATCGTCGGTCACCTTGACAACGGCGGATGGTGGCGTCCAGGCCACTGGGCAACGCGAAGCCTGGCTTGCAGCGTACTTCGAGCAGGGCCGAGAAGGAGTGAGTGGGAGAGAGGAGACGAGCCTCTGAGTCCTCACTGGGGGGCAGAGGCCAGGGACAAGTCCGACCTGAGGGGAGAGGAGACGGTCCAGGGGGGGGGCGAGACAATCTCACAATGTGCTGGATTGTTAAAAAGGGAGGAAACCAATGAGGCTGTTACAACCACACGGCATGCATTCCCAATGGCCGCTCTTACAACGCACAGGCCCAACGCAAAGCTGGTGTCCCGCGCTATGAGCCCCGATTTTATTTTTTTTAAAACACACACAAACGGATGTGTGTTGGCGCAGCTGCGTTTAGACACACAAACAGTTTCAATTACCAGAGTCCACAGTAGTGTTTGCGGTGACGACTCGAGACACACATGCATACAAATAGTTACCTGGAGCCACACAGCTGAGCCCACACTGGCCGTCACACAGGCACTGGCGCCTGTTGCCACAGTCCCGGTCGGCCTTGCAGGGCCGAGGACACGTCCTCCTGCTCTCCTCTCCCAGAAGTCTATCCGGACACAACCCTGCGGTGACACCACACACGCCGTCGGCACAGTAATTGCTTCGTAAAAAATGCAAACGCTGAGGGGCTGTTAGGGGGATTGTTTGCCAACTGCTTTGTTTTTTGTTTCGAGGGAAAAGGAATTCAGAGTAGGTGGCCAGGCTAATAGTTGCCACCCAGGTTGCCAGAAAAGTAAGTATTTATATGGTGGGCTTTATTTGCTCTTTGCCCTTCGGTTATCTTGTTGTTGTTTTTTGTTATCTTACTTCTGCGAATAGTTTTAGAGTTTTTACTCGGGTGGATCATTTATAACTGATCAGGATCACTGTATAGCAATAATCTGTTTTCGATCACAAACCTTAAAAAAACAAATTCCCTGCTTATCTTACGGTGCAGCGTTGCCGACGTCGACACATCCTCAATGTACAGAATTGGGGGGAGAGAAGGGGTGAGTCAGACAGGGTTCCCCCCATTATTCATTTCTTAGAATGAAAACATGTGTGCTACTGCATCCACTAACCCAAAGCTATGGGGCCACAAGCACACGTGTGCTGCGCTAATGCACTCATGATCATCCCAGAACAGCACGGAGACACAGTGTACCGTTCAGTTAGAAAACAAGTTACCTCACATCATGAAACAGGAGTTAAGAGGGTTGTAGATTAACCCTTCAGGGTGTGTTAAAAGGCCAGTGTTTCCACACAGAGCAGGCAGCCCACAATTGACTCAACCGTGTATTGTATTTTTTTGGCAAACCAAACTATACTTCTAATTGATCATAATTAGAAATGCATTTTGCGGTTTTACTGACTAACTGCCCTGTTGTGATCATCTTTACATTTAAATAGAGCTGCGGAGCAGGCAGAAGAAACCCAGAGTATTTGGTTACCGTCCAGCTGTGCTCGTGGACGTGCGGCGGGCGCTCAGTGCTCGCCCAGGTGTGTGCGAGCGCTTACCTGCAGCCTGCGGGGACACCCGTCCAGTCAGAGCCCAGAGGGACAGCAGCAGCAGCAGCAGCAGCGGGGCTCGGTCCATCCTTCAAGCCGGGCCTCAGACGATATGAGGGAGGGACGAGCAGACACGGCATTTTAAGGAAGGGGGGACAAAGGGTGGGAGGGAGGAGAGAGTGGGGGGACGGGGGAGGTTAAGGGGGGGGGGGGGGGGGGTGTATAGAGCCAGGAGCACACATCTGGTTTGTATTGAGGAGGACAGAATTAGGAAAAATTCCAGTCTGAAGGACCTTTCACCCATTTCTGTTGGCTTATCAGATGAAGGGGGTGATGTGCGCACAGACTAACGATAAACAAACAGGGAATGCAAACAACAGAGGGAGTTGATGCTCTCCCACGCATCCTCGGGGTGACCTGCGTCTTCAACGCTGCACTGGATGCCGGTCTACGCTCTTATTTTGTAGTAGTACCCTAACATAATAGCATACTATATTAGATCATTTTTCCAGAATTTGTTTGATTTGATTGTAATTCCATATTTATTCTCATTAATATCTTCGCGGTTGACAGTTTTTGGGGGAATTTTACAGAACTGTTGGTAAAGGGGTAAAAATGAAACTCCAAAAAATGGTTTATAATTAGCACCACAAGTAGGAATGTTATCTTCAAGGGAGTAGCGTCGTATTCGTTGGTGCAAGAACGCACGTTTGGTCTGCTTTGTCTGTCAGAGGAATGAATACAATGTGAACCAACATCAAAACAAGTCTGGCGACATTTCACCACATATTGAAGTGTGTTTACCAGGCTGAAGTTGATAGATGAAGTATCGGCCCTCCTGAAATGTGCCCTGTGCTTCCGATCCCGTCGGCTAACACTTGGATTTCATTCAAGATGCAGCCACACGGGGCTTAAGAGAAGCTTTTAAAACCAGATTAAACAAAAAAGAGCCAAGCAGAAGTGAATGAGAACAATCTTTTATTGGTGTTTTTGGAAAAAATCTTGACTACATCCAAATAACCAGCACCAAGTTGGGCTGGACACAATGGACACCACAGATGCAGCAGGGCAGTTGTAGTTCAATAAGAGTCGCTAAAAGATTCACCAACCACATCTGTGAGGATATTAGAGACTACGTCCTGTTGGGAGAGGAAACAATCACTGATTGAGGTGATAAAAGGCTGAAATAAACCAACAAGGAGCATATCGATAGTGTGCATAGTCCGTACACAGCCGGGGAACAGAAGAGGTCATCACCAAAGGTAAAGTAAGTCCGCATGAATATCATGTTCAAGTTATTGAGCCACGCTTTGGGAATCGGCGGTCAGAGAGACGCCGGTGGCAGTAGTGTCCGTAGTAGAAGTGAGTAACGTCTGGAGGTCCGAGCGGCAGACTGAGGGTTTCGTTTTCGAACAGTCTTTTCTGAGGAACAATGAAGATCGAAAAGTGTTTCCAGGTGCAACAGATCACGTTCACCCAAAGAAAGGAAATCATTCAATAGTATAGAACAGCAACAACAAGAGGGGTAATCATCATAATCATAACAGTAATAATACCAGTAAGGTAACTATTCATCATGGTCATAAAAGGGGTTAAAAGCACATTCTATCACTAGTCATCCTTCCTCAGGAACATAACATAGTGTACCATGCTCCATGTGTAGGTGTTGTGGATACACATAGAAATTCTTAGATACAGTAAAAAGTAAAGAGCGATAAAAGGAGTAAACCGTAAGGAAGGAGCAGTATTGAAAAAAGCCCTAAATAGCAACAAGTTTTGTGGATCAATATAGGAAGTTTTGGCTTTTATTTCTCCCAGAAATCTGAGAAAGTAACACCATTCCACTCAACGGGGGCAGTGAACCCATTTCCTGGAATACATCAAATACACAAAATAGTACAGGCCTATCCAATGTACAACAACATCTCTGCCCCCATAACAAAGCTCATCAACGTGTGTTCATAAAGGAGAGTAAAGTAACCATGTGCGTCCGGCCGGGAAGATCGAAGACTATTTTAGAACACAACACAATACTGAGATTGAGACAACAGGGGACGAAATGTCATGGGACAGAGTTTGCACACCACTGAAAGAAGGGGATCGGCCGCGAGGGGAGAGCAGTCAGATACACAGAAACGTCCCGGCGATTCGAAAGAGCGGATCAAGTCGGGTCACCCGGGGCGGGTTTTTCACCAGCTTAGGTGGGATACGACGGGACACCAGAGAGGATTTAAAGCCCTCAGCTGGGACAGATGGAAGGGGGATTGAGTCGACGATACGAGCGTGGACTCGTGACGGATGAACCAATCGCTCAACGCAAAGTTAAGCTCAAAGTACAGAGGAAAAATATTGTTGAGGAACTCAAGATGATGAGAGAGAGAAGGGATGAAGTGGTTGGAACAGAGTGTACGAGTGTTTGCATGACGTGTCCTCTCGTCTCTCTCCAGCACGTTCGCGGTGACAGAAACAGGAAAAAGGGAAAGAAAAATAATAATAAGTGCTTGAATATAAACCAACCAGAATGTTGAACTATGCGATTATAAGATAATTTTTTGCTCTGTATATTACAAATGTTACACGCGTCCTCGCCCCCGCTGCTGCATCCTGACCACAATGATCAAGTCGAAAAAATACCCATCGATGTCCGACCACCTGTTAAACGTCTCCTGACTCATCTATAATAAAAGATATTTACCATTGCTTTCCCCTGTCTCTATGTAGAAAATATACAAAATTATTCTCCAAATTTGCTCTCCCTCAAATATTTTTCTTAAGTATTATAAAAATATACAATTCTCCGATAACAAAACTCTTAAAAGTCACATCTTTTCATCTGTTAAATTATTCTCTCCATCTTTCACTTTTAAGAGTTGACACCTCAACAAAACAAGACACCTGAGCTTCAATATGCAAATCTTCCCCATGTCTTTTACATTCATCATCATCATAATCATCATCACCACCATCACCGTTTCCTCCATTCTGTCCATCGGGCCACACCAAGAATTCAGAGTCTTAAATTGAATCCAGCTTATGTTCTGATTCCGCTTCATCACTGGTCAGCGAGGCGGTTCTCGTATTTATTGAGGATGTTGCGACAGCGGCCCAGTTCCTTCCGGATCTCGGCCACTTCCTGACGCAGGGCGGCGTTTTCTCTCTCCAGGTAGGCGGCACGCACCGATATTTGGTTCTCCTTGAGGCGGCGAGCGTCTCGGGAACGCTTTGCCGCTTCATTGTTTTTATACCTCCTGGTCCAGTACTTCTCGTCCTAACAGAGGGCAGGAAAATAGAGCACTTGGATCACTGACTTCACCTCACATGATCACACTGATCATTTCATTTCAAGTCATTTCTTACATTACTTAATAATGTATACCTTGATATTATAATACAAGTTATTATTATTATTATTATTATTATTATTATGTCATTTTTTTATTTAAAAAAATGGTTGTAGCTTATCAAATGTGAGGATTTGCTGCTTTGCTCTTGGAGATAGAATTAGAAGTTAAGTATTCGGGAGTTTAGGAGTGTTGGTTGGACAAAAAAGAGCATTTCCTCTACACTGACACTGAGGACCGGTGCTGATCAGTGGGTTTTATTAATTATTTTATGTTATGCATGTATTAAATATTACTAATACATGCATTATACGTGCATAATATTATTTTAATAATAATATAATATTTTGTCTTTTATTTTATTTTTATTCTTATTTTAAATGCTTTATCTTTGGGCTGTCGTTCTTGATAAAGGTGCACTAATAAATGTTATTATTCTGATAATAAATAAATTCATGATGTCTGCCCTCAAATGACCCATTTGTGGCTTTAAATGACTTGTTCTCTCAAGGTGCACATGGACCAACGGCTCTGAATTCAGACCTCTCTCACCTTCAAGCCGTCGGGCACCAGGATCTTGCGGGCCTTCTTGATCATGGGCTGCGGCTTGAGTTCCTCTTCGCTGAAGGAGTGCCTCCTGGGGTCGTAGTTCTGCTGGCCGGACATGTCCATGTCTGAAGAATCCATGTCGTACATGCCGACCCCGTCCGGACCGCTGTCCGTGGGCGTGAGCAGAGGTGGGCAGGATGACGAGGAGGAAGAAGATGGAGACTCACAGGAGTCGTTCATACTGGTCTGACTCCCTGCGATCAAAGAGAAGAAGCACCTTGTGTTACACGCTTTCACATTGAAACACATCAAGTCAAACTTCAACAGAGCAGCTGATGGCAGCGGCCTGATAAGACAAAAGTCAAAATGCATGCAGCACTACACCATGATTACCACCAGGTGGAAGCAGAGAGCTTCTTTCTTCCTGGTACAAACAACAAACAACATTCCTCGGCCCTTAACTTATTCCATCGACGACGGTTTCATGAACTGTGAGATTTTCAGGGACACGTCTATTTACTCTGAACACACACGCAAAATCTAACACATCCTTTTTTAAGTTTACAAATAAAGAGATATAAAGGAGCTCAAAGTCGTGGTAGGCAGAGATGTTGTCAATGAAAGGCTGAAGCTACTCCAGTATGATTTTATCTCTACCGTAACTCTCTAATATACACAAGCACTGCACCCTGGGTTGGATCAAATATATACATATGGTTTATTGCACAGCAGCAAACGCGCAATACAATAAAAGCACAACCCAAATCGGTCATTGTGTGTATTACTACTAAAACTAAAGAGTAATCATGGCCTCGATGTTCCCGAGTCAAGTGTGAACCAGTGACCGACCCATAACCACAACCATGGGAATTACTTCATCTGGTGGTATTTCCTATTATTATTGATCTAAAAGTGGAAATGTGATGTAACTTTACACCCCTTCCCTCAAAACCAGTTTCTTTAAGAGAGGCCAGTATTGGGTGACAACCCCCCCCCCCCCCCCCCCCCATCACCTCCCTTTCCCCTTTAAGGCCCAATGCCCCTCACTCCAACGTGATTTCCCTTCCAATAAGAGCCCATATCTTCCACAGACTGCTCATATAACTCACTGGGGCAAGTGTCAACCCAAAGAGTGATCTGATAAGTTGTTAATATGTTAACAAAACATCCCCTGTGGAGCGATTGAACCGGGCCAAAGGAACATAACATGACAAACACAGTCAGCATCGATATCTCCCTGCATCCCCACAGACCACAGTCTTCACGCAACCCGTGTGCCTTTAATCTTTAATAAAGTGTTAATATGTGGATAGAAACAGGAAGAAACACAACTAGAAAAAGACAACCTGGTCGCCTATATTGATTGTATATGCTGTAGATCTGTAATATATATAATATATGAGCTGCTGCACATGACTCATGGCTGTATAATGCCCCAGTATTATCAAGGGCATATTTTCACACCCTGTGTTCCCTGATTATGTTCCACAACGACAGCAGAAAGGCACCGAGATGAAGTGGAGCATGTCCCAGAACAACATAATCAGCGGGTGTAAACAAACACTGAATCTTCAAGTGTGGATTCTGACTGTGACCAAGTGCCACGGAGGCCAGATTTCATGCACATGTTCCTCTGTGTGCGACTAAAGCGCGAGATCGTAATGATTTATCTGCACAAACCCCACAGCAGCGAGGAGTCGGTGCACCGCCTGCTGCGGCGGCGAAGGAATGAGGAGCTGCAAAGCCTCGGCCCTCCCTGTGGCACGCGGCTGCGTTCCAGAGCACAAAGTTGATTTGGCGCATTTCTGTCTCAATGTGTTGCCAGCTTGAGAGAACCGGAGACTTTGGCTTCCATAAAAACGTTTCAGCACTTCCTGCTCCGCCTACGAAGCTGTGTGTTGGCGGCCTGTATTATTCCAATTCCAACACAACTTCAGCAAAGTCACATCAACCGCATAGTAATTCATTCAAGTTCTCCGCTTTCAATAAGTTACGCAAATGTTTATGCTCTATCTTTTCCTGTTGGAATCTCAGATGATTTAAAGATTTGAATATGAAGGGGTTGGTCATCCAAATGCACGGCACGTTATCATGCAACACAAAATGAGTTATTAGAGTCTACAAACATGCACTTTGTCACCTAAGTGTCCTGCGTCACCCTCCCGTGCGCGGCATAAAACTGTCCTCTGCATATCAGGGCCCTTAATGTCATTCATCTGCGCTCAAAGCGTCCGGCAGCAGCAGCGCGGGGGAACTCTTCCTGTCGCCTCTTCTCCACGTCCTCCCCCCTCCCTCCCTGCCTGCCTGCCTCCCTCCCTCCCTCCCTCCCCCCATCCCGTGGGCTCCTCCTCCGTGTCTGCTGGCCCTGCCTCTCGTTCCCTCGCTCCAGCCCTCGCTGGCCTCGGCACGTGTACCGCCGCGCACACATGGCTGTGGCGTGTGAAGTGGGGAGAGATTTAAAGACACGCAACCTGCAGAGACTCTGCGCTCGCTTGCTCTCCCTCCCTCTTTCCCTCCCTCCCTCTCTCCCTCCCTCCAACTCTCTCTCTCTCCCTCCCTCCAACTCTCTCTGTCTCTTAGTACTGTTTTGACCCCGCTGCACATTTATAATGGGCTTGGGCTGAATGCTGATTGTGTTGCACACTGCAGCACGTGGATCGCATGCCCAACTAAACCGAGCCTCCTTGAGAGTTTGACTCGTCAAGGGGCGAAACTTCTCTCCCTCTCTCTCTCTTCCCCCCCCACACCTCCCTCGCCCAGCTCCGAGCCCCCCCCCAGCCACGCTACCAAAACGTCCGACACGGTTGAGCGGCCATTTCTACACTCGCTGCGTTTCCTCTCAAATTGACTTTGCGTGTGGAGGCCACGTGACGTTATCTCCTTGCCTTCGGTTTGACCCCAGAGGTCATTAAAAAATGTGCTTCGTCATCCTCGTGTTGTGCTGTAAATGCTGAGCTAAAGTGCTGAATCACCAGCTATGGGGACATTTTAACCTTCGTCACATATCACCCGTTATTAATTGTAGGGTCTACTAGTCCCGTATCAGGGGACGATTTGTCTCTTTCAGCAACTCGACTCGGCAAAGTTTGCAAAACCAACTTCCATGATATTGGTGTTTTTGAGCTGATAACATTTTTTTTTTTTTAAACAACCATTCCTCGGTCACTTTTGAACTCTCTAAGAACAAAGCGGTTGGTGTCAGTGAACTCACCATGCAAACAGTCATTTCCACCTCCGAGGCTCTGCGGCTGAGCCACCTCCAAACCAATGAGCGATGGGGAAGAAGAGGAAGAAGGCGATGAAGACGAAGAGCCGGGTGGAGATGAGGGCGGTAGGCACTGGGAGCTCTGGTTGGGCACGGCTGACTGGGAGCTCTGCGATGGGATCTGGGCTGAACTGGAGCTGTTGTTATTATGCACGTTGCCCATTCCGTTTTCGGTCAGAAACTCCTCCAAGTCCATGTACTGAAGCTGGAAGAGGCCCCCGTCTGCCGGCAGGGTGCGATCCCACAAGAGGGGCCCCAAGAACTGGTTGAAACTTCCTCCTCCATTCGCTCCACCACCACCTCCCCCCCCTCCTCCTCCTCCACCTCCTCCTGCACCTCCTCCTCCTCCTCCTCCTGCACAGCCGTTACTGTTAGCACTGCTGCCTATTGCACTGCCATTCCTCATGGGGCACACTCCCATGGAGTCCTCCTCAACGTCCAGCCTCTCTTTGTCTACCAGAGATAACAGAGCAGAATCAAAATAACAACAGATTGAAGATGATGAAGATCAACTTTCAGGACACATGAGAGTTCTTTCACAGAAAGGAGACATTTTAGTCAGTGAGACAGAGTCAACACATCCGGGGCGGCGAGATTGTTCATGAGATTCAATTTTTTGCAACATCTCCCCCTCGTTCCCGTGTCCCACACACAAGCGCACGCACACACACAGACTCGCACAGATGGACCAGATGGCGACTGAGTTGCCGCGTTAAGCAAGCGCCAAAACCAATTTGTTGTCATAGCGCGCGTACGTAAGCTCCCCAACAAATCTCACAATACTTGAAGGCACGGTTTGGGAAGTGCATGGATTGTAATCTGGATCCTAATTTGAAGTCGCAGCCGGAATTAGAGACCAGCTGAATGGCCGTCAGGGTCACGGACGAGTCATGGAGAAAGTGTGCGCGTCAGACTCTTGTAAAGACGTGAATATGACAAATGCAATGTTTGTTATATGTATGTATATAATGTTTCCTATTGGTATTCAAATAAATGCACCAGTGGGTGGAACAGAGGGGGATGATTTATTCATGCTCTGTCGCTGCACATATTGGAGACGAAGCGGGTCATGTGCTCCCTGCTGAACACTCAACACAAACAGCACCGTCACAGAGGGGCCGTCCGCCAAGTGAAGAGCGTCTCACCTTTTGCATCACATGGTGTTTTTAAGCGTTGGTCTCCCTTTACGGGGTGCTGCAGGAGGGACTTGAGACCCGCCATGGAGTTGAGTTGCCCCCCCGTGAGGGAGCCCGCAGGCTGGGTACAGCTTCCAAACTGTGGGCTGGTGCCGGCTGGCAGGTCGGGGTTCGGAAGCTGGGAGAGCTGCCTGGACATCCCGGTCCAGATGGGGTCGGTAGAAAGACAGGTCTCCCGCGGGGTGAGGGGGGTTACTTGAAGGGGAGTGGCGGACTGACCGGAGAGTCTACCAATAGGACGAGTATGCTGGATGGCTGCCTGTGAGTGTGTGTGTGAGTGGGAGCAAGGGGGAGGTGAGGGGGTGGAGAGAGAGAGAGAGAGAGAGAGAGAGAGAGAGAGAGAGAGAGAGAGAGAGAGAGAGTTTTGAGAAGAGTCCATGCAGGATAAAGCCACCATTGTAATGTAAAAACAAGTATGAATACTTGAGTACAGGATTGATGACGCAAATTAATTATACTTTGAAAACTTAAATTTAGTTACCTTTCACCTCGGGTTGTGCAGAGTTCCTTATTTCCTTGCAGAAATGTTTTCATCGAAATACTCCATTGCAGTTGAACGTTGTTGAAACGCTTCAGCAGATTATTCTCGGCGAAGTGGGAGGGACACTCAGACTGTCTGAGACAGAATACTGTCCATAATTAAAAAAACGAGAATAACACTAAGACATCAAAATGACAACGAAACCCACAAACGGACCGGAAAGGAAAATGTTACAATTAAAACTTGTAGAATAAGATCCTGAGTTAACCGTTCCCAAAATCCAAAAGAATATCCTCAAAATAGTTGCAAAGCAGCGGTCCGTCAAAACAACAAAACTGTTTGTACAAAATAAAAAAAATGCACAGCGACGAGAGCGGTGACTGTATTGGTCAGATGACAAGTTGTATTGGTGTTTCTCTGCTGTAGCGCGCGGCTGTCCGTCGGGGGGGGTGAGGTGAGAGAGGGGAGGGGGGGTCGTTTCCTCGTTCTCTGTCTGTACTTTTTTTTTTGCATCCGGGGAATCCAGTCACGGGCGCACGGGCTTAGGTCTGCGAGGGCCGCGCGACGTCCACGTCCGATTGTCCTCTCTCTCTCTCTCTCTGTCACTCTCTCCCGCTCAACCTCTCTCTCCCTCCCTCCCTCTCAGCTGGAACGGACACGAGCAGTTCACGTGACGTCACACCTCGCGGAACAAGCGAGTGAGGCGCGAGGAGGGCGGGGCTACGGATTTAACAGCTCTCTTAATTCTGGTTTTATAATTCACGAGACTCAACTCCTCCTTCCTGTTTGTTTTGTCTGACCGATATAAACCCGGTGACGTTTTTACACGGTTTGCTTATGTGATGCAGAAATCACGATACAAAGTAGATATTTAGTGTGACGACCAGCAACCAACGGTCTTTAAACTAGTGGAGCGTGACGTCACGGGTAAATTGACGCCGTTCATTCGCTGTTGGCCTTGTGTCATAATCAAGGAGTCAGGACTGGAAACGTGACGGTGCTGTTTGTTTCTCAGGCAAGAGGAACGTTTCAGCACGTGGCCTCGCGGCGCACAATAGCTCGTTCCAGCTCACGTGCGGGAGGCACGCGGAGACGAAGCCTGTGAGCTCGCATCTATGCCGCCGATTGGCTCCGGAAACTCGTAGCTCCGCCCACGACGAGCGCTGATTGGACAGAAATAGGTCGCGTAAACCTGCCAGCTCGGATTCTCTCCCCCCCGCCTTCGGTGCGTGCCGCTGCCGCGTGAGACCAGTTGGAAACGCAGAGAGCGCGAGGGGCCGCCTGGGCTCCTGTACAGTTGCAGAGCATGTAAAACACGACTTGGACAAGTAGAGGTTAACCAATACACAGCTCCATACCCACAGAATGCACGCAAGGTAAATATTAGCAGCTCTGAGACACCTGGAGCCCACCTAAAATAACAGTGGTTATGAACCATGTTTTTGTTTTTTCAAACAAAGTCAGATTTATGTTTTTCGTCTTCCTGAATGTAAACATACATTTTAACATATGCAATTTCTTTTTTACTTCAAGGGCTGTCAGTAAAACAAGACATTGTTTGACAGTGTTTGACTGTTTTAGATGTTTCTGACATTAAATCAATGATTTATAATAAGAATATAAAAAGTGCTACAATAAAAAAATATAAAAATTCTAATGTTGTGAATTCAACATTAGAGTTCAAACACATGCAAGATTACATTCCACCCTAAACCCCTTTCATTTTTTTCCATTGCATGACTGAACCATTTAGTTTACTTGGTGGCCTTAATCTTGTAGTAAACAGCAGACAGGAGGCACATAATTCAGACAGTCATACAATTCAGCCTCTCCAGTCCACCCTATCGGTGCAAAACCCATGTGACTGCCACACTTATCAACAACAGGCCAAGTGTACAGTATACATGAGTTGCCTACTGCCACCTGGTGGAGGTATGAGAGCAAAGTTTTACACATCCACAGCTTTACACAGAAGAGCACCGACAATACACTGTACATTTTATTCATTGAAAACAATTCATTGCCCCGACGAAATTCTTCCAACCCCGGTGGAAAACCTAGGACCTTTAATGTATTTCATTGTTATATTACAATGACCAACACTGTCTTTTGTGGAATCCATTAGGTTTCCACCATCGCTCAGGAGCTGAGAAGAAAAAGGCCCTGCGGAGAGTTGAATTTCCTTCAACCCGCCCTGGGAGCTGCAGATACAATTAAACACTGCAATGACGAAGCCTGATCTCTGCCCGTCCATCACAGCATGGTTTGGATTAGCTACAGATTAGATATAGACGAAGGGCAGGAGAAGCACTATCGACACCTCACATCCTATTTAACCTCCCCCCCCACCCCCCGTCCATATATACATATATATATATACATATATATATGTATATATATACATATATATACATATATATATACATATATATATGTATATATATATGTATATATATATATGTATATATATGTATATATACATATATATATATATGTATATATATGTATATATATATATATATATATATATATACATATATATATATATGTATACATATATATATATATATATATATATATACATATATATATATATGTATATATATATATACATATATATATATATGTATATATATATATATATATATACATATATATATATATATATATACATATATATATATATATATACACACACACACACACACACACACATACACAGCGTTTCTTTAACTGGTCGTGTACTTAATAGTATTGTCTGTTCGTAAGAAGCTTGGTTGTCCTTGTTCCTTGATGTTGTCTGGTATTTTTTTATACAAGAGCACAAAAACTGAACCAAATTCTTTCTATGCGTAAACATCCTTGGCTAACGAAGGTGATTCCAATTCTTTTGCACCCTAGAAACCCTTTAATCCAGTGATATGGAATTCACTCAGGACATACAAGTGTGAGATTGAAACTTCAGTAGTAACTTTGGTGACGGTTAGTTTGTACCATCTTCTGGAGGTTGCAAAAAGGAGCTTTGAATGACAAATGAAAGGAAAACAAATGATTACACTTAAGGTTTATTCATTGCTGAAATATAATCAACTACTGACTTTTCAGTAAATAATGTGATAGAAATATACTAAAACTATCATTTTTCTTTAGAAGAAAAAAAAAAGAAAAAGTTTGACAGGGGTATGAACATTTCATATGTGAATAAAGTGACATGATGTACTTAAAACTTCGGAAGAAAAAAAGGCTAAACAGTAAGAACATGATTGCAACTGAGCAAAAAGTAAAACAGTAGAAGGGGTTAAGTATAAGATTGGCATGAAGACTGATTGGGTTACACACATAAATACATGGAATATTAAATTGGTTTCTATCATGATATAGGTCCTTGTCTTTAACACACCGTAAAGTACTGTAGAAATAATCACTGCCAAAAAGAGCATACAAATAACATGAGATAAACATGTGTTACAGTCCACTTGTTTAACCTGTTTTCAGTCTCTTGGTATAAAAGCTAGGAATATCGCAAATGAGTGGTGAGTGAACATACTAAGCAAGGCTTTTTGTAAGTTTCTTCATTTTGGCGGGAGAGGGAACCTTGAAATGCTAATTACCAGCAACTTAGACATTTTATCTATATGTGAGCAACTTTTATATCGTTTTAACACTACAAACTTTTGGGCATGTACTGAATAAACCATCACATACTGTAGGAGCAATTTCACAACCTCAGCTAAAAACCAGAGAACAAACATGCACTGACAAACTATTAACAAAAGGTCTTTGTCCTCATGTCCCTACTCCTAATAAATGCACTTTACATTGTTAAAAAAAAAGAAAAAAAGATCCTTAGAGCCTCTAAGTGAACAACCAACAAGACAAAATACACAGCAGAGACGTTTATCATACAGCAGGAGGTGCAGCAGGGAGTCTAGTTACGAAGGAGAGAAGTACATTAGCAGGTAATTTCACCTAAACTTGTCTAGTAACTGCACAGTGTCAGTCAAGCATAGTGTCAATGCACTTAAGGGGTTAATGAACCTATGGAAACAGTCACGTCTTTGAAAACACCTTCCAATATAATCTGGAAGAATTTCTGTTGAAATTTTATAGGATGCTCTACAGCAGTTGTTACCACACTCATTCTAAAAGTCAGCGAGTAGATGTCAACAGAGACCAAAGAATATTATCCTAAAAGGCAGCATTTGCCTTTTTATGTCCCTTTTTTTTTTTTTTTTCCTCGCCTTCCCATTTTTGAAATTGAAATATCACACTGGTGTGCCACGCTTTACTGGTACCGAGACGCTCAGTATCTATAGGGCCCCTGTAGATACGGGAACTCCTCCTGACCCCCTTGGGTCGGCCTCTCTCCTGGCCTCTTTGAAAGCTTCAGCCTGTTAGCGTCTCCTCGCTGGAGTCCTTTGGCCCTGCGGCGGCAGGACACCTTGTGCCTGAGGAGCAACGTGGCGTTCCAGAAGCGAGTGGCGCAGCGTCGGCAGGAGAACGTCCCTCTGGCCCGGTGGGAGGCCCGGTGGATGAAGGCCGACAAAGCCCTGTGAGACTGCTTGCCACAGACGCTGCACCTGAGTCGCTCCTGAGTGGTCGAGGCTTTCTGCGGGTGTTTAACTGCCATGTGGACCAGCAGTCCCGCTTTACGGGAAAACACAGAATTGGGGCATATGGGGCAGCCGAAACGTTTCACGGGGACTTTGAGAGACGAGAGGATCTGCACCTTCATTCCCCCAGTGTTGACAAGCTTATACGCACCACTACCTGATCCTTCTCCTCGCCTAATTGTCAAACGAAGAGAACCTTGTTTTTTATTAATTTTCCTTCTCACTGTACAACTTATCTTTCTCTTCTTTCTGTTTCCATCCAATCTGACTAGATCTTGGTTATCCCATTTATTTTCCCTCCATTCTCTCCTGTTGGACTTTTTTTTTTTCTTCTTGTGTTGCCTCATGTCATCATGTGACAACTGGATGTTGCAGTCGAGGTGCTGGTGGGACTGGGTACTTGACTGATGATGGAGATGATGGTGGGAGATATGATGATGATGATGCAGGTGATGATGTTCGGTGGAGGGCAGTTCCGTAAGGGGCTGGAACGGGGCTGTGGTGTGGAGCGTGCGGCTGCGGGACCCAGCTGGATATATGTGCTCTCCTTTGACCCCGGCCGGGGAATGCGGGTGCTGGGGGGCCATGATTGTAGAGTTTGGAGGCAGAGGCTGAGAGTAAGCTTGAGCATTAGAGGCTGACGATTGGGCCGCAGCGTCATAAAAGAGAGGAGAGTAACCCGGCGGTGGTTGCGGGGGTGGCTGCTGGTGGCTATGAGTGACGACACTAAGACTCTGCCCTACGTGGCCTTCGGTGGAAGGCGCCATCTGCAGCAGGGCATTGGTGGCAGCCTCGCTCTCTGATGTCGACTGGTTCACATCACTGCCACCCCTGTTGTCTCCAGAGCCACTGTTGCCTTCTTGCGGATTAGGCCCGTCCGCGCGGGTCAACCCATGCTGCGATTGCTTGTGCCGGGTGAGGCTGTTGGAGTAGGCAAATGCCTTTCCACATAACTCACAGCAAAAGAGCTTTTCGCCCCCACCTTCGTGGACCGTCTGGTGATGGGCGGTCAGGTGGAAGTGGTGGCGGAAGGACTTCCAGCATATAGCACAGGTGTAGAGTCGAGGCGGAGGTGGGGGTGGAGGCTGCGACTGGGGGTTGGTGTCTTGAGGCTTGACATCTTGCGGGTAGGAGTAATAGGAGGAAGTGCTTGGTGCTTGGTTCTGGCTCCTGTCTTGGGCCACGCTACATTGAGGGTTAGGGTTAAAGCTGTTGAGGTTATCCGCAGCTGGTGTTGTGGGCACCTCTTCCAGCTCCCCTTTCTGGTGGAGCTTACTGTGCCTCCTGAGGCTCTGGGAGTAACCAAACTCTTTCCCACAGATGCTGCATTTGTAATTCTTAGCCCCAGAGTGGACTGTTTGATGCTTGCTGAGGTGAAAAGCCTCTCTGAAATACTTCCCGCAAACAGTGCAGTGATGGGGCTTCTCTCCTGTGTGGATGCGGTCGTGTCTGCGTAGGGTCTCGCGACGTGCAAATCCCTTCCCACAGACGCTGCACAGGTGAGTGCGTGGCAGGCCACTGGGGCCCATTCTGGGGGTGTATTGCCTGCGTTTGGGGGGTTGTCCACCGGCTGCCGGATCCTTCTTAGCTCGGGGTTTACGGGGACGTTTTGGTTTGGCAGTAGGGTTCTGTGGGTTGCTGCTCATAGCCTCCTGGCTCCCACCACCTCGGAAATTCTTATCTAAACCAGATGTTGATGAAGGTGAGCCCAGAGGACCTAAACCAAGACCACCTAGCAGACCTCCTATGATGTCTCCCCTATCATCCCCTCTATTTCCACTGTTACTAGCCGCTGTTATAGCAGAGATTGCATTATTGACAGAGCTAGTGACATCATCCTCTGAGTCATCCAGTAGAGAAGAAAGGGGCAGGTGGGGCTGTTGCTGCGGATGGTGGTGCTGGTTGTGGCTCTGTGAGTGTGGATGCAGTGTTGGAGCCAAGGGTGCCTTTCTCAGAGCTGGGCCCGCCATCCCACTTCCACAGGGAGAGGCACCAGAGTAGCATGGAGATGGATTACCTTGAGAACGATGATCATCATGGTAGCCTGTGTAACGATTCCGAGAGTAGTCAGTGGCGTATTTAGCATCTGTTCTGTCCCTGTCATTTGAATTAACTCCCCTTCCAGACTGAAACAGACCATCACATCCTAAACCTGATTTTGGTTCTCCTTCCCCCACAATGATTACACCATCTTCTTCCTCAGTTTTCCCATAAATAACCCTTCTATTGCTCTGATAAGTTCCCCCTCCTCCGTTACCTCCTCCACCCTCTCCCCCGACTCTGTCCTCACCATCAGATCCTGTCTTGCTGCCCCTTTGTTTGGGTCCCCTACCTGGCTTGCCGCAGGTGCCTGAGGCAGCGTGGTTGAGTAGAGAGGTGCTCTCGCGGAAGGCACGACCACAGGCGGGACATCGGAATGGCTTTTCCTCATGTATCTTCTCGTGGCGTGTCAGTGACTCTCTACGATTAAAAGCCCGAGAGCACGTGGAGCAGCCATATGGGCGGGCTGAAGAGTGTATAACACCATGTTGCAGGAGGTGGCCCTTTTTCTTAAAGCCTTTGCCACAATCAGGGCAATTAAATATTTTGTCTGGGCTAGGACAAGAATTGGTTGGGGTCGGGGGAGTTTCTTGGGTCGAATGAGGAAGGCTTGGGTCAGACAGTGCTTTAATGTGAATGGGGTTTGGGCCAGTGGAAGAAGAATTGCTAGTACCTGCAGTGGTTGGCTCATGCATGCGCAAATGCCTCCGAAGGCTTGAAAGGTGAGGGAAGCTTTTGCCACACTCTCCACAGCTATAAACAGGCTCTGAATCAGACTCTGTGTTGTTGGGTTGCATTGAGCTGTGGTTATCAGATTTAGGAAGGTGAGAATCATTAGTAACCAGTACTGAGGCAGCAGTGGAAGAGCGGGCAGAGGAGGAGGAGGAAGAAACTACTGATGAGGATGAAGATGACGAGGCAAGTAGGGATGATGGGTCTCCACCCATATTTGATATACCAACCCCGCTCCCAATCAAAGCTGGGGGCTGACCATGACTAAGCCCTCCACCATTACTGCTACTAGTGGGATTACCACCGTGGCCATGGCCACTGGTGTTATTACTACTGCTTTCAGATTTTCTCTGTGGCAAATAGCCAGCCATTGCTTTCTTCCTCCTACTGCTGCTACTGCCGCCGCTACTATTACTTCCACCTCCACTACTTTCCCCTTTTCCGTCATCTTTAGATAAGGATAAATGGAGCGGCAAGGGGAGCGGCAAACCTGCCTCCTGCTGCATCAGAGAGGCTATCTGATTCGACGACAGTACAGGGATGCCCTGGAAGTCAAAGCCACCCAGTGATGAGGAATGGGAGCCTGGGTGGAGTGGGTGGTGGGGATGGGAATGAGCGTGAGGATGAGAAAGGGTGTGAGGTGGAAGCTGTTGCTGTTGGGGCGGCTGCTGTGGAGCCTGGTGTGACTGGGGAGTGGGGTGGCCATGTGAGTGTGATGAATGCAAAGCGGGAGGCGGAGCTAAACTAGAACCGGGCTCTCCGCCTGTCTGACTTAAACCAAGCCCTAGGTGGTTATGGGTTCCCTGTTGAACAAGAAACTGCTCTAAACTAGCATTAGAAGGCACCCCAGAGAGGAAATACTGATTAGCAGCTAACATGCAACTAAATTGTTGGTGAAGGCTTCGCGCATCAGACTGGGCCCCAACCAACTGATGCCCCAATGAGCTGACTGCACTGCTGCTAGGAGGGTTGTTAGAGGTGGCCACGGATGTTGAAGTGGAAGGAGAGGAAGAGGAGGGACCAGATGATGCTTGGGGGACAGAGAGGCCTGGATGCAGAGGAGGGGGGGGTGGAGGTGCTGATGTTACTATTCCTCCTAATCCCCCAGCACTCCCACTACTGCTACTTCCCCCAGCAAAGTGCTCAAAACGCCCTACACCTGGGTGTAACTGCTCCTGTGCTAGTGCTGCCTCAGACGGGTGGAAAGAGCGCAGGAACTGCGGGTAGCCTGAAGAATGGCTTGAGCTGCTGCTGCTGCTGCTCATCTTGCTTGACTTTGAACGAGAGCTCTGAGATGAGGACGGCTGTTGTTGTAAAGGTGGGGGAGGAGGGGCACTCATCTTGGCAAAAATGGAGGCAGAATCAGAAAAGGCGTTACCTCTTGACCCCTGCAGGGGTCCCAAGCCAAGTCCAGACAGAAGAGCTCCAGAAGACTCAGCCTGCTGCTGCTGCTGCTGCTGCTGGAGTTGATGCTGGTGAAGTTGCACTTGCTGCTGATGCTGTAGTTGTCGATCTAAGCCGAGGCCTTTAAACTGGTGGGCCTGATGCCCACTTAACATCTCTATAATGTCCAGATTGTATTTTCCAAATTGGAACATTTCCCACTCACTGGCACATGGGGGTGCACGGGCCAAACCTCCAGCACTAGGGGCGGCAACAATGATCCCAGCACTGACTGGTGAGAGACAAACTGTACCTTAACAGTGAGGCTATGCTACTATATTTTCCAGAACTAGTTGAATGTCTTAAATCTTAAGTTTGTCCCTCCAGATAGTTTACTTCTGGTGCCGTTACTCCCTGATGATTATCCACTGCCCACACTCTACTTCCAAAATGAGTGGGGTGGCCGGGAAGACGAGTTTAGGACCAAAGGGTAAAAGTGTCTTTAAGACAGGTAGAGGAGTTCCACCTAATATTAAAAATGCTTAGTGTAGCTTTTATTGAGAAGCAGTTCAAATGACTTCTTGTTTCCTTTGAGAGTTACTGCGTTGACATTATCCTTCATCTAAGCAAGATTCCTCATCCGTGTTCAGCCAAGACGATCCTACAGCTGGAAAAACAAATTCAAAGAAGGGATGAAAGTCATCGAGGGGAACAGAACTTCAAAACCAGATTTAGCGGTCTTTTGAAAAGAGGCCTTCAGCCTATACGGAGGTGACCCCTATCTGTTAAGGTGAGTCTATTTTGACTTTATTTAAAGTCTGTACTGTAATATTGCAAGAGATTTGCCATCTTTATTCTACAAATACATCAGATTTGACAACAGAAATTGTTACTTTTCTCAAGTTTCAGTTCTTACTAGTGTATAATTCATGCTGCAGCTGTGAGGCAATTAGCCCTTTAGTTTAAACGACCAAAGTACAATTTAAAGTCTATTTACAATTTATGTCCACGCGAGGTGAAGGAATACTAATTTCAACAATTCAAGTTCTCTCTACATATCCATCTACATTGACAGGAACGCCTACATGCTAATAAACATATGCAATCTTTTATGTTTTGGAACAACTTACCATTATGTGGTTCTGCTGGATTGCAGCACAACCAGAATTGTTGCATGAATGCCAATTCTTTTTATCATAAGGTACATCTTTAAGGAGGCAAAAGTTACTGTCATCATTCTTACTGTCTACACATATAGTTCATATAAGGTCTCAGCCATTAAGGCCGGCGGTGAAAGGAGGCAGACATTGCTTATTTAACAAAAAGTACCTTGGATATATGGCCCCAATTTATAACACTGTTATACACGGACTTACCGACCGCCCTGCTGCAGCGGTTCAGTGATGGGCATTATCTCATACTTTATTTTGTACGGTATAAATACCCAATACGTAACCACCAAATGTTTTTGAGGAAGATGATTGACAGCAGAGAGGCGTAGACGTAACAGAGAACACTTGGCTTTTGGTTATACTTATAGTAGTGGCAATCCTAATACATTGTACTATGTAATGAAAATCATTGTCTGTGATTATTACCACAGGAAAGTTAACTGTTTTTGGGGGTTAACATTTAGCACAATGCTCATCATTGCCTTTTCTTTTAGGTTTTAGTTTGTTTTGTACCAAATAGTCGCTTTAAACTGTAATGTCAAAATGCAGTCGATGCGAATGGGCTTTGTTTTAGAAGATGAATATTAGAAGTGGTCTATCTGACTGAGTTGAAATGGTGGGGGGGATTACACAGTATCAGATGCTGCCCCATTCCTTTAGGTGCGTTAAGATGATGACTGGCCTGTAAATATCAAGTTACATCCATTCATATTGTGGATTTTCCATATTATATATAATTCATCCTGTCAATACATTATTTTTTATAGATATACATAGCAATAATTATACTAAACTGAATTTTGTTGGATCTTTACTCTCTATGTGCAGTGTCAATTATTGACATATATGACACTCCTCTTATTTTAATCAACAAATACACCTAAATTCACGTTTTACTCTAGTTAATAAAAAAGGGATATGAATCCCTTAACTATTGCGTTATAAATTACTTTTAATAAACGTGAATCAATAGTCGCTGGCGTTCACATGTACCGTTGTTCTGCCGGTGTGAAGAGGCAGAAGTAACGTTACACCGCCTCCGGCATTCGCTCGGTTTGAATGTGCTTTTGCTCACCTCGTTGTATCTTACCGTTTCCTCTAATCGACGTGATGAACCGAGTGGGGACTGAGCTCCCCGGGCAGATGGGGGTGATAATCTATCGCATATTCGACCGGCTCTCATTTTACCGTAAAAAAAAAAGAAATCACCGGTCCTGCAAAGAAGAAGAAGAGCAGAAATGAACATCAGTATCAGACCCGCTGCACAGTGTAAACATTAGCGGCATCTCACAGGCGCAAGTAATAACGGATGCACTCGAGGAAGCATCCCGCATTAGTGTTGGCTCACTTTTGGAAAGAAAAAAAAAGAGCAGGATAACATTGGACGCGTTTGCATTTTCGAAACTTCTCGTTTTTTTTAGTTTTTTTTTTTTTTACACGAGCTCGGCGTGCTTAGCCATTCGGTGCCTACACGCAGTCTGCAGCGCCGCCGCGGCAGCAGCTAACGTTAGCCATCTTTGCGATTCTCTCTCCAGTGTAAAAAAAAAAAAAAAAAAAAGCCCGCCGACCGCCGTTGACACAACGAGGCCGCCGTTAGCGCAGAAACACACACGCGTAACCTATAATCGGCGAATGTTTACCGACGCGTTGAGTCGCGGGGCACAGTCGCTGCGCAGGATGAGGCCTGTCACGCCTTCTTCCAACTGCCTAGCGAGCTATCGGCCGCTTCCATTTCTGCGTGCTGTTTTCCAGTCGTTAGCCAGGCCCATTTTCACTGATGCTGAGCTCCCGAGCGAACACTTACACGGTTCCGCGAAAGAAATCGACGCCGAGCCGCGGGCGCCTCCTCGCCGTTCGGTGTCCGCCGTTCGCGTCGACTTGGAGCTTTTGCTCGAGATTTTCAACGGCCGAGACCAAATTGGATGGTCGGTGATGATATTTTTTGGGTAAAAGTGAGTGACGTGTGCTCCCTTAACATCGGTCCTTTCCGGCCCTTGTAATATTTCCGGGTAGCGCGAGCGGGGCTCACGGGTGGCTGCACAGGGCGCACAGCGGATCCACTGCGCCGCTAAACGGGGGAACGTCTCCCTCAAACGCGACGCATTCATATCATTAGTTTCGTTCTGATTTGGTAAAAGTTACCAAAATTAGTTTAGATCCAGTTCCACGACCCTCTCTGCCCGCTTACGTGAAAGGTGACCCGGTCTCAGTGGTTTTGAAGATAACGAAAAAAAATAAATAGCGTCAAGTGAATAGTGTTTATTTATAGTTTTAATTCCAAATCTTTCTTATTAGGTTACGTCACACATCGATGATTACTTTAATAAACGCTATCCCAGGTATGATCTCCGTGGCTCTAGAAAACAGGTCCTCAGGGATTTGAACCCAATTGTTAATGATCTATCTGATTTTATCTTTTAACAGCCAATCATAATTAATATGTATTTTACAGATACAGGTGTAAAGAAACCGTTAAAGATGTGCACATAAATAATGTAAATATATTTTGTAATAATTGTTATTACAAAGTAAAACGTATTATTAGAGTATTCTCAGTCCCATTTGATTGTTTGTTTGTAGTTTGTAACAAGGTATGTGGTAGTATCTACAAGAATACTTGTGTTCCTTTATCCCAAACTGTTCTACACAAAACTTTATTCATAGACTCTACATCAATACAATTTTTTTAGAAATATGAATAAATTTGAGTAGTTGTAGGGAACTTAACATCAGGCTCATCACACATATCCAGTAATTAATTACGTCACAATCAGAAATAAATGAATGAGCTCTGTGCCTCTCTGAATTGAAGGATGGTAATCATGCCTGTGTTATGTTAGGATGCCCGTCAGACAGAAAATATAATAAAATGTAAATAAAATGCTTCTTGCAGACAGAGCCTGCAGGAAGCACTTTATTTATGTTTTTACTGAAAGCTGTCTGTGTGATATGTGATAATGCATTGGTACGAATGGTGACAGGGGTTGGACTGTTTAGGCAGCTTTTTCTTTTAAATTAAAATATATTTTGAGGGAAGGTTTCATGCAGGTTTTGTCTCAGACAGAGCCGACGAGCAGCTGAACTTCCTGGTGGTGAAATGTGCAAACTACAATGATCGCAGTGCATTAGCGGCAGCGGCAGCCAGGCCTAAATCAAACATAATATTGTCCATGCTCTTTGTGGACCGCCAGTGAAAATCATTTTTCTATCAGTACAGTGTTACCGTCTGCGTTTTTATTCACGCCTTCATACGTCTCAGTGTAATAAATGTATTCACCGGAGGTTTTAAATATGAGCTGCGTAGCCCTCACCTCACTCTAAGGATCCAGCAGGTACTGATGATATAACTCTGCACTCAGATGGTCTGAAGCTGTGAATTATATGAAGACAAAGTTTGCCTTTTCGTTTCATTTAAAAGCCCAGTTGCCCACTCCCACAGGTACTGTGTAGCGTTAATGTGCTTATACAATATCTCACATACTGATGTGGGGTTGTATCAGAGAGCCACTCGGTGTGTTCACTAACAAACAGAAGACTAATAGCTTTTTGTCAATGTAGAGCCGTTGCTTCTGGTTGGATCCTTTTATCTTGTGATACAACAGTATTAATCGTCTAATTTTCTGCTTAATGATTACTTTTGATATTTTAAGTGCATTTCACTTGTATAACTTAGTATTTCACTGCAAGATCTTTAGTTGAAATTTCTTTTTTATTCAGCATTTAGCAAACGTTGATGTTGAACTAAATTATTTCCAGAAAACATACAGTAGACCTCGCCTGAAACAGTGACGCAGGCCTAACTCATTGTGTTTTATTGTGAATAGAGTCACTTTAAATAGATTACACATTCAATTAGTCCTGCTTAAGATTGTCCTGAATTGCAAACAATGAACATAGATGTCTAACTAAACTCTGATATATTGCTAAATTGTTTTAGATTTGTGTGAGCATCCAGGGTAAACGCCTCCAAGTGCAGTAACAGTCTTACAGCCCAGTTTACCAGTATTAATATTATGTCACTGTACGGTGCAATGTGCCTTAATGTTTGCCCCTTCAAGAAAAGAGTGTGAGGCCAAATAATAGAAGAATATTTTTAAAATATTCCAGAGAATTATAAATATATCACTTAATGAAAGAAAACAGTGTCTTGGTTATTATTTATTATTATAACATTCATAATAATTAATAATAATAATTCAAGAACATTAATGCAAGAACCTTACACTCTATAATAAATGGCAAAACTTTTTTTCCCACCAACTTTATTATACAAATTCTTTGTGAGTTACTGTCGTATCCAAGGGGGTCGATGTGTTGAACAACAAAAGGGTTGTTTTAAAATCTATAGGCATGAAAATAAATCCATGAATTAAATTAATGGACAGTATCCCAGTCCATACGATTAACTCTTAATAATACTTTACACTTCAGGTGGCCATTAACCATCCTCTCTCTAAATGAATTCATAATGGTAAAAACACACACCATACTCATTCATTTCTTTTTTAAGCTCTTTAGCTGGTTTGCCCATCTGTTAGTTGTCGGTTGTGAAAAATAAATACCCTGTGTCGTCTTGTAGGAGGCTATGACAATAGAAAGACAACAAAATGTTATGAGTTTGGCACTGTACAATTCATTAAATACGAACACATAATTTGTTGAATCCTCAAATTAATGTTGAAGAGATCACTCAAAATATTCTGATTGTACTAGCTATACAAAATACAATACTTTCACAAATTAGATTAACCATTTATAAAATTGTGATAATGAGTTTTGATGGATATGGCTTGTGATATATTACAGACTTTGCTACAGACCTTTTGTGGCTCTATTAAAAAAATCTTATACTACTGTATTTCACCTGTCCCGTTTCCCTGAAAAAGACACTCAAAGCTTTCAGGTTTCCATTAGACCTCCATCTTTCTCCACTCGATAAACATTCATCGAAAAACACATACATTATGGCATCATGGGATAATGTGTACGACGCATATGTTAGTGGGTCGGGCTGCTGCTCCAGCAACTACTGGCCTGTCTCACACACACGCACACACACACATCTAACCCTCAGTGGTCTGTAAAACACCGCCGTCTACACATACATTTTAGAAGGCTGCAGATTTTTTCAAAAGAAATTTTTGTACCCGAGTGGAAACCTAAGTAATCACTTGAGATCGACAAGTCATAAGGCCAATGTCTAGGCACAGAACATCCAGCTGGAAAATTGGGCATACAAGCATTTGATGACCTTCAGATCCAGGCATACTGTAACTGCCTGCCAGTGAAATGGAGCGGGCATGCATCAAGATTTAGAATGTCTTTAAAAACTTGAACTTACGATCAGATGTATGAAAAAAAAAAAAACTAGTCGTGAGAATGCTAGTCACTCTAAAAACAATAAACACTTAAATCCCACCAAGTAAAAGAACATCACACGATAAGATAATTGTTAATAATAACCGTAACAGTTATAATAATCATTAATAATAACACTCCATCATATTCATAACAACTACATTGAGCACTGTGTATAGGAAGATTGTCCAAAGGAAATCTGTGTTTCTGTTTGTTAGTATTTCATCTCTGTACCCTTTCACGTGACTAAAAAGAAGCCAAGCAGTAACGAGTTCCTTCCTTGATTCGCGTAATTATCTTCGATTTCACGTTTAAAAAATCCTCTCAATACAATCCTCCCAATTGATCAGTCACAATGTCGGCCGTACTTGTACAGAATGTAAACCTTGAGGACA
Organism: Gasterosteus aculeatus; assembly: GCF_964276395.1. NCBI lineage: Eukaryota > Metazoa > Chordata > Actinopteri > Perciformes > Gasterosteidae > Gasterosteus > Gasterosteus aculeatus. The sequence continues at coordinate 7,756,392 of NC_135707.1, read as the reverse complement.
CGATACAGATGTCTGTATCTGGTGCAAATATCAGGGGATGGATTTGTGCAAAGTTTTTTATGTTTCTCTTTGAACTGTGCTTAAATTGCTCTTGTTTTTTGTACACATTAATACTTAATACATCATGACAATATCAACACAAAATCAAGAGAAAGAGATACCATTGTATATGGACCACAGATATCACATACTACAGTATATAGGATAGGATAGCCCTTAGTATTGATAAGCGTTGTTATTGATGAAGGTTTTTTCTTTTCTGTTTTTTGTTGTTTTGTTTCTATAACTGGCTGAAGTGCGTTATGATACAGCAAGTTCTTCCTCTTGAGGTTGGGGAGGGCTTCCTAACCATCCGAGTCTCTCACGCCGTACTGAGCCAGGCAGGAGAAAGCTTCAAGTTGCCCTCTCTCTCCTGACTCAGGTTTTTTTGGCTTACTCTGAAGCCAATCCTTTGACTGTACAAAATATCTCTGACTTGTATTTGTCACCTGGCGAGAATAATAAAATGGTGATTGTCAGACGAGCTTCCTCTGTGGAATTTTTCTTTAGTTTCTCCATAAATGGCTTTGAAGTACAGTGGTGTAAGTGCAACCTCTGCGTCACGGTCAATTCATTTGTGCTCTGTAGAAAAACCTCTGGTCTCCGTTCACCACCTGCAGCAAAGCAAGTTGCCTTTTTATTGGTAAACTGAACACATGCGTCTCTCGGCGCTTCTATGTTTGTGTCAAGATATTTTTGTAATAACATGACGGATGGCTCTATATTATTTGGTTGCCCATCGTTTTTTACGGTTTGGTCCTGATCTTGAGATGGGAACATTAGGGGAATCTGTCCCATAACGTACTCGAACATCGGTTTACACTCCTGTGGTGAAACATTGGGCAGTTTGTGAGTCCCTCTGGGGGTTCGGATCTAAGGTCACATGGAAAACTAGGCAACCCAGGCGTCAGATCGGGAATGTGGTTACGTCCGTGTTCTCAGCTCCCGGTAACAGCGTCGGGCTGCAGTGTCCCACTAAGAAACAGCCCCCGGCTCGTCCGCTCGTTTACATGGGAAGCAACAAATATCCGTCCTTCCTCCCTGCGTCAGGATGAGGTTCAGGTGTCAGATCTCCAAATCCCCTCATCAGGCACACGGTTTATTCACACTCATCTGGTCCACCAGTCTTCTCCCCCGGGAGGTTCAGTTTGATGAATCATTGTTGGCAAGAGCCGAGCAGGCCGACAGTCCAGCAGGTTGGCTCAATTGAATGCTGTGACAATATTCCAGATGTTTCTCATCTTTATCATAAATATGTATATACATATATACATGTATATACACATATACATATATATAAGAATATACACACGCATATATGTATATACACATATACATATATATAAGAATATACATACGCATATATGTATATACATATATGTATAAATGTATGTATATATATATATATATATACAGTATATATGTTCCTTATCTAATATGGCTCCTGAGTACGTTTGAAAAACAATTATAAAAACTAAATTATGAACAACACTTATGTTGGTTTTGTCACCCTTCGAGTCAGTCTATCTACAACAATGGCACCGCTGTTTATGGCAATATGGCAATTTCTTTTACAAAATATGGCTGATGTAGGTTAATTGGAATGGATATTCCCCATCTAGATTTTTATTTAATTAATAATATTAGTTATTTAATTGGTAGATAATTGGTAGATAATTGGATTAGTCCTAACATGTTGTAGTATTACTGTACTTTATACTTCTAGTTGTATTTCTTGTAGCTGATGATCTAACAGTTAGGTGTAGAAGGGTGATCTGTTCCCATATCTTTGATGAGGGGTAAACTCTACATTAGGCACAAACCTCACACCGTTACCTCATTTTTACTCCCCGTCCTGATCCCCTGACTCCCTCCTGCACTTCCTGCCGACCCCCCACCTCCTCCTCCCCCCGGTATGAAATGTAGCTGCTCAATGGTGTTCTGCCGTTTCGCCGCAAAAGCCATCCTCCTAGCACTGTGGCCCCCTAGTGTTCCCGTTCCCATGACTACCCCCTGCCCGGGCTGCTGCTGCTGCTGTTGCTGCTGCTGCTGCTGCTCGCCCGCCCAGCCCATGCCCCCGCTCATGTGCCCCGTCATGGCCGTGCTCCTCTCCTGCTCTCGTCCCGACGTGGGGTGAGAATTCATCTTGATCATGTGGTGCCGGTCGAGGGAGGGCGTGGCACAGACATTTTGCTGTGACTGGGCCTTCTGTTGGCGAGGCAGCGTGGGGACATTTCCCCCTGTGTGGGCGTATGGATCCGCGACCCCCATCCCGCCGACCCCCATCCTGTCTTCCAAGTGGTCCGGGGACATGAGTAGCCGTTCCTGCCTGTCCTGCCTGTCCTGCCTGTCCTGTCTGTCCTGTCTGTCTTGCCTGTCTTGCCTGTCCTGCCGGTCCTGCCTCTCCTGCCGGTCCTGCCTCTCCTGCCTGTCCTGGGTCTTCCTGGTGAGGGTCTGTGTGTTGGAGTTCTTGCCGGAGGCGGCCATGGCTTTGTAGTACTGATGTTGCTGGTTCTTGGACATCCTGGACAGTGTCCCTGTGTTGCCAGGGACGTCTCCCATGTTGAGCAACTGGTCATTGGGTTTAACTTTCCTCTGGGGCTTGGATAGAGTATCGTAATTAGGGTTGTACTGGGGCTCTGGGGGATCCAGAGGGTATGGGTTGGGGGTTGGCGAGGCGGGCATGCCAGAAGGCTGCGGCGGGATCCAGGGACGAATTGCATGCCTCGGGAGGGTTCCTCTACCGTTGAGGGTGTAGTCTCCACCCCAGTGGAGATGGTGCTGAGAGGACTGCAGGGCCGGCTGGGCTGTGTGAGGCCGTCTCTTGGTGGTGCAGTAACCAGACGAGTACTCATCGAGCCCTTTCTCTGTAAGCGAAACAAAATGTCTCTGAATTGTTTATCACCACAGTAAATAGCATCAGCGCATAATGATGCATCCTGCACTTTGTGTCCTGGTGTCAAGAGTGTCACAGTGCTCCAGTGCTCATGGAACAGCTGCGAGGGAAGAGAAGGGCAGACAGACTGGTACATTCATCCTAATTTCTCGTGAAATGAAGGTACTTACCGAGGCGTTTGAGCGAGGAGTATCTGTTGAGCTCAGGCTTGGTGGCACTCTCGTAGGAGGGAGGCAGCTGAGCCAGGTTGTGCAAGGAGTGGTGGAAGGCCGGCTGGGATTTGGTGTTGTTGTGTTTACTGGAAAGCAGGGTGCCTCCTGCTGCCAGCTGAGCATTGTTCATCCGAGGGGTGCGTTCTACAGAGGCCGCGGCGAGAAAACAACTGGGTGTTAAATGAGATTTGTGCCTCTGGATATAGCGCACCGTGAGAATCCGCTAAAATTCGCTGGAACAGACAGATTTGATCTTGCTTTGAACACAAACAACAAAAGCTCTGATAATCATTATTCTCATTTTGATGAGTCTACTTTTGAGCTCAAATGAAACTGAGGTAAAATGAAGCACCGTGGTGATTACGTGCATTTTACAGAGGAGCCGGGCTGTCACCAGCTGCCTTACCGATAGTGGCGGTGTGTTTGGGGCTGGTGCCTGATGGGTGAATGAAATTGTGTTGCAAATTGCCCACTGCAAGAAGAACACAAGGTAATCAGCTCAAAATGGATGTCAGGCAATTTCCAGTTCAATGGTCCTTTAACATACAAAGATGAAAGACACTGGAAGACATTTTGGCATCAATTCACCTTCACAACATCTCACATGCACAGTGCTCCTCAACATCTTCAAATAAGCATACAGTTTTTTTCCGTGATGGCTACAAAGAGATCCTGATGTCGGGAAATAGAAAACATTTTGCTATTCACTAATGTTATAAAAGACCCTGAACTCTCACATCTGTTGTCCTTGCTCGGCAGTCCTGGGGCGTAAAGATTTTTTGGAGGTCTCCCCAGGGTGCCCTGCGGGTCCCCTACTGCCAGAGCCACACTGTTGTTTCTCTCATCCTGCTGGACGGGGCTGGACTGGTGCCGCAGCATGTCAACCAGGGCTCTAATGATGCAACAGAACGAGCAAAAGGCAAACACGAGATTCATTTGAGAATAAACTATTGGCTAATAGCTGACTTTCATATTATGTTGTTCACAAGAGTGCTTGAATAAGCACAATCAGAATAAAACAGTACTCTGTTAATCAGTACCATTCCAGGGTCAACCTAGCCTTGTGTATATGTCGACTACCACCATCAGATAAACAACTGCAACCTGTACAAAAATGTAAATGCGCATCTTTTTTCTCAAGATTATTGTCCATGTATGAGATACGGAGCCTGGAGAAATCAAAACAACCACGAATTCTGCAGCAACCAGTCGCTAAAAAAGAACAAATGTGTTTCATCCGATGACTAACATCATTCTGAGCCCGGGGTGATAAATGTGGGCCATTTATGGCGTTCTGAGGACCTAATTTCATTAAAGCATTCATGTATAAATTTGAGTAGCAAAACTCAGAACAGAGATGTGATGAACAAATATTTTTCAAAGCCTCACCTGGGCATATTTAGGTCTCTCTGGTGGGCTTCCTGTTGCACCTTGTTGAAGACCACCTTGATGCCCACAGCGACAGCCACCATGAACACGATCACGCCTCCGATGACGAAGCCCGTGTTGTGGCTCTGCTGCTTCAGAGGATCAAAGTCTGGATCGTCGCCCGAGTCATCCGGCAACAGCATGGTGTCGGTCTGTGGCTTGGCCCAGTCCGGAGAGTAGTAGTTTTTACAGTTCTCCTGCTCCAGCTGCTGGCCACGATCTTGGCAGCAGAAGCGGTAGTGGCAGGTTCCACAGCAAAAAATGAACTCGTCCTTGGAGCAGTTGAAAGCGCTGTCAAAGTGTCCCATGACGTCATAATAACCCCGACATACATCGATCCATCCGTCCATCATGCGGGGTCGAATGGGCGCCACCTGGGCGGCACCCAAGGGAGGGGCGAGGGCTTCCGATGAAGTCACATTCTTGGGAAACATGACCTGGGGAAGGGCTCTCGGAGGCGCCTCCAGAACCCCCTCCGAGGTTTCCGGAAGTTTCTCGGGGCTTTTGGTCCTCCCTTGGAGAGCTGCTGGCCTGATATTGGCCTGCATGGCGAGGAGCAGGGAGGGAGGGCTGGAACCAGCTCTGGGCTCCCTGGCGAAAGGCCTCTCCGAGTGGTCTATTTGCCGAGGAGGGGGAGACGGAGAGGTCTCTGCAACAGTGGTGAGTGGGGCAGTAAGGAGGGAGAGCAGGGAGACAGCGAGGACTAGGAGATTGGTGGTGGGCGTCATTTTTACATGACTAAGAGATCTATTTTCTGGTGTTGAGTCAATGCAGTTACACCGCTGTATCCGCCGTTGCAGTTTAACCCACTAAAATGTGAAATATTCAAGGCGCACGTACGACCCAATGGATATTGACGATGTATCAGTAGTTTCATTCAGTAAATTTGAACAATAAAATTTGAAGCCTCTTTTTTTGGAGTAATTATATCGGGGTTTTTTATCGTGAACTCTGAATGTGTGACCTCATCGGTTGCCCTCTCAAGAACACTAAAATTGATGCAACTTTGTAAAAAGGACAAATTGAAAAAAAAAACATCTTCCTCCTTTTAGTGCCTAATGCCTTGTTCTACACTTCACCTCACACAGAGCAAAAGGACATATAGTCTGACGTAGCGCTGGATGAAATACATTTTTGAAAGGCCAGTTAAAATTAGAAGCAAGGATTTTTGATCAAATATGGCAGTCTACATTCCTGTGCTGATCACGGCACTTGAACAATAGTCTATGGCTCGTGTTTTATCAAATGTAAACAGTTGTATCTTAGTCCGGAAGTACATACATTCAGAATTGGCACTTCTGCAACTCTTTTCTTAAATTATTTACGAAATCTATAACGCACTTCCTATATATTGGGTTTATCAGCATTGTAAGTAATCAAATGGGGTCAACAGACACAGATGTCTGTTAAGGATGCTGAGCCTCTCTAGAGCACGAATCTCAACGCCACATCTGTAGATACACCGTGTTCTTTATCTCAATCTTTTCCGGTGTTGGATTCATGTGCATCCGTCGTCGTCTGGTACCGACCGCAACTGTGATTGAGCAGGGGGGCGATAATGAGGGAAACTCAGCTTGAGTGCTAGAAGACTGAAACAGATGAAAATCAAGAGTAAGCATAAACCAAGGAACTGACTCCCAGCGCTGCAAAATGAGGCAAACGTTCTGGATTTTAAATGCTCTCTATTCAGCGTTTAGCCACAAAAAGTTACCCGTCATTCAACGGAATCATTAATTACATGTGAACTGAATGAGACATTGCATCTCCATGTGACATGTCTCTCGAAGTAAAATCATTCCTGATTTGTTCAAAGAATATCACTTTTGTTGAGAAATATGTAAATGTGTGAAGTTATTGTGTCGGAGGTGTTGGCAATAATAGACAGAGGCAGATCCGTCTCCCACAGAAATTATAATTATATGTAATTATCAAAAATGTCCCTATCTGTAGCGGAGAAAGTAGGCACAGATGGGGGAGACAGAATGCTGAAATCACAGAGGGCTCCACTTGTTTCAGTTACATGCTCCTCTGACCTTCTGAGGAGAGTTCAGGGGGAGAAAAAACGAGAAACACAAAAGGCAGCGGTTCTCCAACCGACTGTTTCAAAAGTCTCCCTCTGTCGTCTCTAAATGTTCTGCTTGATTTCCAGATTTTCTCACACGAGTTTACACGTCGACCCCACCTGGAATGTGTCCGCTGCAACACAAGTGAGAGGCAATGATTAAAAAGACATCCCTGCACTGACAACAACACAGACATTTTGTTCTAATAATTTCATTTTCGGGGGCCATTGCGAGAGGCCTCCGTGTGCGTCTCGGTGTGCCTGTTGTGTTGCGGGAGCCAAATGATGGAGAAAAAGAGAACGAGAGCAGAGGAATAAATGCAGGGTAGGGATTTAAATGAGCGAAAAGATTGTGGCGAGCGGGAAGAGCCAGAGGTATAGATGCAGAGACGACCGTGAGTGGGAGGGCGGTGTGTGGGTGGCACAGAATCAAGTACATTTCTCCCAGCACTTACCAATACAACACAGCACATCACACAAACAGCGTCGCAAAAACAGACCTGCAATTTGCAGGCAGCGCCGCGCAGAAGAGCGCTAATCGAGACTGTGGATCAGCTGCTGTTGGAGCAGTTAAAAGGGGGCAAAATGTAAAACTGTAAAAGGCGTTGCGTGCATGTGGAGAGACTATAGTGGGAATTCTTTAAACCTCCTTCACAGTCTCTTTCTCACTCCTTCATTCCTCTTGTTCCGTGTCCTTCTCCTCTATTCTCTCTCGTTCTGCCTTCCTCAGATTCTGTGCGTGGGTTGAGGCAGCTAACTCTCTCAGAATAGCACTGCAGCTCTGTCTGTGTGTGAGTGAAGGAGCCTGTAAAAAGGACGGGAGGCAGAATCCAATCTACACCCATTAAGGACAACCAGATTCTGACAGTCACATCTGCCCCGAGAAGACGACGAACGCCGCCGCCGCCGCCGCCGCTCACATCTTCACATCAACAGATTTTCTGCCCACATCATTTTGGCTTTAACGTGTTCTGGAACCACTCCCCAAAAATGAATGTGCATTTGCAGCTTTTCGAACCATGGCTGAGAACTCAGATCAGGATTCAAAAAACGTGGGAGAGTCAATCTTCGTGCACCCAAAAGCACGAAGCCCATGTGTTAAAAGTACCTCGACCTGGGGTAGAAGCGAACTGTTTGACTGTCGGTATTTCTATACGCGGTGCTGCTGAAGCAATGCAGTAGAGAGGAAGAGAGAGAGAGAGAGGGTGAGGATGGAAACTGAAGGGTGAAGGGAAACACATGCAGAACTGTTACATGGCCACTGGAGGTTAAACAACCCATTCCCACAGATTCCTTTCATTCCTGGCAATAGAAGGGCCCATCAACGCAAATAATTCAAAGGGCTCCCCTCACTTTCATTGCAGGATGCAGACGCCTGGGCGTGCAACAATTTCAACAGGTTGTTTGAAATGAAACAAAATGGCCCCCTTTTTTTCTTCTTCTTTAGACACGCTGTTGCAAAAAAAAAAAAAAAAAGCCGCACTGAAATGCGTCTCAGTTGAGGTCAATCGATGGATACAAGTGATATTGATGTCAATGATGACATGTAATTACGGTGAAAGCAGCGCGGCGTCTTTCTGCCGCAACAGTCCAATAAATGCTGCGCAATGCCTTTGCATTTGCCTTCCGACACTTCAAGTACAACGAATTAAAAACAAATTATTTCCATATTCTATTTGGATCCCAAGTTGCAAGTTGAATCGAGCAATGCATGCGGGAAATGGAAATGACTTGCATGTATCAGTGAGCTAAGAGTGCGTGGGTGTACCCGTGCCGGTGCGCGTGTTTGTGAGTGTAGTCCGGCTGGATGTGTCGGTGTGTCGGTCTTGGTAACAATATGTTCACAACATCCCGATGTGCAATCGAGTAAAAGCTTAAATGATCTTAAAACAAATACACGAAAACGTGTCATGAAGCGCGAGGCAGGAATACGTTTCTATGGCGCAGCTTTCATCCAAATGTTTTTGTTTGACAGCTCGCGGGAGCGCAGCTGATGCAAAAAAAAAATTTTTTGTCATGCAGAAAAGATCACGACAGTTGTTTTTTTGCGGGCGATTGTGGTAAATTGGCATGGCGTTAATAATACTACTAATAAAAAGGTGCACGGTGTCGTGTCTTACCTGTGCGCTGCTCTGAGGGTTCGATGCCGGAGAGCAGCAGCGGTTCGGGGAGCCTGCGCACTGCTTCTCTGGAGCTTCTCTTCTCAGCCTGTTATTGTGGCACGAGGAGGATCAGGACGCCTGGAACTGTTGCCCGGATCAGACACCTGTTTCAAACGGGTTTTCCCCACAGAGGATGCAGATCTCAATTGGGCTCTTATTGGTAATCCATCATCTCGGTAGAAAGAGGGCAGAGAAAGAGAAGGAGAAAAAAGACAGCGAGAGAACGAGAGAGAGAGAGAGAGGGAGAGAGTGAGAGAGAGAGAGAGTGAGAGAGGCCGACGAGATGTTCTTAAATGTTCGGATACATGTGACGAAGCGGTTTCAACTGTCACTACGTCGGAAAATCCCGTTTTTTCGTGTGAGGAGCACAAGTTACAGCGCAACTACCCGGGATGCAACACGAGCTCAACGCGCAATGAGGCCAAATCGAACCCAAACACACACACACACACACACACACAGAAGAAAAATAAATCCCTCAATCTAAACTTTTCTTTATCTGGAATCGACCGCAGCTGGTTCCCTTTATAATTTCCAAGCGAGATTAGGTTCCACCGCCTAACTGCGACTGTCTTCACGGAGGTCCGCCAGTGGGGGCGCGCTGTGATTGGTGGCTGATGCGTGATGAGACTCTCAACTGTCCCCCGATGGTCATCACACCCTGGTGGCCTTCACCCCCCCCCTCGACCCCCCCAATCCGACTACGTTAATTGACTGAACAACACCTGGACTCTGCACTGGAGGAAGAGGGGAAAACCGGGCAGGAATTTAGCTGCTGCTCTTTCATAAAAGTTTTTTAAAAAATGTTTAAAGCTATGTTGGCACAATTATAAAACAGGTAGGGGGGGGGGTGCTAAATTAAAGCAGGCGGTAAATGGTAAATTAAGCTGAATGACTGAGTCAAAAGGGGGTTTGTGCGTGCGCGCGCGCGCCTGTGTGTGTGTGACAGAGACACGGAGAAAGTAAGAGAGACGGTTGCCACAGCAACTGTGTCATTATGTTGGTGGCAATTATGAAAGCGATGAAAACGGGGAAGGGGAGAGGATTGGCGCAAAAGCTGTAAAAAAAAAAAAAATGGAAGCGTGAATGATAGGATACTGTCCATCAGAGCCCGCGTTGGTAATTCACACATTTGGTAAAGTTTTGAGAGGCCACAGCTGCAAAGGTATAAAGGCGGTTGAAGGGATCCGCAGGAGGCGGTGGGGAAGAGATGTTGGGCTTCGTGCCGCCATCACACACACAGTCACTGCCTCCCCACGATCTCCGCATCATGAATGATTATTTTTTTTGACGGAGGAACATAGTGATCACGCATTAGGCCTCTGGGATGAATCCTAATGGAAACCATTTCACCGTGCGGCGATGTGATGCAGGGAGACCCGCGTGCACGCCCTTTGGGTCTGATCACGATACACCAGAACAGATTCATTCACATCTGCATCTCGTGGCTTCACTGCAGAAGAGCGAGGGTGTGCTGTTGAGCTGCATACCACATGGGGGGAAGGCTCGCACTTCCAAAATGGTATTTGCAAACGGTGCATAGGGTCATGTGGACCCCCCCAGGTGTGCAAGAGGGGCCTGATAATTACCTGCATGGCAGGCAGCTATTTGTGCAAAGGTGGGTGGGCTGCTGCATGTGTGTGTGTGTGCGCGCGCAGCAGAGGCGGGTGGAGGCCTTTATTAGAGGGTCCAGTGGCGGTCTACCGGGTGCACTTTCCCTCGCCGGTGTGCTGGGGTGGATGCAATTACTAATTTCCCCGTGATGGTTATTCCATCACTGCAGAACAGGAGAGCTCTGTAAACAACACAAAGTGCGATCGAACGTTGTGGACACAGATATCCGTCCAACTTCAGTAATAATTACGCACCCAATTGCCCTCAAATTGAAAGAGCAAATAGTCATTTTTAATTTCAATGTTTTATTTAGTTAAATAATTTAAAATGGACACAAAATATCCAGCCAACAGTCCGCACAATGACAGGAGATTCAGAGGCACGTTTTTCCATCAGAATTGAGACAGCGCTTCAGTGCGTTTCCTTGGGAAGTGTAGGCCCTGCACGCGTTTAGCAGAGACCGAAAACCTGCCAAGGAAACCCTGCCGGCCAGTGCAACGGGTGGAGCGACACGTATGAGATTTAAACTCGCAGGGCTTTCTCAGGTGCCCACGTAGCTGGTAGCACAGACGGATCTCTGAGAGTGCAGGGACGCAGGGGTAGTTTAACGGAGTCACACCACTGAATGCTCAATACGGAAATGAGAATTCATTTTCTTTTTTTAATAAAAGTATTCAGGCAAACTACCCTGTTCCCTCAGTCACTGATCTAGGTCTTCACACACAACCACAAGACAGCTGAATATAAACCTGTCAATTATAAACAACATTTGTAAATACTGGACAGTGAAGACCATTTTAGAAAAAAAAAAAAAATGTAAAAAGAGGGCTGAGATTCCATGAAAAGCATAACACACCTCTTACACTCCACTGTCAGCTGTTTCCATACCTTTACGTGATCCAGTTCAAAATACAAAAAATACTATTTAAAAAGATGTTACAAGTTTGTGTGACATTAACAAGATTTTTATCCAAACAGTGAACCCACAGAGGTCTTTGACAATTGTTCAGCAACTTCTACCATTATCGGTGTTACATTTGAAAATCTGACTTTGTATTAAGAGTGACGTCCTGTTTTGGACTTTGCTGAGCAGTACACAGTACCATCACAGCAGCATGAACAAATAAACCCTTCAGAGAGTCGCCAGCCTGCCCGAGACAATAGTAGTCAAGTCCCGTTAATGTACAGACATTAGAGGTCGTGTTTTGCACAGTGAAGCCCATTCCCCGTCTTAACCCGACACACTAGACCCAGGCAGAACACCGCGGATGGTATGGGAAGAATTAGCCAACGTGTTGTGCCAACAGGACAAACTGCGGGCAAAACAGAACTCACGGTATGCGTACAAAGTGGACAGTTTGGATAGGTGGTAGAAAGAGTAAGGAAAAAAAAAAAGGAACAAAAACATTGTCAGCACACGCCAATATTTATATTTACACACACACACTCTCTCGCTCACACACTGAGAATTAAACAGAGGTATTAAAGTCGCCTCAACGCACGCTTTTTATCGGCTTTCTTCTTCCCTGCTACATTAGTGCTGCTGCTACTATTGCTGCTGGTGGTGCTGGCTCCACTGGCCCCGTTACCCAGAGATGCCGGCACTGCTGCCGCGCTGGGTCCCGCTCTCTTCAGGGGGTCGCCTGCGTGCTTCTTCGGCTGGGGGCCGTCGTTGGGGTCCTGAGGTTCCCCGGAGGACGCGCCCATGGCGTGGATCTCCGTGAGCAGACGAGCGCGGGACTCGTATTCCGCATAGTCCTCTAACAGCAAACGCCCGGCCTCCTCGTTCAGAGCAGACTCCGGATTTGGATGGATGAGAAGACACTTTATTGTCTGCGGGGGGGGGGAGAGGGTTTTTTTAAAAAGGAGATTCAAATGTTGAAGTGGTGAGGCAACACAGCTGGCACTCAAAAGGAAAGGACCGAGGGCTCGGCTTACGAGTAAGACGTGTCGGAGGCCGAGTTCTGCCTTCCAGTCCCTCTTCAGCACGTTGACACAGATCTCTCCCTTGTGACCCACATTGGGGTGAAAAATCTTGGTCAGGAAATACCCCTTGGGTGGAACCGCAGGGAAGTCCTTCCCGAGGACCAGGCGCATTCGGAAAACGCCACCAGCAAACGGAGTTCCCTCTGTCAAAGCATAAAGAATTCATCTCATGAGCAATACAACCTCGCTGTGCCAAACTTGATCCCTAAAAACAACAAGGGAACCGAATGAAATAACAAAAACATTTACAGAATCATAATTCACGTCAGTTAGAATGAAAACTGTCACATATTCACATGAACACGTATGTACGGATATGTTTTATGATTGAAATGCTTTATTTAAGGCTTGGTGGAAACTGGTATGAATATTTTGCAAATATCTAATATGGTGTCGAGCGAAGAAACTATGCCGAGATGCTGGTATGTGACGGAGTGAATGAAATGTGGACAAGTGTCTGGCGCTTCACAGCGTACTTCACAATAACACAATAATAAGATTAAAGTGATAAGATAGTGTGGACAATGTGTCCCCCTGTGTGGTTTAAGGGGTAATATTGATCACATGTCAGACAAAGCTCCTTTACAATAATATGTACATTTTATGGAGCAATGGAAAGGAAACAATTTATACTTTGTAAAACTGACACAGAAATGACAAGTGTTAAAAAGTCGTTGCATCAAAAAAAAAAAAGGGAAAAAGCTAAAAATAGTTGGACCCCAATGTTACATTTTAGTTAGCAAAAAAAGAAAAAGAAAAAAAAAGAACTTTTATTTCTTCAGGTTGATGATTTTGCTTGATGACCAACCTTTTATCATCAACCTCAGGTATTACAAGTTCTTTCTTCAATAATTACATTCAACGCGAGATTCAGACTCTTAATGAGTTAAGAAATATCTTATTGACTAACGGAAACGGATCCAAACCTCTATTGTGATGCGAAAAGCCCAGCTGTGTTTGGTTTAAAAAAAAAAGAAAACGCACAAAGTATGGTGTTGTATTTTTAATACAATCTATTAAAGTTATAAAGGCCAATGGCAGTTTGGTATGACACCACATTGCAATCCTTACCCGGTCCTTCGATCGCTGTATGTAGCTCAGTTATGTCTTCGTCACTGGGATAAATCTTGATACCTTCAGGTGGGTCTGCTGCTAAGGCTGAAATTTCTTTATAGACCAAGCGAAGAACATGAGGAGGTAAATTCTCCACATTGGAGTTCTGTGGACAAACAGAAAGATGGTTTAGTCAGCCCAAGTTTTGGATTTGCAGAACTCATCAACAACGATACCAGATGGCTGGTTTAAGGAATATAAAATGGTCATTTGTGGGGATTGAATGGAGATCAATTCCAGACTGGGCTAAGCAATTTTACGTTTTAATGACTAGACACATGTTGAAATTACTTGGTTTTAATATTAAAAGTAAAACAGAGGAACCATCATTAGACAAATCCACCATCAACAGAGTCCCTCTTTTTCTCTTGCTGATGCACACATGGTGGGTTTTAGTTAAATTTGTTGTTTTTCCTGTTAGGTTGTTCTTTTTCATGTAACGTTAGCATATTTACAATCAAATCAACTTCTATGAATAACAAACCGAAAGGTTTTCCGGCTGGTTCCATAGTCTAACACCACCGTTACACCACGTAAGCAATGCTATCCTATAGAACTAAATAAAGTTTAGAAAAAACTAAATTTACGTGTCGGGGATTCACACGATCATAACGGCTAGGCAGCATCCCTGTGATGTTAAAGTGGTTGTGGCATCCAGTAAGGACGTTACTAGCGATAGGGAACTTTAACGTGACGTTAGTGTTTCATTACCGTTAGCCGTGCTAGCCTAGCATCAATCTGATGACGCGAATGTTAAAGCCGCTCAATGATTGCAAAATGTAGGATACGGTGTTTAATATATTGCATCTATATATTCCATTAAACAATCGTAGATCGAGTTTTTTTTTTTAAATTAACGCCAGAGACTCCAGCAAGTAGCCACAACCAAATTTAAAAGCTCGACGGCTGGCGACGGCTAAACATCGGATCAAGCTAGCTGTTACTCATGTTAGCCGTTAGCAACACCCTCGGCCACCCGGCTTACCATCTTCAAACGGGGTTCTGCTAAGGCGGTGAATGTCTGGCTGGAGTCAGATATGACCAGACCTTTACTTAATCTTAAAAAAAAATGCCTGAGCTAGAAACTGGGGGGGGGGGGGTCTCACTGACTGCTCCTCTTTTCTTCTTTTCGTTGACACAGGAACAAAAATACGATCCTCAGTTTAACCTACTACACCGACCAATGAGCCTCTTAATGACGTTGCACGTCAGAATCCCGGAGCCAATCGAAATGTAGTAATATTACTGCGTCACAGGTCAAAGCCCTATCAGCCACACAGAATCAAAAACATGGTTAGTGCAAGTCAGCTATAGGTCTGTTTGAAAAATCCCCACACCCATGAAAAGTGCTAAAAAGATCATTTTCAAAATTAAAATGAAACTAAAGTAAAGACACTGCATCACATTCATACACAGGCAGGCGAGAGAAACATTAATGGTATTTAATGAGTTGAGCAAAACTTGTACACACAAAGCTGAATCCAAAATGAATTGAAAATCTAAAAGTTGATTATGAACCACAGTTCGGAGAGGAAGCAAACGCATACGGCAGTGTAAAGACAAATGGAGATATATACAGTAGAAAGGACACACAGACAACAAAGAAATCAGGAAGAATCAAAAAGATTAAAAAATAACTTGGTGACAAGAAAGACAATCAGCAGTTTTAAAGTGCAGATGATCCCTGGGATTGTTGTTGAATACCATATACCAAAATAACCTAGTTACGACAGTATAATGTAAATTGAAAAATCGTACGTATCTAATTTACAGATTGGTGGTATAAACTTGACACTACTCCAACTTGCCTACTTGATACTACTAGATAGTATGATTTAGTTAATGTTTAGCTTGTATTATAAAAATTAGTAAATAAAATGATACACAACCAACCCACACAATTTATCAAGACAAACAAAAAAAACACATTTTCATATTGCCCTTCGCTGCCAACCAGTTGCATTGAGGGCATAATTATGTTTCGTATAAAGCTACCTGGTTACAACTTCATTCAACCTCTGCCCTTTTCTCTCAGAAGCAGCAACATATTGCCATAATTTAGTTAGATGTTCTCGAGACATATGTGTAGATGTAGATGTATGTGTTCTAATACCAGACAATAAAATGTGAAGATTTGAGATGGATAGGGAGTGTTATATAGAGTGTTTTTTTCCACCTGCAAATGAATTTCCATTGCCATTAACACTTTATAAAGCCTGAGCTGTGTGACATTTCAAAAATCATCGATTATGGTCCATTATTACAAACCCAAAGCGCCATAATGTTACCGTAATACCAACAACTCTTCCCATGGCGCAGTAACCCGGCTGAGCAGCAGGGGGCGCCTCCACACAGCGTCCACACTCCTGAGGGCTCGCTGAAGAGCGGAGGACTCTCCATCACCGTTTATTTCACCGTAGTCATTTCAAACATCAACGGGTTAAAGCGACGAGTTCTCCGGCTGCAGCCAATGCCGTAAATGGGCCTGACAACCACCACGACAACCGCAACAAACAACAACATCATCATAACAAAACAAGGGTTCTGCTTCCGGTTTCTGGAGCGAGCTGCCAGGCTCCAGCGTCGTTTAGCAACCGGGCAGCAGTTTTTATCAGCCAGCTCAGCGGCTTTTAATTAATAACGGTCCTCTTTGCCGTCGTTTCGGGAAAACGCTCCAGGCAAACCCGACCCGGACCCGCGGCCCTCCCGGTAAGCTAACGGCTCTCAAAGCCCTCGCTAGCTAACGTTAGCTAGCTTAGCGTTATCTTGGAATATAACGCGTGTTCGTCGCTTAACGGGGCTGATCTTTCGTTCTGTTTCTCCCCCCCGTGCGCAGAAGAGCGATTAGCATGAGCGAAGGAGACGTGTTTCACGAGAAGCAACGATTGGAGCTGTGCGCGATTCACGCACTCAACAACGTGCTGCAGGAGGGGGTGTTCACCAAGGAGACGGCCGATGACATCTGCAAGCGGTGGGGTGACGTTGTGGGGATGTGTGTCGGTGTGCTGCATCTGCTCTGTGTGAACCCTAACACCCCCCCCCAAAAAACAACAACAACAAATTGCCATTAAGACACACAAGGATCCGTCATGGGCTTTACTAATACTAATAATACTGATGAACTCCTTCCTATGTCACTCCACAGCGGTTATAGCCTCCCTATCAAAAAGTCATTCCATTACTTTGATGCAGCAGCTGCATGTATCATCGGTTTCTTATTTTGATCTCATAAATATCTGCTTAACTTCAAAGAGATCGCCTGAGTTGAAACCCCATAGTGAACGTATCACTAACTCACAGTGTTTGGTGAAATCTACTGTGACCTTTCAGGCAAGAACAGCAGTGGTGCAGTTTCTCGCAGCAAAAGCCACTGCATTTACCAACTTAATTGACTGAAACAACGTGAGTCACAGTCTCGGTGCGCTTGTGACCTCGGCTAAAGAATATCCTGCAGGCGTCTCCTGTGACTTCATTGACTCACAGAAACGTTGTCTAGGTGGCATCGGCCGAACTGCTTGTTCCTCCCTCACTGAGAGCAAAACACTCTTTGCTGTCCTGGCTCCGGCATGGTGGAACGAGCTCTCTAATGACATCAGGACCGCAGAGAGCCTTCACATCTTAAACTTGACTAAAACACTAACAAATTGTAGCACTTAAATTGTACTTGTAATGGCTCTTATCTGTAGCAAGTTGTAAATCGACTTAATTGATAAAGTTGCACTTTCTTGTTCTTGTGAGTTTGGTTGAACTGCAATTATTGTAAGTCGCTTTGGATAAAAGCGTCAGCTAAATGAAATTTATTGTAATGTAATGGCGGTTCTGAGGAAAGGCCTTAATGTGACCCATGGAAGCTGGGCGTGAGAGTTAATTACAGACGGTGGGGATGTTCATACAAGAAAGAGGGAAAACAAAACCTCACAGCAACACCAAACACACCTGGCAAGAAGAAGCTGCATCAAATAAATGGTTGATGTGCTTTGAAATGTTAATTTTCTCTGTCTGTGTGATCAGGCTGGCTCCACAGTGTGTGGTGAACCCTCACCGCTCAGTGTTGGGTACAGGAAACTATGATGTCAACGTCATCATGGCGGCACTGCAGAGCCGGGGACTGGCCGCAGTGTGGTGGGACAAACGCAGGTGAGTGAAACATTACTTTGTGCTTTGCATATTCTGCCCTTGTTTTCGGTGTAAAGATACAGTGACTGATTGTTTAAACATTAAGAGCATGAACATGAACATTTCCCCCCTTGTAGGACGGTTCAGAGCCTTTGCATGCCAAAGGTCCAGGGTTTTATCCTCAATGTCCCATCGCGGGTGTCTTTGGGGTTCATGTCCCTCCCGCTCCGACGGCGACACTGGCTCGCGGTCCGGCAAGTGAATGGACAGTACTACAACCTGGACTCCAAACTGAAGAGTCCCGCCTGTATCGGGGGAGAAGCAGAACTACGGTGAGAATGTGCATCTATAAAACGTCTCTTCATGTCGTCTCTGTGTCTGAGTGAGATCAAACCTCGGCTTCGGTGCGCATGCTCCACTTCTGTCTCAGCGAGTGAGTCATCCCATCTGAGGGGGGGGTCACATGGGGCTTACCTCACTGTTTGTTTGTGTGGGAGCGGTAATCGGCCCTCCGTCCGCGTCCGGGTTATTCTGACTTCCAGGCTTTGTCCTCCTGCTTTTCTCCTTCAGCACATTCCTCGGCGAACAGCTGTCGCAGGACGTGGCGGAGATGCTCCTGGTCGTCAGGCAGGAGGAGGAGGACGACGGCTCGTGGCTGAACGCCGACAACCCCGAGAAGTGACGCTTCGGGACGGTACATGCCAAAATCCTCTGTGGATGATGACGGACTTAAGAAAAAAGAATAAAAAAACCTCATTGCAGAAAACTCTTCAGGGAATGCACTAAAATACATTTGATATCTACACACAGGAAATTCCAAAGAGAAGCGAACGGTGTTTACTCCTGAGATGAAGAACTGTTTGATTGTAATATCTGTGAAGGCCTTTACTCTCATATGACCCATGTATTTGCATTGTCCTTTGCCTAGTACCTTTTGTTTTTAACACAGGGAAGGTCACCTCTAAGCAAATGTGGGATTGTATTTTTTAATTATAGAGAGATTGTAGGTTTTGTGCATGAAAAAACATCTGCAGAAAGGACACCCGCTCGACTTTGAGTAGCAAACGTAACCAAGGTCAAAATGGTATCGCTGTCCTAAACTATGACCATCGAGTCGACACAATCCGATCAATATCTGCTGTGGCTGCAAGCTGGTTGATGTCAAAAGCAGCGCCCTCTCGACCATTATGGAAAACCTTCTATGCACTGCAGCTGGATTAGTTCGCCCCGCTCGTCTCTCACCTGAGGCATCGAAGGGCGGCCGGTGTCTTTGCTTTTTACCCGTCTTTTACTACTTTGCCCTAGACGTTTGTCACAGAGTGCCACAGTTTTTAGAATTTAGAATGTTTTGTTTGCCTTCCTGGCTGCCTTTGGTTTTCGTCATTTAGTCCTCAGACAGGACGTTGGTACGGATGCACTATCTCTTTCATTTAATCCAGGTCTCAAGTCTCTCCAGGTTGAGTTTGACATGCTTTTAAGATGAATGAAAGAAGCTAGAAATTGTATTTTCTTTTATATCATAAAGGAACGGTTGCAGGAAAATAAAATATACTATTTTACATTTGTTTTAGATATGCAAAAGCATTTGACTATAACATTTGTTTGTATTTATTCTCTCCATTTGATCTATGCATATCCAGGATAATGGGAGCACTGTCTGCTAAACTAGTGACTAACTCACATGAACCTAAGCTCCGAGGTTTGGAACGGTGAAACCTATTTATATTAAACTTTGACCTCTTGTTTTACACATGAATCTCTTGGTTGTTACTCGCCTTGCATTGACGTGAAGACACAACGAAGACCAGGTGAAGGTTATTGAATTAATTTTTATTTATATTAGACTCTTGAGTGTAAAAGGATGCCATTCGAAAGGAGCATTGATAACCATACAAACTCAATTCAAGGGGTTAACAAGGGCAGTTGGCAAGGACGAAGGGGGGGGGGGGGGGGTAATCAAATCTCCAACATACCAGACCATATATACACAAAACATCTTGTAGAGATCTCATAAACCCAGTGCTATACATGGTTATTATTGCTAGTTACGGTAGAGCTACTGCAGCACCAGTAGCAAGAATCATATTGCTATGTACCTGCTGTCATTGCATGGGGTTTGTAGTTCTCCACTCAACACTCAAGTGGCAGTAGAAGTTTTCAATTAAATCATTAAAACAGGGTCTTTGTAGCCCTCAAGTCTTTTTTTTTAAAGAGCACATGTTCATGATTATTCAGATATTATAGACAGTGAGATATACAGAATACCATGTGGTAATACAAGGAAAATACAGAATTGCCACCTATAAAAAAAAGTAATAATTAAAAAAAACATACCAAGTGAAGGAACTGCATTAACCATTCACAGAAAAAAAATGTGTCGTGTTGCTACGTGCCAGTGTTTTTCTACAACAATATTCATATAAAAACTTAAAAATAAATGGGTGGTACTGATACATTTAAGAATATAAAACTACAACGTAGCAACGTCAATACCATTCTGGTTTTCCTCACCACTGTTCACAGTTTACACAGTTTGGACAGACGAGGGGAAACGATGTAGACCAAGTCGACTTGGTTCGTATCTGTACAACCACCCTACCGGCATTTCCATTGTCGGTTATATCAACAGTCCGTTTCGACCTGTTTCTTTTAAGTGCTAACAATAATATTCAGTGCTACTGACGATACGCACTTTGAATTCACACCTAGCTTTCCTTTTATTTCGATTAGTTTCTTTTTCATTTAGGTAAAGTGTCCATTCATATGAAAACTAAACATATTTTTTTTTCTATACAATTCCTAACAAAAAAATAATAATCAACGTGAGTACAGGTTCCTCGAATGGGCGGGGTTGGGGTGTGATTGACCTCCGCCGTAACCAGTCAGCATGCTGGGAGAGTACTGTGCGCCCGGAACACAGCAGAGAGGGTGAGATGGTCCGAGGGGGAGAAAATGAAGCAGAGGACAACAAAATGTGTTATTCACAGGTGCTCAACTCCAGAGTGGAAGACAGCACATGTTTAGCTCACACTATCTTACCAACAAGACACAGCATTTCTTATGCAGAATATTAACCATTTTAAATATAGCAAAGAGAAGCGCAGCAGTAAATATTGCTGCTTCGCTTTATTATTTAGCTGTGTTAAATGGCCAGATAGTGAAAACAAAACATGAAAAGCTCCCAAATGTATGTTAGTAGCAGCGAGATATATGCAATCCACAGAGCAACGGGGGAAATGTGTAAATTGTCTGGTTTCTGCAGGTTTTTGAAGAGCAAAAGGCCGGCCCGCGGGGTCTCTCGAGGTCACCGTTCTAGTCCGATCGAGACTGATTGTTAACGCGAGCGTGTGCACTAACAGCGGCGACAATACAATGGCACAGATTGCGATGGCGTCACAAGTACAGAGGAACTCACAGAGGGGGGTGGGGACTGCCTGTCAGTCAGGGGTAGGCTCTCATAGCCAGGGTTGCCATTGGAGGAAACGTTTGGAGTCCTGTGCAGAGATAGAAAGAGACAAGGACACAAGAGAGAGAGAGGAAGAGGAGGCACGGAGGATGAAGGAGAGAGACAAATAGGGGTGAGACACGTTGAGAAAGACAGAAGGGACAAAGGGGAATGGGGGAGAATGGGAGGGCGGTGGGGTGACGGGTGCGAAGGATATGTACAGGAAAGAAGGAGAGAGAGAGAGAGAGCGGTTAGAAATATAGTGCGGAAAAAACAGCACTTAAAGAAAACTAGTAGGCATTAGTGTTAGTGGCACTCGAGCAAGGCACCGAGAGCACCAGCAGCAAGGATACAGCCCACTCCAGACTGAAGATGCATCTATACAATCATCTACAATTACATTTGAGATGGGTGTGATTTATCAGTCCCATTTCAGCTGGATGTGGTTTTCCTTTTGAATCTCATTATCCGAGTGATCAACCCCGGGAAGCTTTTAAAGCAATCCGGAGTGGATTCCATCTGAGAGGAGTGGACTGTATTTTTAGTGCTAGCCTGAGTTTCTGAGCCTTGACAGTGTGATTGAGTCAGTATCCTTGTGTTTTTGGTGTCAACATTAGATATGGGAACAGTCAAGATGCTCAGCTGGCACGAGATTGGGGAGTTAAATAGCCAACGATTCGGTTTCTCAGAGCTCTGACTAGGCTGGGAAACATCGGCGAGGGAGGAAATTTGAAAGTGAGAAACGGAGAACCCGAAAAAGGAGAATGAGGTATGTTGAAGAGCGACGGACAGATAACAGAGAAGTAACTAGAGAGACATGGACAACACGGTGAGGAGACAGATGAGAGTGATGCAGGGGGGGGGGGTGCCGTGGTCTTGTTTTTTTGGTGGCGTGGGACGGTTGGTTACCTATAGTCAACCTGAGCCTCACATCGCCGGAGGGTTTTTTTTTTACGAGCGCGGAGCCTCGTCAATGACACCCTCTCCCCGACACAGCAGTAGTCTACTGCTGCTCAGGAGACAGGACGCCATTTGAGACCAGAATCTGTGAGAATGACCGAGCGGGCCTACGTCGTCTGTCCGGTAACACTCGACAGACGGATAGACAGACACACAGACAGACAGACAGACCTCTGGAGTTGTGTCTGTTTCTCTGCCTACACTCTCGTCCACAATGACCTGTCTGTGTGTCTGTCTGCAATGCATGTGCTTAACCTGGCAGCTCTGTGGGCGCTATGCAAAGGTGTGTGAACCTAGCTGACTACTCTGCAGTAAAAGATAACTTGACAACATCAGTTATGGATATATGGTGAACATGCTGTTTGGGGGGAGGGCTGGGCTGGGTGGGGGGGGGGTCTTTGATTTCTTTTACCAAAAGGGACTATGTGTCTGCACAAAAGAATCGTCTTAAAAGTCGGTCTGTATGCGTTTAAGTGAGCTCTGTGTGCATCCTGGCCTGCATACAAATCCCGACAGAGAAGCACCAGCTTTGGGCCAAAGTGTGTCTGGGAGCAGCCTCCTCCTCCTCCTCCTCCTCCTCCTCCTGCAACTCATGGGACTCATGGGCCTGGTTCTGTCTGTCTGTCTGTCTGTGTGTCTGAGTGTCTGCGTTACTCACGGAAGGGGCGGTGCGCTAGAAAACGGGGGTGTCCACCCGGCCCCCGGGTAATTATAGAAGGGGGCCATGGCCCCTCGCTGAGACCCCGAGGCCGTCTGTCTACGTGCCTGATGGGAGGTGAAGGGGTCCTCACTCTCGCTGTCCGAGTCTTCGTACTCCTCTGATTCGCTGTCGACGTCCATGAAAGAGACAGAGAGGGGGGGGTAGAGGGTGAGGGGGGGGCATGTCAGTAAGAAAAACAACGAGTACCGCAATGCCTTTATGCCATATTCTCGTTAATCGCTGTTTTCTTTCATATAGTTCCTTTTTAAAGACATCTGACAAGACGTCTCCATGATCATTTCCGTCCCTATTCAAGTTCGACTCTAATATTGCTGACACAGATGCTTCAGATGGTAAAAGGGACGTATTCATCCACCGATGGTAAACACCTCACTGATGCACTATTCACAATCTTGGTGTTAGCTGATGATGGAGTGTAACTGGAGCCAACTACCTACTCCATATCCATCTCAGCAGATCCAACAAACCTATGGAGCAGCTTCCAAACCCTTCAGTATGCAAAAAAAAGTGTAAAGTAGAGTTGAGGAAAGCCAAACTGCATTGTACCCTTTTCAAGCATGCTGACTTTTCACTGGAAAATCTTTCGACATTGAATTCCAAGACGCTTCATATGCCATGCAGAAAATCTACCATTTCGTAATTGTGATGAGATCTCTGATGTTTTTCACATGACCTCTTATGAATGTAAGAACAGAAGAGTAAATGTCCTCCACGACTCAGTATGAGAAATTTGATTTGATGCTCAGATGAACTGAGCTCTTGTCTAGTTTATTATTCCATGCTTGCCAATTATGTAAGTGAGAATTTTCCATTTGTTTTTTTTCTAAAAATTGATAGCAACGACTGGCACCTTTCACCTTTGCACTACGTGGACATTTCCACACTCTCGGTCTCACCTGGGGAAGCTCCTCCAGGCGCCGGGCAGAGAGCAGAGGATGGCGGTGAAGGCCAGGGCGGAGAGGAAAGAGTACAGGGAGAGGTAGAGCAATCCCTCCATGCCATCGTAGCACAGGCCTTTCAAAGAGTCAATGTAGTCCTGAAATGAATGGATATATCAATGATTGGGAAGAATCAGTAATTCAGCAGTTGCTTTCCTGCCTGCACCCCTCAGGTTACCTTATTCAGACCTCTGCAGTTCAGCAGCGCCACCAACTGATGGAAGTTTCCCTCCGTGGAGTTGAGTATCTGCTGAACCTCCCTGAGGGACTTCTGCCGTGACGAACACATTTAGACAAAAAAGGATTTGAAAAATCCTCGAAAAGACGGCGGAGATGTTTTTCCTTAGGCTTCATGTCTGGACACCGGTGACCTGCATACCTCAGCTTTGGGGAACTGTGTGAGAGCGTTTCTGTCCAGGCTGGAGAGGTGCGTGTGAATGTTTGACAGTGCCCTCTGCGATTGGGTCAGCAGCTGCAGAGCAACAAGTCGGCAGGGTTAGCCGCCTTAAATTTGCATTCATTCTCAAACACGCCACTAATATTTTGAGCCAGCCGGCTATCCATCCGCAGAGCGAATCACTTAAGGGAAAAAGAAGCAGTAACAGCTGTCGCTTCTGTCCTCAAAATCATTTGTCCTTGAGCAAGTCTGACACGCGACCTGTTCACTTAAAATCAATCAGGGTAACAGTGTGTGCACGTAAGACATGTGGCCGACGGGAGGTCACATTACCTGCTGGAACGGACTGTTCATGCGCCGGCTGCAGGTCAGGTAATAGTCCAGCACGTCTGAATGGCCAGAAAAACACCAGTGCACAACAGATCAGTACATAATAGAAAAGCCTCGGGGACTTTGAACTCATTGCATTGGACTGTGCTGTGGAAATGGGAAACAACTTTGTTTGGAAAACGGGTTGATATTGCACCTGAGCTGGTCCCAGTGTTGAAGTGGGTGGAGTTGACCACAAACGTGTTTGTATCCGAGCAGAAGTCGCTGAGGGCCTGTCGGAGCAGAGGAGAGAGAGAGAGAGTGGAAGGGAAAACAGGGAAAAGACACAGCGGGAGAGAGACAGACGGATGAGGCGAGAGAAAAATGATCAGAAGGGAAAAGTTAGTAGAGACATTGACCAACTGACATACTTACCTCCGCGGATATCTGACAGCGGCCCACAATACGGTGGCAGATATCGATCCGCCTGCATCACATGCAGCCATCGACAAACCAGTCCTCCGCTCTGACGTCTACATTTTCCCTTTTCCATTAGCTCCTCACTCGTATCCCTCCCCTCTGTTGACCCCTTTTTCCAAATCATGCTGCCCTATGTATTTTCTTTTCTAGAGGATGCACTCAGCCACAAACTCCTGACCCCCAAACCCGATGTCGCCCCACCAGAAGAGGGAGCCAGAGAGCCACGCGCAGACTCTGGGACGGGATGAAGCGGGTCCGGCCCCCATTGTTACCCCGCCAGTGACCGCGGACAGAGCGGCTCTGTGTGGACACACAGGCCTCGGGACCGTCCCCCGCCAGCTCCGCATAACACTGGGTCTCTTAAAGTGGGCCGGCAGTGCAGAAAAACAGGCGCCATTGACCTTCCTCAAACAGCCCTCTCCTCTCCTCAGAGAGAACGACCAAAACATCAGAGGGGAAAACACGAAAGGGACACTCCTCTATCTGAGACGTAGATAAAAAGCCTCTGTGTGCTTTGTTCCTGATAAATGTGACAGCCTGGATTCATCGCACCGGGGTCATGTTCAGGCTGTAAAAGCGCAACATTGTCCAGCAGCATGTTTTGGGGATTTACTCGCTCTTCCATCTTCTTGCAGGCTCAGTCAGAACCCCCAAGGGGCCAAAGTCTTGCACCACTGACGGCGAGCTGATGGTCTACCCACTTTCTCACTTTGTCGTTCTCTCTCTCTCTCTCTTGAACTGATCTGGGAATGCACTCTTCCTCTCCCTTCCTCTGTCCTGTTGAAAGCGCTTCTCTCCGTCTTCCATCTTCACTTCTCGAGGCCAAACGCCCACACGCTTGCAGACCCACTTACACGACAAACACGCACTTTTAATGCACAAACGCAATTTGTTCACAAATTCGCTCTTCTGAACACGCGCATTGAATCTTTAATCTCTGCCCCATTTTCCTGCCTTTTTGGTCGCCTGCCACGACTGCAGCGTTCCATGGAATGCGGATCTTTTCACAGTTCAACACAATGGGAACCAGAAATCACACACACACGCACACACACACACACACACACACACACATGCATTGCTTTGGCATTGTGCAACTCTCTCCCCCTCAGCTGGAGCCAGCTCATCCCTCCCATGACAGTCCCATTCACTCCCTACTCCTCCCGCGCTTCATCTCCCGCGCTCCCCTCCTCCAGCCTTGTGATCACCAGAGGGCGGCTCTTTTCTGGGTCTACTCACCACCACAGTGGCTGTCTCCAGGCCCAGGGAGCCCCAGCTCAGGAAGAGAGCCAGCCACGCCAGCACGGTCATCCTGTGGAGGGGAAGAGCAAGTATTCTTCAGCCAAGATGATGCTGCCCCCCCTCCCCCTTCCGGCCATCAATCCAACGGTCTGAGTGGTGACAGTGTGTGAGTCTGTGTGTACTCACAGGATGAGCAGCCAGCGGGCCTGCTTGGCCAGTCCCAGCAGGATGAACAGACACACGATGAGGTCCAGCAGGAGCAACAACACGTACGACAACCACCTGTAACAAAGACACACAAGCGCGACAAACAGACTGTTTGTAAGGAGGAACTTTTATTTTTATTTAATTCTACTGCCTTTACTTATATGTTATTCCTGTTTTCATCAAAGGTTTTAATGGAATATTTTTTTTAGATATTCAGAGTGGGTTTAAGCACTTTAATTTGAATGTTTTATTGATAAACATAGTTAACCTGGACCCTTCAACCCCTCCTCCATTTGCCACGGTCGGACTTAATTTGATGAACTGTGTTATTTAGAGGGTTGGAATATCACGAAACAAGAAATAAAGAATGGATTTAGTCAGAGAATGATTGTGATTGTGTACATCCAGTTTCACTTTTTATCTTCCGCCGGTAGATTTGAGATGGATGAGACGATCTGGAGGTCTTTGACTCTTAAGCTTGCCTCTGTGTATATTCTCCAGTTTTCACTTGACATCCTAGCCGGGATGTTCTTGCTGATGTGTGAAATTGGCAGCGCTCGTTTCATCACATTTTCACCCCTGTACTTTTTTTTCTCCATTTTTCCATGAATTAAAACTACTTAACTGTAGTTACTACTTTATTTAACTAAACAGAATGAGACATTCCCTTGATATGTGCCTGAGTCAGCGTTGTCTGCAGACACGGGACTCCACTCCATGAGTGAAGGGGTGAAGTGAGGTCGAGGTTGAACCTCACTTCACCCCTTCACTGTTTAAAGGGAGGGGTGAATTACATTCTTTGTCTTTCCTCTGTGTAGTTAGTTTATGGGAAGCAGTGCTTCCATGACGTTATTCTTATGCAATATAAAAGCATCCCAGTGACCTATTATGAGCCAGAACATTTGGTCCCCTTTGAAAAAAAAAACCACAGCCAAGTTGGGCCTCAACGCTGTCAAAGATGTTGATAAACAGCGTGTGTGGATTATTGTGGAATTGATCCGGGTGGTGCATGGTCCCACAAATCTGCTTAATTACTTCATTTACTGGAAGCTTCATTAACAGGTTGCTATGTAAAGCAGTTACATGCAATACATAAGTATTGAATCCTTTTTTAAATGACATTTTACTCTAATACGCATAAAATATGCATCAATGAAAGTTAATTGGTTATATTTTAGCTCCTGCGTCTGCTCTACAGATTGCAATCAGTAACACATGCGAATATTGAAGGTATTCTATGTGTTTGCAGCCACAACTTTAAACTACTGCGTTGTAAAATGAAAGGATCAGACAAAGTGGATCGTGAGTTTTTGTAAACAAAAAGAACAAGAATCCAGATTATTTTATAAGACAAAAGTATTGCGACACCCATGGTTTCATCTATGGTCTCAGATCTACGTTCAGATGCAGATCCGGACTCCTCACCTGTAGTCCTCGTTGACCATGAGCGTGTTGGCCGCCCAGCCAGGTGAGAAGGGGCTGGGCATCAGGCCGCCGGCAGGCACCACTGTGGGGGCCACGGAGGGGGGTACTGGGGTTAGAGGCGTGATGGACGCCCCGCCGACGCTGTCATTGGCCAGGCCTGCGTCCGCGCTTGACCGGACCATGGAGATGGAGGAGAGGAGGTTGATCACGTTCTCCGACAACCTGCGGCAGTTCCGCGTCGACGCCAGGAAGGGTTTGCTGCCGGTGAAGAGCTCCTCCATGGAGGTCAGGGGGCCCGAGACGGACAGCTGCAGCCCGGAAACTGTGTCGGAAATCTTGGGAGGTGGGGGAAGACAAAATGTGAGTGGCAAATGTCAATGTGAACGTCAAATACAAATATGAAAGACGTATCTTTTTTTAAATTCAAAATTACATAAATAAGTTTGAGAAGATTGATATTTGTTATCTTTTCAATGTATTTCCAATTCAGCTTCCCTACATGTTTGTTTTACATTGATTACAACATTACAACAAAAAAGAATGAAAATTAAATATTAAATTCCTCAATTATTGGTTTTTTAGTCACAAGATCCTCAGCAGCAGAGAAAAATGAAGAACAGACATTTGTTTTCTTATCTGCATAGCAAGCGATGACTAAAAGTGCTGACTTATCCTCATTCATTAACTCATGACCTCCCCCCTTTCCTCCCCCACTCACTCAGTAGTTCATCATCTGTATTTATTTCCGCTGACCTGAATCCTCGACAGTAGGAGGACGTTTAGTGTGACACATAAACTGCTGTCTGACCGAAGGGAAATCAATGAAAAACAAAGGGTTTTTATCTGATTGGTCTGTCTGCAGATCACATGTGACCATGAGGATGCACCCCCCCCTCTCCCCCCTCCCACACACGCACACACACAGACACACACACACACCAACGCAGATTACAGTTTACTTGTGGAACTGCAACACTCACCAGCAGATCGATGGAAGCTAGCGTATAATTGGCCGTGAGAAGAGACGAGGTCAACTGATACATCCCATCATTAGCCTCGCTGTTGCCATAGAAACCAATGCCTATGGCAACACTGCAAAAGGAGGGTGGGGGGGGAAGAAAACATGACAACATTGTATGTTAAATCTAATGTTTAATTCAGTGTGTACATTTTAAATGAATGTGAAACAAGAAGATGGAGATGGAAAGGATGGGATATTGCTCTGGATGAGCATACCAACAGTGGAACGTAGGGGAAGCAATAAACAGATGATGGGAAAAACGGACACTTAGCACTCAAGCGTTAAGCTTCAGCAAGGAAAATGTTTGTAATGTTAAACAGAGCAGAGACATGTTTACACATCTTTCTGTTATTCAAATATTCAGATTAAGGCTTGGGCCAGATGTTCATCAAATCCCCTGAAACCCAAGAGGAATGGTATGACCCAATCTCCCACAAAGTATGTGACCCAGATTAGAAAGCAGGGGGGAAAGGAAGAGGAGGAATGTGCGTCTGTGTTTGTGTGCTTTGCATTTCAAGCTGCTAAATGTGGACACTGTCTAATGCGGCTGCATTTCAAATGTCTGTTTCTGTGCTGGTGACAAAAAGGCCACCATCTGGAGGAAAGGGTGTCACGTGAAATATTTCCAAGAGGTAAACTGTAGTGTTATTCTTTTCATCCTGTCTAGCACAGAAAGTTCTCATGTTGAGCATCAGGGGAGGAGAGGACTACACTACGGTCCATGAGGGGGAGACACCAACCACATCCACCTACTGCGTGTATATAATGACGTCGTTGTTTCAGCTGAAATCACATCATGTTCTGTCTTTGATGAGCTTTAATACAGCTCACAGCCGGGCCCGTAGCTTCCCCACCGTGACTTCCTCTTTACAAGAGTGTTTTGGACGGATGTCACGCAGCATTTCTGAATGAGGTCCATGCAGACTCAGAGCACTGACTTGATGACTGCATGATCACCAGATCTGAGGGGAACGCTGGCGGGTAAATGAGGCCGTACGGTCGGCGTGGGCGAGCTGAGATCATCACCCACACACACACACACAGCGTTGAGGAAACCGCCAATATCCACACAAAAGTGACACACAGAGGGCTTGCACAGGCCCGCGGTCGTTAAACGGTAACTTAACGGGACCGTCAGAGGTCAGCCGGGCCTCCTCTCCTCTCCAGTGACATTGGTAAGTGTGTGAGTGGCGACGCAGGAGGCGACAGCTCATGATTCACAGCCCTGTTCTTCTTCCAGTCAAAAGGACTGTGAAATGTTGAGAATTTCCAGCTTTTATTACTAAATACTTAAACTCCATGACATTTCCAAGGGAAATATTGTACTTTTTGCAGCATTTTTTAGAAAGCTACAGCTTTTAGTTACTTTTCAAGATTTTACCAGATGAGATAAGCACATGAAATGATTTACCCTGTAAAAAAAATAGCACATTTTCCCTCTTGCATGGAGTTAGATGAGAAGTGACGCCACTCTCGTGTCACTACGGTAAATATCAAGCTACATTTAGCTACTATTAGATTAGCATGAAGATTTGAATCAGACTAGAAATATTCATATCTTCTTCTAAAAATAGTTAGACAGAAAAGTATTGCCCTCTATCATGGAATACCAGCAACGTATACTGTAAGTGTCAAAAGTAATATTGTTGTACATGAATTATTAATACTAGATTATAATGAGGCCTCCTTCTCACCAGCACAGCGTGACGGACGCCACCGCCACCCACGTGACGCAGCAGATGCCCCGCCCCTTCTTCCCACTGTAACCGTGACCTGTGCTGGCATCTTCATCCTCCTCCTCCTCCTCTGATCCCTCGCTCCGGTCACCGCGGTGACAGCAGCAGTAGTGTATGAGGAAAGAGAGGACCACCAGGAGGGAGATGACCAGAGCGATGGCTGATAAACTGGACAAAACCAGCAGAGTCTGAGAAAAGACAGAAGAAAAGACAGGACGAGTCAGTGAATGTGGAAAAAAAAGAACTTTAATTCCATTTAGTGGAAAAACAGCAATGGTGAAGTACCAGCTAATCCTGTTAAATCCATAGCTTGTCATATGGTCCCGCCCCAAGTAGCAGGAGATGGTTATTAAAAATGTAGGACAATATCAATTTTGTGCTCCAAATAGGCAGAAGAATCAATGGTACGGACAGACGCTGCATGCAACAAACATTAACAAAGATGGGAATCCATTTGAGACCATCCATGTTGCAAAAGCTTTAACCCGTGAACCCCTGATCTGCTTCATGGGGAATATTTCTGTCACTAAGCCATATCAGATTGTGCTTTTGATCAGGCTCCATGTCACAAAGTCAACATTACTGAAATGCATTTTGTCCCAACACATATTTATAGTATTATCCCTCATCCATCTGCCCGTCCGTCACTCCTCCACTCCTCCACCTTCCCTCTACTGTATCTCACCTCCCGCTGTCCAAAGCCCCTCCCGCCGCTCCTCCCCCACCCTCTTTCCCCACGCTCCCTCTCTCTTTCTCTCCCCCACCATCCCTCTCTTTCTTCCTATCCACACCACTGAATCTCTATTAATAATCTGTGACCTACTTAAATACATTCTCCGCCACTCTCTCTCTCTCACTCCCACTCCAACCTCCCTCTCTGGGTTTCTCCCTCTCTGCCCGGTCCTCTGTTGGGCAACCTCCTCACATTACTCATTCCCTCTCCCCTTCCCTCACTCGCAGCACTTTCAGTCGCTTTTGTCTTTGTGTTCGCCTCCTTCTTTGTACCGCAGAGAAGTCACAAACATGCCACAGTGAGACACTGCTGGCTGGGGCGTTTTTTTATTATATGAGAGCCAGTTGGAGGAGAAGAAGGATGAATGCTTGTGTTTTCAAAAAGCAGAAAGTGCTACTGGACGACCCTGCTGAATCTTACACACTCCCTGAAACCGCGTACCATTAAATATCTCTGCTTCGCATGCACAGAGGCACAGGTGCAAGTGACAGTTTGAAAGAGCCCTGAAACATCTAAATCAAGGTAGAAAAAACGGTTAGATGTGAGCTGAGGGGCTCTTGGAGGGGACGAGTGCAATCTTCCCACTAATGATTAGGTCAAATCATTGACATGAAAAGCTTTTTTTAAAGGACTGCAAAGGCCGTCATGGCTCAGCAGATTGCAGCCACATTCAGGGCTTTATGGAGCAATTTAAAGTGTGATGTGGATCAAGTCGCTAACAGTCCATGGACTGTTAGCGACTTGAATTGAAATTTAATTTGTAATAATTAATTTTGTTAATTGAATTGAAATTTAGTGACTGCAGTCACTAAATTTGAGTACAGCACACGTGTAGAAATGGGGCGACAGGGCTGCAGATATCATGCGATGATCGGACAGGTACAGTGCAGCATGTGGCGCGGCTGGTATCCGTTACCTGCTGGTACTCCCAGCTGTCTGGGACAAAGACGTTGTCCTTCATCTCCATGGTGAGGTCCAGCCGGGGGAGGGCATGGCACAATCTCACCCACAGTGACGGGGTGTAGCTGGGCACCGTTGTCATGGCATTCATTTTCTACCGCAACTGGTCTCCCTTCTCCACCCTGCGGGAGGGAAGGAAGGGAGGATGAGAGCAGCTGGGACGTGAAGTAAGAGCAGAGGGGAAGGGAAGGAGGTAAGGAAGGGGGTAAGGAAGGGAGAAGGATTTCCTGAGCCAAGTGGACGGGGAGGTCACTGCGAGTTCTCTCCAGCTCCTCCGTCCCTGTACGTGATCACATGTTCTGAGTCAGGGTCAGAATGTCAGTAACAGTTATTTGAAACAGGCTCCTGGGAGGTTGAATCCAGTGTGTTTCCGCCTGTGACACTTCAGGTACTTCAGTGATCTAAGATCTTAACAAAATCCTTTCATAAGGTTAACTTTTATCAACTTTACATGGATTAAGAATCCAAACGGAAAATAGCCTCCTTTTAGCGAGCATGAAATGTCCTTAAAGCTCAAACAGTTCAATTATTTAATAAATAATTGAGCAAACATGTGAAGTACCTGCTGTTTCGAGCTAGTCTTGTTTTATCAGCTTGAGTTAAATACCTTTGGGTTTTGGACCATTGATTAAAAAAAGAAACAATCATTCCGTAGTAATTCTGGGCCGTGGACACTTCAGACATTTCATAGCACAAACAGCAGAGAATCAAAAGGGGATCCAAAGTTAAACGATCATTTCTCTTCGCAGCAGCCAGAGGGGTTTCGCCTTGAATCCAGATTACAGGACTGTAACAAATGGCTATTATTCAGACCTCTCTCGTAACCTCATGAAGGGTCTCTGCCATGGGAGCAGAATGGATTATATAGGCGATATATGGGCTCTTTACAGAAGACTTCCGGGCAGAGCGAATGCGGGGAAAGAACACTGTATAATACACCAGCAGGACCGCAACACACAACACGGCCTATTTGGCTGCATCATAAACCATGCTTACTAAAGCCGGCTAAGGGGGGAGAAAGTAGGGTAAATACAAAGGGCAAATCCGGTTAGCCAAAACATACACTGGAATACTCATTACAATGAAGGGCAAGGAGGGCGAGCCGAGCGCCTGGTCGGCTTCTGATGCCGGCTGTCCAGAGCAAGAGACCGTCAGCGCCTTAAAGAAAGGAGCGTTTCAAGAGAGCACAGAGACGACCGATCACAACAACGGCAGCCAGGCTCAAATACAAAGGGTTACACAACTCAAGCTCAATGCTGATATTATAGACACGTACAATTCGGCATTAGCGTTTTAAACGCAATACTGTCAGATAGATTATGAATTAAAGGCTTTTCTTTTCTTTTGACGCAGCTGTTACGCAACTTTCAATTTGCACAACATTCTACGCTGCTGAGGCCTTTTAGCATCCCGGTGTGTTTGTGCATTGTGGAGTTTAGATACAGCCACATGTCACAGTCAACTGCCGGACAACTTCCCATTCAGATTTGTGGCGTTTATAGCACAGAGCAAGTTAACAGCTCGTCCCAGTGGCCAGACAGGGCGGCTTTAAGCCCATTACAATAAGCCTGTTCACCTTAATGGTTCCAGCAGCCCAACTGTCACAAATCGAGTCGCGGCCAACACTCCATTTCCCTTATTAAAATTGTGCTGAACGTAATGGTTCACACGCAAACATGAGCGATGCATCTGTCCACCGCACA